>NC_064931.1:133385466-133746716 GCF_023897955.1 Schistocerca gregaria | reverse complement strand
GAACTTACAACAGCGTTTCGGTTCGCTAGGACCGTTCGGCATCCCTTTTGAAATGCGTACTGAATAATGTTGGGGCTCTGTTTCCGAAACAAGACCTTTCGGTGCTCTCGCGTACCGAACCGATCGACAAAATTGCGGAAAGATACAGCATAGGATCCCAGAAGCAGACTGCTACATTCCGCGTCTCGTGAATGAATGGAGCTTCCCGAGTCCATAATTAATGTTCCACACCCATCCAAGTGCACAAGATTTCTACAGATACTCGCATGTCGAGGAGAACAACAAGAAACAGGTGGCTTTATGCATGATGGCGCTTTAGATGGGTGGAGTTCGAAGCATTTTTACGCAAATCAACTACACTGTCAATTCTAAAAAAAATGTTCAAATGGCTCTGAGCACTATGGGACTTAACATCTATGGTCAGCAGTCCCCTAGAACTTAGAACTACTTAAACCTAACTAGCCTAAGGACATCACACAACACCCCGTCATCACGAGGCAGAGAAAATCTCTGACCCCGCCGGGAATCGAACCCGGGAACCCGGGTGTGGGAAGCGAGAACGCTACCGCCCGACCATCAATTCTAAAGTATTGTTCTACAGTTTGGGATCAGTACCGGGAAGGTACACTGTCAATTCTAAAAAAATTGTTCAAATGGCTCTGAGAACTATGGGACTTAACATCTATGGTCATCAGTCCCCTAGAACTTAGAACTACTTAAACCTAACTAGCCTAAGGACATCACACAACACCCCGTCATCACGAGGCAGAGAAAATCTCTGACCCCGCCGGGAATCTAACCCGGGAACCCGGTTGTGGGAAGCGAGAACGCTACCGCACGACCATCAATTCTAAAGTATTGTTCTACAGTTTGGGATCAGTACCGGGAAGGTACTGGTAAGAGAGAACACAAGCACACGCACTCCCAAGGCTACACCGTTCTGCACTTAAAACAGCCTATAATGTTTGATTGCTTCAGTTTCTAACCTATTAATCATATGGAATGTAAAGCCGTTTATATTCCAATGTAAGAAATGTACTTCCAGCGCATGACATAAATCCTTCCTGCAGGTTTATCTACAATAAACTATGTTAACGAACTGTAGAATGAAAGAGCTAGCCGTGCGGGATTAGCCAAGCGGTCTGAGGCGCTGCAGTCATGAACGGTGAGGATGGTCCCGGCGGAGGTTCGAGTCCTCCCTCAGGAATGGGTGTGTGTGTTTCTCCTTAGGATAATTTAGATTAAGTAGTACGTAAGCTTAAGGACTGATGAACTTAGCAGTTAAGTCCCATAAGATATCACACACATCTGAACATTTTTTGAAAAAGCTGCTTCCTTACAATATCGATTCTGTGTGATACATGCACAATGTAGCTTTCCAGAGATGTGTATCGTCCACTGTTCACATCCGATCACGGTTCAGAAATTATAATATGCTCGCATCAGTCCTTTATAAAATGATCGTTACTAACGGAGAATACCCCTTACAAGGAAACAGATTAACATATAGCAGAGACGTTTGACATGTGAAATTACACGTCATGCCGCCACTAACTCTGTAAACAGGACATGCGTCAAGCAGATGTATACACGGGGATTTTTGTGCCTTACAAACATCTCTCCCTAACTTAGAATCACCTTAGTTATGAAACTGATATCTACATCTACATCTACATCCGTACTCCGCAAGCCACCTGACGGTGTGTGGCGGAGGGTACCCTGAGTACCTCTATCGGTTCTCCCTTCTATTCCAGTCTCGTATTGTACGTGGAAAGAAGGATTGTCGGTATGCTTCTGTGTGGGCTCTAATCTCTCTGATTTTATCCTCATGGTCTCTTCGCGAGATATACGTAGGAGGGAGCAATATACTGCTTGACTCTTCGGTGAAGGTATGTTCTCGAAACTTCAACAAAAGCCCGTACCGAGCTACTGAGCGTCTCTCCTGCAGAGTCTTCCACTGGAGTTTATCTATCATCTCCGTAACGCTTTCGCAATTACTAAATGATCCTGTAACGAAGCGCGCTGCTCTCCGTTGGATCTTCTCTATCTCTTCTATCAACCCTACCTGGTGCGGATCCCACACTGCTGAGCAGTATTCAAGCATTGGGCGAACAAGCGTACTGTAAACTACTTCCTTTGTTGTCGGATTGCATTTCCTTAGGATTCTTCCAATGAATCTCAGTCTGGCATCTGCTTTACCGACGATCAACTTTATATGATCATTCCATTTTAAATCACTCCTAATGCGTACTCCCAGATAATTTATGGAATTAACTGCTTCCAGTTGCTGACCTGCTATTTTGTAGCTAAATGATAAGGGACCTATCTTTCTATGTATTCGCATCACATTACACTTCGCTACATTGAGATTCAATTGCCATTCCGTGCACCATGCGTCAATTCGCTGCAGATCCTCCTGCATTTCAGTACAATTTTCCATTGTTGCAACCTCTCGATACACCACAGCATCATCTGCAAAAAGCCTCAGTGAACTTCCGATGTCATCCACCAGGTCATTTATGTATATTGTGAATAGCAACGGTCCTATGACACTCCCCTGCGGCACACCTGAAATCACTCTTACTTCGGAAGACTTCTCTCCATTGAGAATGACGTGCTGCGTTCTGTTATCTAGGAACTCCTCAATCCAATCACACAATTGATCTGATAGTCCGTATGCTCTTACTTTGTTCATTAAACGACTATGGGGAACTGTGTCAAACGCCTTGCGGAAGTCAAGAAACACGGCATCTACCTGTGAACCCATGTCTAAGGCCCTCTGAGTCTCGTGGACGAATAGCGCGAGCTGGGTTTCACACGATCGTCTTTTTCGAAACCCATGCTGATTCCTACAGAGTAGACTTCTAGTCTCCAGAAAAGACATTATACTCGAACATAATACGTGTTCCAAAATTCTACAACTATCTTGATTTTATATACAACATGAGACAGGGAATGGAGTACGTCACATAAATCGTCAATCGTGTAGAGGAATGTGTCAAAAAGAATGGTCACGCTTCATCACACATGATATGAGAGTCCTCTGATGACCAAGAAGTTTGCTGTTAACGATCACAAGTAGACAGTGCTCTAAGTTACACACAGAATGCGTTGTTGTATACGAGTCGAACTCAGGCTATGTCAAACGACTGATGCATCCTGATACAACAACGGAAAAAATGGTCAAATGACCTGCTGCAACATCTCCCTCCCTCTCTAGAATGCATCATCACTCTGCCATTAAATCGTACCTTGTTGCAGCTTCATCTCAACCGATCACTCCATGCACTCTCTGGCATCCTTTAATGAAGATGCATGTAAGTTTAGAGGCACATGGTTCTCTGTTTTCCTGGAAAGCGTCAAATACAGTACTCAACTCGTGTGTATCACTGTTACCTCAAAAGACATACAGTAGAATGCTGCCTTGATGGAAAAAAGTGACTATTTCCCTGGCTCCTGGCGCTTCCATGTCAACGTTTTCTCGGATTCCTCTTGCTGTTGCATACTTGTTCCCATGTACAACAATTGTTCTGCGCCAACCAGAAGACACGCAAGTACTTTCTCAATTTCGATGCATTTTGGTGTATTTTCCCTAAATTTATACGTAATGTTTTCATCATTTTTCGTAATTCTATTAATTTTATGGCACTTCTACACATGTGATCATGACATCACTTCTCGTTCTGTGTTCTAAAAATGCTTGTAAATGTAATACAGCTGCCAACAACAAGCGCAAATGCAATATTTTTCTGATCAAGTGGTATAGTATAGCAATGTACTCGATTGCATCCAGTCAACTCCACCCACATATTCTACATTTGCAGTACGTTTGCTCTGTTTCCTGTATGTCTGGGTATGTGCTTTTGTCGCAGACAGCTGCCAGGACTCGGTCTTCCCACTGATGGACCCAGCTTCGAACATAGAAAATATCTTCGGTCGTAACAAGTGGTTGGTCCACCTTTGGGTCCTATCCCAGATGTGACGTGTGATGGCTCCACCTCTAAATATCGCTCTGGATATATAATGCGCTGCAGATCCACACTCGAACGCTAACTCAGATGTGGTATATTGTGGATCTGCATCCCAACATCGCTCCGGACATTGTACATGGCGGACCCACCTTCAAACCCTATCCCACACGTGGCATATTGTGGATCCACATCCCAGCAGCGCTCTGGAAATGACACGAGGCGGATCCATACTCGAACGCTAACTAAGGTATTCTGTGGGTCTTGGGAGCAATCCGCGACACACGCACTTACACAAACATACAGAAAACAGAGCAAATGTACTGCAAATGTAGAATATGTGGGTGTAGGCGAATATATGCAATCGATTACAGTGCTATACTATGACGCCTGATCAGAAAAATAGAGCATTTATGCTAGGTGTTGGCAGGTGTACGACATTTGCGAGCAATTTTAAAACACGGAACGAGAAGTGATGTGTAGTGGGGCAGTGGCGGCGTCACTGGAAAAAAAAATGGTCCAAATGGCTCTCAGCACTATGGGACTTAACATCTGAGGTCATCAGTTCCGTAGACTTAGAACTACTTAGACCTAACTAACCTAAGGACATCACACACATCCATGCCCGAGGCAGGATTCGAACCTGCGACCGTAGCAGCAGCGTGGTTCAGGACTGAAGCGCCTAGAACCGCTCGGTCACATCGGCCGGCAGACGTCACTGCACTTTTGATATCAAATTGATAAGCAAATTAATTAAATTAATTAAATTCATCAATTTATCATCCCCACCTGTGACCACCCCCGACCCAAATCACACTCACCTCCACCTCCAGATGACGCCACGTGTTTTTCTTAGCCAGCACGTGGGTCCCTCCCATGCTCCCTACCCTCCCCCAACCTACACTATACGTGGGAGTTTCCAATTTTGGTGGACATTTCGAATTTTGGTAGTAGTTTCGAATTTTAGTGGGAATTTCTTTGTCCCAGGACCATGCTGACAAACAACCCCACCTCCCACCTCCCACCTGACAACTGGCTGGAAATTGAAATTGGTGGTGCCCTTTTTGGGACTCGAAGCCTGGTCATCCTGGACTGAATGCCCAAGTGCACCCCCCTGACACAATTAAACCACCAGAGGCACTGGAGTGCCCCGGGGAAGTGTGGTAGGTTTTCCTTCTACATAAATGATCTTTTGGATGGGGTGGATAGCAATGTGCGGCTGTTTGCTAATGATGCTGTGGTGTTCGGGAAGGTGTCGTCGTTGAGTGACTGTAGGAGGAGACAAGATGACTTGAACAGGATTTGTGATTGGTGTAAAGAATGGCAGCTAACTCTAAATATAGATACATGTTTAATGCAGATGAATAGGAAAAAGAATCCCGTAATGGTTGAATACTCCATTAGCAGTGTAGCGCTTGACGCAGTCACGTCGATTTAATATTTGGGCGTAACATTGCAGAGCGATATGAAGTGGGACAAGCATGTAATGGCAGTTGTGGGGAAGGCGGATAGTTGCCTTCGGTTCATTTGTAGAATTTTGGGAAGATGTGGTTCATCTGTAAAGGAGACCGCTTATAGAACGCTGGTGCGACCTATTCTTGAGTACTGCTCGAGCGTTTGGGATCCCTTTCAGGTCGCATTGAGGGAGGACATAGAAGCAATTCAGAGGCGGGCTGCTAGATTTGTTAGTGGTAGGTTTGATCATCACGCGAGTGTTAAGGAAATGCTTCAGGAACTCGGGTGGGAGGCTCTAGAGGAAATGAGGCGTTCTCTTCGTGAATCGCTACTGAGGAAATTTAGAGAACCAGCATTTGAGGCTGACTGCAGTACAATTTTACTGCCGCCAACTTATATTTCGCGGAAAGACCACAAAGATATGATAAGAGAGATAAGGGCTTGTACAGAGACATATAGGCACTCATTTTTCCCTCGTTCTGTTTGGGAGTGGAACAGGGAGAGAAGATGCTAGTTGTGGTACGAGGTACCCTCCGCAAGGCACCGTATGGTGGATTGCGGAGTATGTATTTAGATGTAGATGAACTGACAGCAAATTAAAAACGACGGTGCTGTTTCCGGGACTCGAACCCTGATTCTACTGGATTGACAACCAAAGTGCACCCCTTTAACAAATGGAAACTGTCCAGATGCAGGAGAGGAAGGTTAGGTAGTGTACTTTATTTATTTTGGTCGGGAAACTGACGCAAAGATCGGACACAATTACGTATTTAATAACAAAGATCGGGCCTATTTACGTAACTATATGCATAGCGCTACACAAGGACGGCATAAAAGCGCAAAACATCTAAAAAATTGACGATACCATACACCTCTTGTTATTTTGCTGGGAAAAAATTTTTCAATACCACTCGAAATGAGTGAGAGGCCCAATAAAACTCTGTCCATCACCTGCAAGCAAGTGGGAAGAAGACAGGGATATAAGGTACTATTTTTACTCTTTTTTGTGGGAAATACATTCAACTGATGAGATGCTGCTGTTGGACAGAAGAGTTTAAAAAGTGTATTACCTGTAAGCATACAGTATCTATTGCTGTTTGACGTCAGAGAACGCTACAGACGCTCAAAAACCACCCTGCAGCCCACGTAGTCGAAGCCAATACACGCTATCACGACTGATGGAGAAAAATGCGTCACAGTTCTAACTACACTTCGACATTATCATGAAAAAACCAACACGCATAGAACCATCTCCCACAGATTATCAGTCGCAGGAGGGGTCCCTGTTTCATTGTTTGATACACCGCTTTTTCTGTTGTAATACGCTCTGGACAATGCCATACATTTTGTTTTTCTTTTTCGCCATGACTTCGACTTCTGTGTCAGGTTTTAAACTAACATTAACACGTTTTGGTCCACTGGCTCTCCCAGGAATCTAGACATCGCATGGTGTAAATCATGTTGGTGCTGCTGATTCCACAACACGCTCTGGGTGACTGAAATAGAAGACAGTCACAATATAAGGAAACTAGAAGAGTTTTGAGGCATTGTAGAGCGTTTCCAAACTGCTATCCAAACGTGATTGACGACCGCTACATTTAAAATCATCATTCACAGTGAAAGGATAGCTGATAGTGCTTTGTTCGTTTGATTGATTCCTCATATTGCTGCCATGCACACGATCACTGTTTTGGTGTTAGCCGTCCCTGGAAGGTGTTGCCTCCTCCACCAAGACTCTTTCTCCATCTCAAACAAGCGATGTCAGTCAATCATTATGCGGCAATCAACAGCGTACCAGTGGGCTGTTGGGATGGAAAAGACGCCGTCGATGTACTGTAATAATAAGCGTCATAGTTGATAGTGCGATCAATTTTAGCAATTTTATCGTAATTTCAACACCAACCAATGACATGTCAGCATGCTTACCAATTTCTGAATCATTGCTAAACAGCCCTTCCACTACTTTGCGAATACCACCACAGATATAAGTAGATGGCTGTGCAGTACATTCATTCATTGTTAATTCTCGAACATATACACCAAAGTATTCCAGACAGCGACCCACATAGCTAGCAGTTTGATCGTAGTGCGTAATTTACGATCTTTGTCTATGTGGATGGGAGTCACAGGGCATTCTCGCATTCTTAGGATAAAGTTACAGACCGAAAGATCTCCCTGCCTTGTCTTTGACCAACGCTCCGTGCAGCTGACCAGACGTAGACTGCTACATTCCACGTTTCATGCAGTAACAGTGTGAACTGAGGCTGTAACTGCTGTCCCGCACACATCCAAGAGCACTATATTTCTCCAGATGCGCGAATGTCGAGGAGGTTAGCACCCCTTATCGGTGTATAGTCGATATGAATCTGTTGTGATGATGCAACAGACTCTTAAGAACAAGAAACGGGTGGTTTTTGTGCACGATGGAGCTCCAGACGGACGGAGTTGGCTGCATTTTACATGAATTAACTGGACTAACAATTCTAAAGCATTGTCCTAGTGTCTGGGCTCATTACCAAGAAGGTATTCGTGAGAGAGAACATAAACACATGCACTCCCAAGGCTACACTATTCTGCACTTATAACACGCTATAATGTTAGATCGTTTCGGTTTCCGACCCATTAGTCGCATGGAATGCAACGCTGTTACTATCCCAATGTGAGAAATATGTTTCCAGTAAGAAATATGTTTCCAGCGCATTAGATAGTTTCTCCTTGCTGAATTATCTACGATAAAATATGGTGATAAACTGTAAAATGAAAAACTACTTTCTTAAAACATCGATTTCTTGCGATACACATACAGTATAGCTTTCCAGAGGTGTACAGCCTCCACTATTCACATCCGATCATGGTTCAGAAATTATACTATGCTCGCATCAGTCCTATATAAAACAATAATACAATGTCGTGTGACGAGGGCCTCCCGTCGGGTAGACCGTTGGCCGAGTGTAAGTCTTTCGATTTGACGCCACTTCGGCGACTTACGCGTCGATGGGGATGAAATGATGATGATTAGGACAACACAACACCCAGTCCTTGAGTGGAGAACATCTCCTACCCAGCCGAGAATCGAACGCGGACCCTTAGGATTTACAGTCTGTCGCACTGACCACTCAGCTACCGGGAGCGGACCCTATATAAAATGGTGGTTAGTAATAGAGAATACCTCTTACAAAGGAGGAGACAAACGCATAGCAGCGGTGTTTGAATTGTGAAATTACACGACATGCCGCCACTAACTCCTTAAACAGGACACATGTCAATCAGATGTATATACGGGGATTGTAGTACCTCACAAACACCTTTCGGTAACTTAGAATCACCGAAGTTCTGAAATTGAAGACTCCACTTTATGCCCAAGATGCAGCAGGGGAATGGAGTACGTCACATAAATCTTAGTTCATTCAGAGGAATGTGTCGAAACAGCATGGAAGTCCTGTGATGACTGAGAGGTTTACTGTTGATCGCAAGTAGACAGTGCTTTAAGTAACACACAGAAAGTTGTATGTGAGTCTAACGCAGGTTATGTCACACAAGTGATGCATCCCGACAGAACAACAGGAAAAATGGTCAAATGACCTGCAGCAACATGTCCCTCTCTCTCTAGAATGCACCATCAGTCCACCATTAAATACTAACTCGTTACAGCTTCACCTCAACCGATCACTCCATCCACTCTCTGTTACCCTTTAACTGAAATGAAAGTAAGTTTAGAGGCACCCTCTCGGCTAGCCATGCGGTCTAACACACTGCTTCCCGAGCAGGAAGGCATGCTGGTCCTCGGCATGAATCCGCCCGGCAGATTAGAGTCGAGGTCCAGTGAGCCGGCCAGTCTGCAGATGGTTTTTAAGGCAGTTTTCCGTCTGCCTCGGCGAATGTGGGTTGGTTCCCGTTGTTCCGCCTCAGTTATACTATGTCAGTGATTGTTGCACAAAAACTGTATCCACATACACATACACCATAATTACTCTACAGCGCAAACATCTGGGGTTACACTCATCTGGAATGAGACGTTCCCAGGGGGTCCACTGGGGGACGAACCGCACAATAACCCTGGGTTCGGTGTGGGGCGGCAGTGGAGTGAGTGGACAGCTGTAGCCTGTTGTGGGGTCTGGAACCACTGAGGGCTACAGTGGAGGCGAAGCCTCTCCATCGTTTCTGGGTCCCCAGTCCACTACACAATACACAAGTTTAGAGGCAGATGGTTCTTTATTTTCCAGGAAAGCATCAAAGACAGTAGTCAACTAGCATGTGTCACTATTACCCCAATACACAGAGTAGAATGTTGCCTCAACGAAAAATAAAAGACGGTTTCCCCGGTTCCAGGTGATTCCATCTCAGCCATTTTTCGCATTCCTCTTGCTGTCGTATACTCGTTCCCATGTACAAGAATTGTTCTGTACCAATCAGAAGACATATAAGTACTCCATCAATTTCCCTACATTTCGGCGTATTTTCCGTTACTTCATCGGTTTCATGTCACATCTGTCCATGCGATCACGTCATCACTCCTCGTTCCGTGTTCTGAAACTGCTTGTAAATGTCGTACATTTGCCAACACCTAGCGCAAATGCACTATTTTTCTGGTCGGGTGGCATAGTATAGCACTGTACTCGAATGCATCCAGTCACCTCCAACTGCATATTCTACAGTTGCAGCACGACTATTCTGTTTTCTGTATGTGTGTGTCTGTGCACATGTCGCAGACGTCTCCATAACATGCTCTTCTCACTGGTGGGTCCAACTTCGAACATAGAACACACATTCGTACGTAGCCCGTGATTGGTCCACCTTCGAGTTCTAGCCCAGATGTGACGTACTGTGGATCCATATCCCACCATCGCCTCGGATATAACACTCGCCGTATCCACACTCGAATGCTAACTCGCGTCTACTGTAGGACCTGGGAGCAATCTGCGACATGTGCACAGACACAGACATACAGAAAATAGAGCAAACGTGATGCAAATGTAGAGTATGCGGTTGGAGGTGACTCGATGCATTGGAGTACGGTGCTGTGTTATGCCGCCCTACCAGAAAAACAGTGCATTTGCGCTAGGTGTTGGCAGGTGTACGACATTTACAAGCAATTTTACATCACAGAACGAGAAGTGATGTTTTGATCGCATGCACGGAAGTGACATAAAAATCGATCAAATGACGGAAAATACGTATGAATTGAAGGAAAATACGCCGAAACGCGGGGAAATTGAGGGAGTACATGAATGTCTTCTGATGGTGCAGAGCAATTCTTGCACATGGGAACGAGTATATGACAGCAAAAGGAATACGAAAATAGGTTGAGACGGAAGGACCGGGAACTGGGGAAACAGTCTTTTTTTTCGTTAAGGCAACATTCTACTCTATGTCTGTTGAGGTAATAGTGACATACGCCCGTCGACTGCTGTCTTTAATGCTTTACTGGAAAAAAAGATAACCATCTGCTTCTAAACTTATTTACATATACATTAAAAATGACAGAGAGTGGATAGAGTGATTGGTTGAGATGGAACTGTAACGAGATAGGATGTAATGGTCGACTGATGATGCATTCTAGAGAGAAAGAGGTACTTGGTGCTGCAGGTCATTTGACCATGTTCTCCGCTGTTCTGTCGGGATGCGTCACTTGTGGGACAGGCGATGCCCTGTGGTGGGGATGATTCATATTATCGGCTAAGGGCAGGAGCTGTCCGAGTAGAAAGGCCTGTTGGGGTGCGGAAATGTAGATGACCTAACCGTGTCATCCTCTAGATAGCTGAATAGTGAACTAATACCCAGTATGTGTTGGACAGCCTTTGTAATCGCGTTTGTTCCCCATGAAAATTTGAGAAGATTCAATAATGACGTGTGTTTGCCTTGCACCATCATTTCCTCCCATGTAAATTGTCTGGTTGACTGCTTCTCAACATTTCCTGTATTTATTTAATTGAGAGAACATCGATTGTGGTGTGTCTTGTGTGCATGTGGCAGGTGAAAGACAGGTGGAAAACACGTTTGCCATTTCTCTAAACATGAGAAACACCTTATTTCACTTATTTTAAGGATGATTTGGAGTCTGTTATATCACCGACATCGGTATTTGTAAATGGAAATATCAGTTTCCTCTATTTTTTCCTGTTTTCAAAAAATGGTTAAAATGGCTCTGAGCACTATGGGACATAACATCTGTGGTCATCAGTCCCCTAGAACTTAGAGCTACTTAAACCTAACTAACCTAAGGACATCACACACATCCATGCCCAAGGCAGGATTCGAACCTACGACCGTAGCGGTCACGCGGTTCCAGACTGAAGCGCCTAGAACCGCATGCGACTCCGGCCGGCTCCTGTTCTCATGTAAAGGTCTTCACAGACGACATAAGTTTCTAGTTACTCAGTGGTTTACAGCACGCTCCGCCTCGCTAAAGTTTCGAGTATCGAGAGAAATAATTTCCAGTCTACGTATATCTTCGGAACTATACTGTGCAAGCGATACTGCTATCCAAGCGATATTGCTATGTGCTTGATATGGAGAAGTATCATGAAAATGATATGATATTCTAGTAAACAATGTAAAAATACATA
The DNA here is from genome assembly GCF_023897955.1 of Schistocerca gregaria. Classification (NCBI taxonomy): domain Eukaryota; kingdom Metazoa; phylum Arthropoda; class Insecta; order Orthoptera; family Acrididae; genus Schistocerca; species Schistocerca gregaria. Next base: position 133,734,727 of record NC_064931.1, on the reverse strand, counting down.
TGTTCTCGTAAGCCCAGAGTCTGGAGATGCATGTAGGAAGCAAGCAATTAGACTGGGACCAGAAATAGAAAGGCCTTTGTGACGAGGGGAACTAACCCAACCTTTGCACAAGTTTGGAGAGTGACCTCTGTCCGTTGAGGATGCTCTGCTCATGCACTGGGTCGGTGTGTGTGCGGGGGCAGATGACTTATGACTGTTGGCTCCACTGGAAGACCTACTGAGCTAGGAGTACTATATATGGTCAATGTGCTTATGCTGTCTGTTTTCGCAGTATATGTACGACTGTCTGATGGTCGATAGCAATTATGCAAGATGCAGAAGTGGTGATTATGTATAGCGCAGGATACGAATTGTGTGTTTACTACATCGAAACGGCATGTGGTGATATATAGCTGGCTTGGAGATCGGTTTCACTTTGAAATATTTAAGATTCTGTCGTCAGCAGCAGGGCAGTGTAATTGAGGAAGTGACTTTCTATATTTGACTATCTGTAGACCACTTCTGCAAGGTTTAACTGTCAATGCAATATGGCGATCTGTACAAAATAGTTTTACCACTGAAAATCCCATCTGCAGGGGGAAAAAAAGTGGACAGTGCTTCCACACTGGCAGCATCAGTAATTTGGCGCGTAAATTCAGTAAGAGCCATTCAGAATGCTCCATTCATTCACAAGACATCCTTTGGGCTGGGACACAGGAATCTCTACACAGCAGTGAGAACGTTTACCTTTTAGGAGATGTTTGTTGAAAGCATAACATCACAATTTCCAGGAAGGGTAACACGTGATGGACGGGACGCCTCGTTAGGACCATCAGGAAGAATGCATTTGGTGTTATTCTGGACTATTTTCGTAGACAGGTCCTGTTGGGACAAGAATTTCCATGCAGACAAGCTGTGACATCACGAAAGCTGCTACAACAACAATGAAAGTGACAGTTAACTTTTTCTGTGACACGATTTCTGGGAATGAGTTGATATGTAATGGACTAGCTGTCACATGAGGATCGCTAGGAGGAATGCAACCTGTGTTATTCTGGGCTATTTTCGTAAACAGCAATGCAAAAGATTTATATGGTTTGTCCAGAGGGAGACTTGGCTCTTATTTACAAAGACATGCGACATCAGTATAACACTGACAACCTTTTAGCTGCACTTCAGATGGTGAATCGCTAGGTAAACATGCCGACAACGGTGGTTAGGTAAACACGTGTGCAGTTGGAGGCATCTTGCAGACTGGACCGACGTGCTCGCGCTGCTCCGCTGTGCGCGCCTTGGTGCCTATGTAGGGAAAAGAGCGCTTTATGTCGCAGTTGAATTTCTTAACGATAGTTCGAAAGCCTTTTTACATGCAGTGAGTTTTCATGCACTGCATTATTTCGGCTGTTTAAGCGTTGTGAGCGCGTTTGCAGAGCGTTATGCGTGCATTATTTCGCCAGTTTCATGCATAGTGAATGTGTCTGTTGCATTATTTTGTGAACATGTCCGTGGGCTGAGCAACGCATTATTTCCACAGTTTATAATTAGTGAGCCTGTTTGCAGAGCGTTTTACAAGCATTATTTTGACAATTTACTAGTTGTTTTCGTGTCTGTACATCAGTGTACTGCGGTGTTTCGGTGATTTACGACATTTGGAGGTCTGTAGGCTGTGCAATGCATTATGTCGACAGTTTACAATTAGTGAGCGGTTTTGCAGAGCGCTGTACATGCATTATTTTGACACTTTACGAGTTGGTTCGGTTGTTTCGGGGGACGAGGCCAAACAGCGAGGTCACCGGTCTTATCGGATTAGGCAACGATGGGGAAGGAAGTCCCTTTCAAAGGAACCATTCTGGTATTTGTCTGGTGCGATTTAGGGAAATCACGGAAAACCTAAATCAGGATGACCGGACGCAGGATTGAACTGTCGTCCTCCCAAATGCGAGTCTAGTGTGCTAACCACTGTGGCACCTCGCTCGGTAGCATACGAGTTGTTTGTGTGTCTGTACACCAGTGTACTGAATTATTTCACTGATTTACGAGTTGTTTGCAGTTCTGTATACTGTGCAATGCATTATTTTGGCAGTTCACAATTATTGAGGGTGTTTGCAGAGCATTTTACATGCATTATTTTGTCAATTTACAGCTTGTTTGTGTGTATGTATATCAGCATACTGCATTATTTCGGTTATTCACTAGTAGTCTGCAGGTCTGTAGGCTGTGTAATGTGACCCCAGTCACGTCAGGCGAGTGTTTTGTAACGTCGCAATGAATAAATAAACTATGTGAAATCCATCCCTAAATAATCAAAATTTTGATTATCAAATAAGCCGGGAGAAACTCAAGAATCACATCCCTAAATAAATTGTTCCAAAATAAATAAAGTACACTCGTTCTTCTCCCCAGCAGCTGGACACAGACTTAGTCCTTTTCCAGCATTTCTCTCCAGACCACCATGGGTCGACAGCGCACTGTGGTGGCAGTACTGTGTACTAGGTCATTAGGACTCCGGGCCTCGTGGTGAACATGCTGGATGGAGCTACTGCCTATGACAACTCACATTGTTTAAATAAACACTGCAAGCAAAATAAAGATGTACGTCCATTCTATCCAGCAGCCCAGAACTGGCTGCGTCCTTTTCTCGCCAATTCCAAGGAAAAAGTGGTAGTCGGATGGTTCAAATGGCTCTAAGCACTACGGGACTTAACATCTGAGGTATCAGTCCCTCAGACTTATAATTATATAAGGGGGGTAGGACGTCAAACGGGCCGTCTTGGAGCAGGAGAGACACCACAGGACATTTTAATTTCCACTGTCTATACTTTTACGAATAAATTCATAAAACTTTGTCAGCATGAGCAGGAAGGATTCAGGTTTCACAATCATAGCAGTGGAAGTTTAAAAACGCAACAAAATAATTATTTTTACGTGTGGAAGCTCATCATTTTTTCACTTCTGTTGGCTGCGGTTGTTGCTATAGGTACACATTTCTTCATAAGAGAGATTCTTCGATGAATTTTGCACAGCATAGAAACCATACTTAGAGGTGTATGAAACTCTAGAAATTATTTAATTTATGATATAATGAATGTGCTGTTATATTTTAAACTTCATTTTTAGAAAAAACTCAAATTTTATAGTTAATCATCTCAATTTTTACCACAGTTTTTAATAGATTTGGAAAATTATAGAGTTTCATACACCTGTAAGGATGGTTTGTATGCTGTGCAAAATTCATCGAGGAATCTCCCTTACTTATGAAGAACAGTGTACGTATAGCAACAAATGCAGTTAATAGTAAGTGGAAAAAAGGTGAAATACAAATGTAAAAAAATAAATTATTTTATTATATTTTTGAGCTTCCACCACTATAAGTGTACATCCTGAATCCTTTCTGGTCATTCTGACAAAGTATTAAGAATTTATTTTTAAAAGTGTAGACATTGGAAATTAAAATGTCGTGTGGTGTCTCTCCTGCTCCAAGTCGTCTCGTTTGACGTCCTACCCCCCTTGAACCTAACTAACCTAAGGAAAAATGAAAATGAGCATTTGGCGTCATTGGCCGGAAGGCCCCTTGTGAGGCAGGTCCAGCCGCCTTGGTGCAGGTCTTATTACATTCAATGCCACATTGGACGACTTGCGCACCAAATGGGGATGAAATGATGATGAAGACAACACAACAGCCAGTCCCTGAGCGGAGAAAATCCCCGACCCAGCCGGGAATCGAACCCGGGCCCATAGACGGCAATCCGTCACGATGACCACTCAGCTATTGGGGTGGACACCAACCTAAGGACATCACACACTTACATTCCGAAGGCAGGATTCGAACCCGCGACCGTAGCACCAGCACGGTTCCGGACTGATGGGGCTAGAACCGCTCAGCCACAAGGGGCCGGTGGTGGTCGGATCACTTAGGTTAGCAGAGATAGCCCAAGGACCTTTTTTCTCTCCAAAATTTGAACTTGCTGCCATGACATCATTGCGACATCGCAACTTCTATCACTACCATCTTGAACAAGTTTGGCAACAATGCAGAGCGGGGTAACGTGCAGTTTGCCCTACTACTACTGTGGCACGAGGAAAGCAATCAAGCACAGTAAATATTTGCTAATAATTGTCGTTCCTTCCAAATGGTTCAAATTGCTCTGAGCACTCTGGGACATAACATCTGAGGTCATCTGTCCCCTAGAACTTAGAACTACTTAGACCTAACTAACCTAAGGACATCACACACATCCATGCCCGAGGCAGGATTCGAACCTGCGACTGTAGCAGTCGCGAGGTTCCGGACTGAAACGCCTAGAACCGCTCGGCCACCGCGGCCGGCAGTCGTTCCTTCCAATACAGATATTACTAGAAACCTACAGGTCGCAAGTACTTTCTTCAACAATACTGCAACGCCAGAAGCCGATGATCTAAATAAACAAGTGAATAATGTTAATGCTAACAAAAATGTACGAATGTCTACGAAATACCACGAGTGTAAGTACTAGTGCCCTGTCGTCGTTACAATGGCCTTCCGATCTAGTTCTGTGGTTAGACCATAGTCTCAAGAAATTGTTAGTTTTCAGTTAACCATTATTGTGTCGATATTAGCAATTTATGGTGATTAGTACATGAATGCATCACGATGCCATGCCTTTTGAACGTTGTTTCGAATGATACAGCTTCCCACTTCGTCACTTAAAATAACAGCGAGTAGAATTTCGCTTTACAGAAAACGCGACGGTGCTTTATAATTTCTGCGAGGGACACAAACGTGGAGAGCTTCTCGGCAAAACAAGTAGAAAGAATCCTACACAACTCACTAAGACAGTCCAAGGACGGATAGTCTTAATCTCTGCAAAACGCTGATGAAAAAGCACGGCCCGACATACCATACGATTCTTACACCATCCTCTACGGACTCACCGGGTAAAACCAGATATTTCTGGAGGTTTAGAACAAGTCGGGAGGGGGTCGGGCAATTCTTGCACGCGGTAGCCGCCCGGCATGGGTGCGTTAAATAGCTCCACTGAGAACGCACCGACACCTTATACGCAAGTACACTGCGACACAGGCTCTGAACTAAGCGACGCAATAGCGCCGCCACATAACACAGTTAAAACTTCAGTCATTAACGCGTCTGTGCATAGTTTCACAGAGTCCCGTTGCCGCATTATACTCTGGTATGCCTACTCCTAAGTAGCAATTTACATTCTACCCTAATCTGACGAAACAATTCGTGACTTCAGAGCGGTTTACCTATTCAATACGTCATTCAGCATGCACTCCGCGATAGCTTCGCCGTTGCGCCATACAACACTCTTCCCCTAGGTTGGACCATCTGTTGTTTGTACAGGCAAGACCCGAAGCTCGCAGCTGCAGGGGCGAAGATGATCACACGTCCGTTCTCGTGACAGGGGCTTCCAATAGACTTTTGTCACTTAACGTCCGTATCAAGTTACCTGGCACACAGCAGGCTTGCTCCTCCAAGGCCTAAAGACCTGGGTAGCCCGCATTTCTCGTTAACACGCTCAGGGCGAACAGAGACATGGTCACAAGACCGAAACACATCAGAATAGTAAAAAATGTTCACAATACTTCATGCTACTGTTTAATATGTTACAAAGTATCAGAAAATACCTTTGTACCTATCAGTTCAATATGAACGATAGAGCTCAGGTTACAACTGCAGTCCACTAGACTAGATATGATTCAGTTTACATTCACACGTCTTCGCCTTGCTGTCTAGTACAAGGCAGTATTCATAATTTATGCAACCACTGTAAGCATGAAAGTTAGTACACGTGCACGCCAGATTTGCACACACATACCTTTGAGGAACTATGTCAACTTAGCTACAGAGATACAAACGGAAGTGATATACGTTATGCCAAATTTTGCTGAATACTACTTCAAGGGAATTACAACACATCTCAAAGGCTACAGCTGCACGGTTTGATGGTCGTCGCATTATAATCAGTCCCCGACCAAAAAACGTCAATACACCGTCAGTGGAATTCCATTACTGCCGAAGATCATCGATCTAGAGTAGCAGACGTCAGGCAATTTGCAGGTAAGTCAGAGGAATACGAACAGAGAAATGGCGCATTGAGGATCGAGGTACAATAATGAACTACTCGTGCAGGAAGACAAGTTACGCATTGGCACTAAAACATCAATAACATTACTCGCCATTGAAGAAGCGCTTGAGAGAGCTAATTAAACGTACAATACTGGCAATTAAAATAGCTACACCACGAACATGACGTGCTACAGACGTGAAATTTAACCGACAGGAAGAAGATGCTGTGATGTGTAAATGATTAGCTTTTCAGAGCATTCACACAAGGCTGGTGCCGGTGGCGACACCTACAACGTGCTCATATGAGGAAAGTTTCCAACCGATTTCTCATACACAAACACCAGTTGACGGGTGTTGCCTGGTGAAACGCTGTTGTGGTGCCTCGTGTAAGGAGGAGAAATGCGTACCATCACGTTTCCGACATTGATAAAGGTCGGATTGTAGCCTATCAAGATTGCGGTTTATCGTATCGCGACATTGCTGCTCGCGTTGGTCGAGATTCAATGACTGTTAGCTGAATTTGGAATCGGTGAGTTCAGGAGGGTAATACGGGACGCCGTGCTGGATCCCAAGCGCCTCGTATCACTAGCAGTCCAGATGATAGGCATCTTATCCGCATGGCTGTAACGGATGGTGCAGCCACTTCTCGATCCCCGAGTCAACAGAAGGGGACGTTTGCAAGACAACAACCATCTCCACGAACAGTTCGAAGACGTTTGCAGCAGCATGCACTATCAGCTCGGAGACCATGGCTGCGGTTACCCTTGACGCTGCATCACAGACAAGAGCGCCTGCGATGGTGTACTCAACGACGAACCTGGGTGCAGGAATGGCACAACGTGATTTTTTCGGATGAATCCAGGTTCTGTTTACAGCATCATGATGGTCGCATCGTTGTTTGGCGACATCGCGGTGAACGCACATTTGAAGCGTGTATTCGTCTTCGCCATACTGGCGTATCTATACGTCTCGGTCACCTCTTGTTCGCATTGATGCCACTTTGAACAGTGGACGTTACATTTCAGATGTGTTACGAGCCGTGGCTCTACCCTTCATTCGATCCCTGCGAAACCCTACATTTCAGCAGGATAATGCGCGACCGCATGTTGCAGGTCCTGTACGTGCCTTTCTGGATACAGAAAATGTTCGACTGCTGCCCTGGCCAGCACATTCTCCAGATCTCTCACCAATTGGAAACGTCTGGTTAATGTTGGCCCAGCAACTGGCTCGTCACAATACGCTAGTCACTACTCTTGATGAACTGTGGTATCGTGTTGGAGCTGCATGGGCAGCTGTACCTGTACACGACATCCAAGGTGTTTGATTCGATGCCCAGACGTATCAGGGCCGTTATTACGGCCAGAGGGGGTTGTTCTGGGTACCGATTATCTCAGGATCTGTGCACCCAAATTGCGTGAAAATGTAATCACATGTCAGTTCTAGTATAATATATTTGCCCAATGAATACCCATTTATCATCTGCATTTCTTCTTGGTGTAGCTATTTTAATGGCCAGTAGTGTAGTTTGTTAGTAACAGTGCGCAGAAGAACATTTTGACATCTGCGCCAGTTTACATGATGAAATACGAATCTTCCAACAAACTTGGGCCAGATGCTTCTAGTACCTTCACTCGGTTTGGGAGACGAGAGATAAAAAAGTAATTATTGTGAGCCAAATAATTTTGAGATAACTGCTCCCACTGCTTGCTCTAACTACTATGTTTAATGTTTCCAGCTTAAGTTGTTGAGCCCCACCTTGCTATTTTTGCACCAGTGTATCTTGGTGCGTTGTACTTTAGTTATTTTGTTTTGCGAAGAGTGGCAGTCCTGCTCCCCTCTGAGTTTGGCCATAACTATGAGTTTTTTTTCTTTTTTAATTTATAGTGAATTAAACGGTAACGCGAATGAAACATTTGATTACAGTTAGGTATTGCTAGGAGTAGCAATGCCTACTTGATGATGTTAACTTAAATATATCAGTCCTCAGTTTTTCACTTGAAGTAAATGGGAACCTTATGCTTAAAATATATTTAAGGAAATTACATCCTTTATAATTGAGATTTTACTCGTCTTGTTTTGAATAATTTAGTGATTACTAATCCGCCCTTTTTTGGGAGTGCACCTCATGCGTGCTCCCTACAATGGTTTAAGTTGCCGTCTTGTTGAATGCTGATACCGAAAGATGCGTGTACTTCACCATGTAAATGCCGCACTATTCTCTTAACAGTAGTTGCGACCGTAGGGCAGTCACGAATACGAAATGCGTTAGAAACGGTTTGTTCCCACAAGAACTGGCCGTTACCCATATCTGGACGATTGGATGTCTGACAAAAACCCTTCTAGTTACCCTTGCGTCTACCTTACATTGTTCCGTGCACCAGAATACACCGTCGATGTTATTTCAGTTCGTTTGATTCCGTCATCATGCATATCGTTTCCATCACTATTATTTATGAGAAATTGTAAGCCCTAAGTGGTTAATTATCCCTTTTAATAGCGTTTCTTTTCATTCTGTTAATTTGCCACGTGTAAGAGTTAGAATAAAGCACATGAGAAATATATTATACAGGACAGAGGCGCTCCTATCAGCGCAAAAATGTGCAGAGCGACAATCAGCTGCGCGTCTAAACCAGATACTCATACGTCACGCACCGTTACGCACAACGTACCAGGCATATCTCAAACTTCTAGCCATGTTTCCGTCAGATCTCTCTAAAATGACACGCTATACGAAGCCTACCCATTACGTAGCGACTGTGAAATTTAACTCACAATTGGAGCAAGGGCTAAAACAGATTCTACTAACCTCGTCTCATTGACTTCTCGATATTTTTGCACTGAACCTACGTCGATCAACTTCTTGAGGTTTCCTTACAAATTCTAAAAATTAGATTTAAAAGTTTCTAGAGTAAGCTTAATGCATTCTTTCAAAGGAACACCAAGTGAGTGAGTGAGACATGGAATTCCCCCCGTGTCAGCACATACATACCATTGCACAAATACAATGATATGGCGCAATATCAGAATGAGAGTGGGTAACACACAGCAAACTTTATATACAATTTCGACTTAAACTACTCATTAATCATAAAAAAATACACGCCTTTGAATGTTTATTAATCTCCAGAACCATAAAATACAACTATCAACAGGTGTCTCCGCTTTAAATCGCAGTTTCACTATGTCTGCTCTAACGAAAACAAGGTTCTGCATCTTACAGCACCAGCAACTGTTTCACGATTAACTTTAACAAACCGAATACTTATGCTGACACATATATTTACACCGCTGGTCACTTTATTTTCTTCGTGAAATTTATGAGGTTCTACCACGATTATCTGAGAAGATTTTATTCATTGCTTCTGTCTCCGCTATCTTGTCCCGTAAGTCTGACGCTGCCATTATTCGATTCTGTACTCGGCTAAGGCTACGCCACCACTTCAGAATCCCGTGCATTTGCCGATTTGTGTTTGACCTATTTCTGGTCGGTTTCTCTGATTGATCACCTCGATCGTGAAACCAACAGAACGTTATGTTACGATGTCTGCAGGTGAATGCCAACACACAGGATTTGTAGGCATTCGAGACAATACAATGCCTCCCGCGCCTTCTACCGTTTTCGAGCTGACTCAGTTCACCACCACTGTACCTATGAAAGTGGTTCAACTTGCTAACATCAATCGTTGAATCATTTACAAGCACACCACTGCATTGCAAACATCGTCACTTCTACCAGTTCGCTTAAAAACGAACAGGTACCTACTAATTTTCAACTGCCTGCTTTCTTGTGTGGAATATACCTTTACCACGTTCTGTTCATCATTGAGCATGAAAGAACTGATCTGATTTTTTGCCTCATTAGAATACTTTATGCCATTACGTTTTAGGTAACTGGACTTAAACTAGTTAGCGCCACCTCCAGAACACTGTGAACTGCTGCATATCACACTTGCCGAGGCGTCCAGAGCTGTGTGTGCCTTCAACTGCGTTCGTCAGTGTTTACAATGAGGTGCTCATTGTGTTTGCATTTCTTGTTAGTGGTACAGTCTCCAGGACAACTCCTCGTTCCGGCCGCAGTGACCGAGCGGTTCTAGGCGCTTCAGTCTGGAATCGCGCGACCGCCACGGTCTCAGGTTCGAATCCTGCCTCGGGCATGGACGTGTGAGATGTCTTTAGGTTAGTTAGGTTTAAGTAGTTCTAAGTTCTAGGGGACTGATGACCACAGGTGTCAAGTCCCATAGTGCTCAGAGCCATTTGAACAACTCCTCGTCGTAGCGTACAATGTTCGAACGGTTAGACAAGTTGTTGTACGCTCCCATCGAATAATGATAAGGGCTGACGTAGACTTAGCTGCACTAAGGAAAGTAGAGGTAGCTTTAGCTTTGCAGCAGGTCACCAACCAGCTAATAGTGCACTCATGGTCAGAGAAAACAGAACACGACTACAGTTCGTATTCACAAGCATGTATATTAGTATGTTCTGCAGAAATGATTAGCATTTCAGTCACCTTGATTCAGCATGTGTTCTACTGCCTAATAGGCGCAGGGTCCACCATAAACCCTGATAAACCATGCGTGATGGCATCGACGCGTATAAAGCACGAATGGCGCTCAGTGTTATAGCCAGCCATATATGCTGCACTCACCTGGTTCCAGAGTTCATCTGTGATGGTTGACATTGGGTAACAGCACTGCACCCGTCCTTTCACCATATCACACACATTTCCTATTGGCAGCAAGTCTGGTGATCCAGCGAGCCAGTGCAAAAGGTTGATATCTTGTAATACGAAGAAGGCACGTGTTCGTGCAGCAGCGCGTGGTCGTGCATTGCCTTGCTGAAAAATGACGTCTGAGGTTTGTACATAAAGGGTATGACTACGGGTCACATGATGCTATTCACGTAGATCACATCGGTGACAGCGCCTTGGACACGCACTAGCTGTGACTTGTAATTACGCCCAGTAGCACCCCACATTAAAAGGTCTTGAGTTGGCGTTTCATGTCTTGTGCGAATGCAGTCAGTGTGATGCCGCTCCTCCTGTCTGCGGCGAACCAAAATGCAGCCGTCTCTGACGCCATTCCTGTCCCTAGTGACGTCGTTCCATACAGCATTGCCGTTTAGCACGTCTCTGCACATTCGTCAAAGATACGCGGAGAAGTCGACGACACACGCGTAACCAAAAATGTTCAAATGTATGTGAATTCGTAAGGGACCAATATGCTGAGGTCATCGATCCCTCGACTTACACACCACTGAAACTAACTTATGCTAAGAACAAAAGAACAACACACACACCCATGCCCGAGGGACGACTCGAACCTCCGGCAGGGGGGGGGGGGGGGGGGGGGCGTGTAAGACCGTTCGGCCACTCCGCGCGGCGCACGTAACCCAACCCATAATAAACGGCGACGGACTGTCACCCCTGACAGTGTACAATGTGTTCCACTGTTCCATTGTTGCTGCGCCAGAGCCGAGGAGGACGCAGATTTGTCCTGCAATGCCATTCGGATGAGGTGCCGATCTTGTCGGGGGCGGGGGTGGTGTGGGTGGTGCGCCCTGACCCATCTCACCGTGTTCTACGGCCTTCTGTGAACCATTCTGCACACACACGTTGGAGTGCCGAAACACTTCGTCCCACACGAGCAGCAATTTCCCAGATGGATGCATCCACACTCTCCCACGCCAATAATGTGCCCTCTTTCGAACACACTGATTTTACGGTACGGTCCGCGCATACGTCTACGGGGCATCCTGCACGTCTGCTCAAGTCACACTGATCCATTGCCTTCGACTTATAGGGTACACGAGAGCCGCAGGCACATTTTACCGGCGGGTGGTATTGCGCAGTGATATCGATGTCGACCTTGAACCCGCGGGCCGACCTACTTCAAATACTGCTCATTTCTGCAAAACACTAATATACATGTCCTGTGAATATGAACGTCCTATCTCTATACGTTCAAAGTGTTCCGTTTTTACTGAACACGAATGTTGTGAATCCCTGTTACGGAGATCGGGTCAGAGCGTATCTCTACGTACTCTGTGGGGCGTAAAACCGGTGCTTGTCGCTACCCGCGGACAGATGTGAAGTGTTTCGGATGCAGTACCGCCCCATAGCGTCAAGCGAGCCTCGCTCAACGTAGGTGGAACTGCACTGAAAGTGATATTTGTTACTCCCGATCAGACCGACACCGATCGATGGAACTGGGCCCTTGATCGGACTACGTCTCTTGATGCTCAAAATCACGAGACTCTTGTACACCAGCACATACGACTCTCGCACATTGAAGATACCCGCTTAGCCACTACAAGACAAATGCCAATTGCTGGTACTGAGTTGGAACAACAATATGAAGAAATTAAGAACTCGATCCAGCGTGAGGTAGTCGCTGCGCACAAGGACATGTCAAGACCGACCGCCACTTTAAAAGTAACTAAAGCGTTACAAATCACATTGTGCACTACGCTTGCAACTCAGTTACATGTCAACTGTTTGCATACTGTTTACAACAGAGGCTCAGTCCTAACCTAATGCCCTCCGCGACTTCTCTGCACACACTAATGGACATCTTTTTCAATGAAGATAATTTCCCCATAAGGAAGTCAGCCCTGCCACTCTCTTACACAGCTGCCAAGGTACAACTGTCACGATATTTAGACACACTAAATGTGCACCCGCCTCTTGCGCAAATTGTGAATTCGAGTATCACCGTCTTCACCCCTTCCCGGTTGCCTCAACAGCAGTCCAGAAAAACGTCATCTGGCAAACCAAAGATACTTTAATCGTGGGCAGACCATTGAACGCACTAGGCTATGCCGCTTGATGCTTTTCAGTCTTGTATTCACATCAATTATTACTTACAATATGTGATCAAAAGTATCCGGACACTTGGCTGAAAATGACTCGCAAGTTCGAGCGCCCTCCATCGGTAATGCCGGAATTCAATATGGTGTTGGCCTTGATGGCAGCTTCCACTCTCGCAGGCACAGGTTCAGTCAGGTGCTGGAACGTTTCCTGGGGAATGGCAGCACACTCTTCACGGAGTGCTGCACTGAGGAGAGCTATCGATGTCGGCCGGTGAGGCCTGGCACGATGTCGGCGTTCCAAAACATACCAAAGGTGTTCGGTAAGATTCAGGTCAGGATTCTGTGCAGGCCAGTACATTACAGGGATGTTATTCTCGTTAACCACTCCGCCACAGGTCGTGCAGTATGAACAGGTGCTCGATCGTGTTAAAAATGCAATTGCCGACCCCGAATTGCTCTTCAATACTGGGAAGCAAGAAGCTGCTTAAAACATCAATGTAGGCCAGTGCTGTGATAGTGTCACGCAAACCAACAAGGGCTGCAAGTTCGCCCCCCCCCCCTCAAGAAAAACACGACCACACTATAACACCACCGCCACCGAATTTACTGTTGGCACTACACACGCTGGCAGATGACGATCACCCTGTATTTGCCATACGATACCCGGCCATCGGGTCGCCACATTGTGTACCGTGATTCGTCACTCCACACAACGTTTTTCCACTGTTCAATCGTCCAATGTTTACGCTCCTTACACCAATCGATTGGTCGTTTGCTATTTCCCGCCGTGATGTGTGGCTTATGAGCAGCCGCTCAACCACGAAATCCAAGTTTTCTCACCTCCCACCTAACTGTCGTACTATTTGCAGTGGATCCTGATGCAGTTTGAAATCCCTACCCATCACAAATTACGACCCTCTTCAACTGGCGGCGGTCTCCGTCTGTCAACTGTTGCTGTACGTGTCCCTTCACGTTTCCACTTCACTATCACATCGGAAACAATGGACCTAGGGAAACCTTACGTACAGACGTACGATACAAGTGACATCCAATCACCTGCCCACGTTCGAATTCCGTGAGTTCCTTGGAGCGCCCCATTCTGCTCTCTCACGAAGTCTAATGACTACTCAGGTCGCTGATATGGAGTACCTGGAAGTAGATGACAGCACAATCCACCTAATATGAAAAACATGTTTTTGAGGGTGTCCGGATACTTTTGATCACACAGTGTATGTTCCACGTTTTCCCTTAGCACTGGGATTAACGACTGTGAGATCACACTATTTCCAGAGGACACTAAAACACCTCCTTGCCCTAGCACTGTCGTTGAAATACATGGATCTTGGTTCGTGCCTGTTGGCAACAGCTTACTATAGATCGTGCCGCATCTCACTACAGTAACCCAACTTTGATACGCAACTTGCCATTAAAATTGCTACACCAAAAAGAAATACAGATGATAAACGGGTATTCATTGGACAAATATATTATACTAGAACTGACATGTGATTACATATACACGCAATTTGGGTGCATAGATCCTGAGAATCTATCCCCCAACTAACTTACACACATAACGCTAGTATCAGGCTGTTCCTATTTTACTCGCCTGAAACCCCTCAGGTGTTTCCCCACACCGAAAATCTGCCTGTGTTGTGAAAGAATAGTCTGTCTCTTGAAATCGACCAATAATCTACACTACTGGCCATTAAAATAGCTACACCAAGAAGAAATGCAGATGATAAACGGGTATTCATTAGGACAGATATATTATACTAGAACCGACATGTGATTACATTTTCACGCAATTTGGGTGTATAGATCCTGTGAAATCAATGCCCAGAACAACTACCTCTGACCGTAATAACGGCCTTGATACGCCTGGACACTGAGTCAAACAGAGCTTGGATGGCGTGTACAGGTACAGCTGCCCATGCAGCTTCAACACCATACCACAGTTCATCAAGAGTAGTGACTGGCGTATTGTGACGATCCAGTTGCTCGGCCACCACTGACCAGACGTTTTCAGTTAGAGAGAGATCTGGAGAATGTGCTGGCCAGGCAGCAGTCGATTCCAGAAAGGCCGGTACAGGACCTGCAACATGCGGTCGTGCATTATCCTGCTGAAATGTAGGGTTTCACAAGGATCGAATGAAGGGTAGAGCCGCGGGTCGTAACACATCTGAAATGTAACGTCCACTGTTCAAAGTGGCATCAATGCGAACAAGAGGTGACCGAGACGTGTAGATACGCCAGTACGCCGAAGACGAATACACGCTTAAAATGTGCGTTCACCGCGATGTCCCCAAACAACGATGCGACCATCATGATGCTGTAAACAGAACCTGGATTCATCCGAAAAAACGACATTTTGCCATTTGCGCACCCAGGTTCGTCGTTGAGTACACCATCGCGGCGCTCCTGTCTGTGATGCAGCGTCAAGGGTAACCGCAGCCACGGTCTCCGAGCTGATAGTCCATGCTGCTGCAAACGTCGTCGAACTGTTGGTGCAGATGGTTGTTGTCCTGCAAACGTCCCCATCTGTTGACTCAGGGATCGAGACGTGGCTGCACGGTCCGTTACCGCCATGCGGATAAGATGCCTGTCATCTGGACTGCTAGTGATACGAGGCCGTTGGGATACAGCACGACGTTCTGTATTACCCTCCTGAACCCACATATTCCATATTCTGCTAACAGTCATTGTATCTCGACCAACGCGAGCATCAATGTCGCGATACGATAAACCGCAATCGCGATAGGCTACAATCCGACCTTTGTCAAACTCTTCTTTCTATCAGTTAAATTTCGCGTCTGTTGCACGTCATCTTCGTAATGTAGCAATTTTAATGGCCAGTAGTGTATTATCATGTGTGAACGTCGCGGAACTTCCGAGTCACTTTCGCTGTGGCACGCCTACTGCGGAGCACTGGCGGCTAAATATCTGCCGGCTGCCCAATTCAGATGCTCGCGGCTCTATTCGAACCGTGGCAGGGTCAGGAAGTGAGTGAGTAGACCATCACAGGGCGACGCCGGCGGCCACTCCCGAATCTCAACCGTCACACGCAGTTAGCACAGTCGTGCGCCGATCGAGACTACGTTGTGCTTCCGCGACCCAGACAAGCAGCCAATCAGAATGTTGTAGTACTCCGCACATTGATGATTTAAGCTCGCATCGGGCCAGCAGAAGGCATTCGAGGGTTGGATTCCCTCACTTCCTCATCGAGGACTCGCAGTGCCTGGGCTACTGTCAGGGTGTATCTTCGACGTGGAAGAGCTCCAACCGTGCCTGTCGCGTTGTTGCCCGTCTGCACGCCGTCACTGCTGCCCGCTGCCGTCGCCGCCGCCGCCAGGTCAACGTTGCCCGGTGCTTGCCGCTGCCGTCGCCGCTGCCGCCACCGCCTGGTCGCCGTCTCTCGGTGCTCGCCGCTTCTTCTGCCGCCGCCTCACAGTGCTCGCTGCTTCTGCCGCCGTCACTCGGTGTTCGCTGTCGCCTGCAGTCATGGACGCCCCAACTACCACCATCATCTTCACCTCCCCTTCACCTGCCCCCACTGTAACGTCATGGAGTTCTTCCTCTGGGATTAACCCGTCTCATCCACCTCCCCTACTCTCTGTCTCCTCCCCATCTACCTCCTCTCCATCACTGTATCTCCACCTGTATGTCACTCCCGCTCCTACCCCTGCTACTGCACCTGCCGCTGCTCCTGCTCCTGCCTCTGCCCCTGCTCCCACCCCCCCTCCAGCTCCTGCCGCCCGCCGAGACGACTTCCCCCCCCCCCTCCCCCCTGCAACTACCACTGCATCCCCTGCCCGAGTCACCGCCCGCCGCGCCACAGTCGCCGCCACAGAGCGCCCTGCCCTCTCATACGGTGCTACTGCCTCACAGGAGGGCCCTGCCTCCCACCACCTCCCCATCTATCCAGCCCCTCATCCCTCCTCTCAGGCCACACCCGCCAAAAAAACTTCCAAACGGCCCAGTGGCGACTTCTCCTCTAAACCCCTCATCCAAAAAGTCACTGCCCACCCCCCTCCCACTGACCCCGCTATGGATACCACCCCACCTCCCTCCTCTCCAGCCCCCTCTCTGTATACCTTTGTCCTAGCCAAACATCCGAAATTCCTGGATGCCTGCACCCTCACCCTTGAAATCCGGAAGTACACCCCCAGTGCACCCATCACTGAACTTATCTCTCGCAGAAACTCTGTTCTCATCAAGTCTCCCTCACCCCCTTCCTTACATCCTCCTCTCCTCATCAGCCCCAACCACCTCGTCGTCCGCCAACCCTCACAGCCGTCATCACAAAACTCAGCCCTGTGGTCACGGAGGCTGAGATGTTGGCGGAACTGAATGCCCACCCCGCCCTGGAAGTCTGCTCTGCCCACCGTATTTACAACTCCTCTGGCCCTACTTTCCTCATGCGTATCTTTACAGAGTCCGCCTCCTCCATCGACCACCTCCTCACGCAGGGAGCCCTGATTTTCAACCGCCGACACCCTGTTGACCCATCCCGTTCCCCTCCTCAATCCTACCGCTGCCAGCGCTGCCTTCTGTACGACAACCACGTCACCCAAAACTGCAAGAACCCACCCACCTGCCTCCATTGTAAAGCCCACTTAAACACCTACGCCACGTACTCCCACAACCAGGCCCACTTTACCTTCACCCGCTTCGACACCCTCGTTTAAGACCCTCTCTTCCCTTCCCGCACCCTTCCCACCTCCAACCTCCTGGTGCGTCAACAGTATTGTCTCCTCTACCTCAACATTCGCTCCCTCCCTGCAAACAAATACCTCTTCATGCATATCCTCTCCCGGCACCAGGTTGACTCATTCATCGTGCAGTGGTTACACACTGGACTCGCATTCGGGAGGACAATGGTTCAATCCCGTCTCTGACCATCCTGATTTAGGTTTTCCGTGATTTCCCTAAATCGCTTCAGGCAAATGCCGGGATGGTTCCTTTGAAAGGGCACAGCCGATTTCCTTCCCCATCCTTCCCTCACCCAAGCTTGCGCTCCGTCTCTCATGACCTCATTGTCGATGGGACGTTAAACACTAATCTCCTCCTCCTCCTCCTTCAGCCTTAATGAAACCTTCCTCCAACCCCACCATGTTGTCTGCACCTCCTCTTATCTCCTTCACGGCACTGACAATAACCTTCCCATAGCAGAGGCGGGGTTGCTATAGGCCACCTCCGGCATCCCCTGTCCGGCCACAACCCCTCCTCAATGACCCAACCGAACACCTTCTCCTCAGCCTATTTTTTCCTCCCTCACCGTCACCTGTGCCACTATCTATATCCACCCCGCAGCTCCTCTCCCCTTTGACTTCATTTCCTATGTTGACCGTACCTTTTCCACCTATGTGATCGCCACTGACCTCAACATCCACAGCTGTGACCCTGCCACCCTTCGGCGGTGGTATCAGTTTCTTGCCACCCTCCATGGTTACCTTGTTCCTCTCCCACAGCACACCCGTCCTGAAAGTAACTCCACCCCCCAACCTCCTTGGTCACATCGCCATTGATGTCCTCGATCCTGTCGGTAGTGACCATCTTCCTGTCCTTCTCACCATCTCCTCTACCCGTCCCGCCACTGCAGCCACCCATCCAGCTGCCCCTCCAAAGTCTGACCATGAGTACCTCAATGCCAACTGGGATGCCTACCGGGAATCCAGTGCCTTACAGGTCGATAGCCACCCCCTCTCCTTTCACCACCCTGATGACATCACCCATGCCTCTTCCTTCCTTCAGAAGACCATCACTGACGATGTGGAGGCTCATGTCCCTACCAAACTCATCCACCCACACCGCCCTACGCTTCCTTCACAGGCCGTCCTTCTTCTGCATGAATCCCGCAGGCTCTACTGCTCCTTCCTCAGTACTTGTGACCGGGATACTCTCACCCACCACCGGCAATTACAGCGACATATCTGGAACCTCCTTACAGCAAAGAAACGCCGGGGCTGGCGCCAGACATGCACACGCCTCAACTCCACCCTCCCTGTCAACTCCTCCAAGTACTGGTCAGCCTTCCACCGCCTTACTGGTAGCCATCCCACCCCACATTACCTCATCCTCCATGACGATCGACCCTTTTCTGAGAACCTCAGTAAGGCTAAACATTTTGCCTCCCACCTATCCGAGGTCTTCTCCATTCCTGACAATACCCATTTTGATTACTCCCTCTTCCCCACTGTCCTTGACCACACTGACACCTCTGTCCCCCCACTTGCCCCTAGCTTCCAGTACTTGGATCGGTTGCCCCCCTCAGACTTCAACACTCCCACCACCGCACCAGACATCATACTTGTCCTCCGCTCCAAACGCAACACCGCCCCTGGTCATGATGGTGTCAGCTACCGTCACCTCAAGGAATCCCCTCTATCCTTCCAGTCTGTCCTTGCTATCCTTTACAATGTCCTCCTCTCCACTGGATTTTACCCCGACTTGTGGAAGACTTTCTGTGTCCTGCTGTTCCCTAAACCTAACAAACCCCCCTCTGATACCTCTTCCTATCGTCCAATCTGCCTCACCTCCATGTTCAGTAAGGTCTTCAAAGCCATCCTCTCTCGCCGTATTCACTGCCACCTTACCACCTTAACCAGCACCGCCTCCTTCCTCTTACCCAATGTGGCTTCCGGCCTTCCTTCTCCACCGACGACCAGTTCCTTAACCTTATCAATCCTTTTTCCCTCCAACTTAACTCCTGTCGCTCTGCTATCTTTGTTTCCCTTGATCTCCAGAACGCCTATGACCGTATCTGGCATCCCGGGCTCCTCTTCAAACTTCAGATCTATGCTCTCCCCGTCAACTTCGTCTGTCTCGTTGCTTCCTTCCTCTCCCATCGTCCCTCCTATGTGACTATCCACAATTCCAACTCCCGTACTTTCTACCCTTCTGCCGGCGTGCCCCAAGATTCTGTCCTTTCCCCTCTCCTCTATCTTCTATACACTGCTGATATGCCCAAACCTCCCCTCCTGTTCATCTTCTCCAGTTTGCTGATGACACCACCTTTATCCTACCCTTCAATGGTCCCAACGTACCCTCTAAACCCACCTTGACCAATTCACTGTTTGGTGCAACCAGTTGTTCCTCTGTGTTAATCCCTCCAAGACCCAGGCGATCATCATAGGCTGCACCACCCGCTCCTTCCGCCTCCATGATTTCTACCTCACCATTTATGGCCGTTCTATCCACCTCACTCCTACCCTCAAATACCTTGGCCTCACACTCGACCGCCACCTCACCTGGACTCCCCATCTCCTTACCATCCAAAACAAAGCTCACAACCGCCTCCACCTCCTGAAACTCCTGCCCGGCCGGACGTGGGGGTCTGCATCCTTCCACAATCCTTCACACCTACAAATCCTTGATCCGCCCCATCCTGTGTTATGCCAGCGTCGCTTGGATTTCCGCCCCTCCCCGGTTCTATCAAGCCCTCCAAATCCTCGAACGCCATGTGCTCCGCCTCGCATTCCGCATCTGCCTTCCGTCCCTGACGCGCATCCTCTACGACCTCATCCCCTTCCCCCACCTTCTACTTTTCCTTGAACACATCCGCACACTCTATATTGTCCGCCGCCTTGATCCCCCTCACCCTCTGGTTTCTCCCATCCTCTAAACCCCCAACCAGTTGCCACGCCTTTACTGTTGTGTCCCACCCTCTCTCCATCTCCACGCCCTCCATCTCCTTTCCCAACACAACTTTCACCGTCTACCCCTCCCGGATGATGAGCTTCACCCCGACATTTACCCTTCCTACCAACTCTAACCCCTACTTCCTGCCTCCTCCTCTGGGCTCCCTTTCCTCCCCTTCCCTCCTCCTGAGCGGCTTCTCCCTCCTACTCCCCCTCCATCTCTTGTGCCTCCTTCCAGTGTCTCTGCGCTCC
Source organism: Schistocerca gregaria (assembly GCF_023897955.1). Classification (NCBI taxonomy): domain Eukaryota; kingdom Metazoa; phylum Arthropoda; class Insecta; order Orthoptera; family Acrididae; genus Schistocerca; species Schistocerca gregaria. The sequence goes on along the minus strand of NC_064931.1, from coordinate 133,713,982 downwards.
CTCCTGCCCTGTCTTCCCTCTTCCTCTGCCGCCCCACGTGTCTCCTGCCTCTACGTGAACCCACTGATGCCCCTCCTCTCTTCATCCCGCTGCTTCCCCGGCTGCCCCTTGCTCTCCCCTCCTTTTCCATACTCTCTGACCTTTTCCCTCAGCAGGTCCCACCTGGCAGTTTTATTGTTCATCGTGTGTGCTCCAAGTGGGTTTTAAGTGTTTTGTTCCGGAGTGTTTTTACTACTGTGGCCGACTTTTAACCTGTGCCTGCGCATTCAGTGTCTTCTCTGTGTTTTAAGAATCGCCAATTGTGTTTTTTAACTTTCTGGTGACTTTTTTTTAACTGTCCCCCATGAACCTCTCCATGTCAGTGTATATTTTACCTCCATTTTCTCCCCTTACTCTGTTTTATGTTCCCCTTTTTTATCTCCTTATGTATGTATCATTTTATTCTTGTTTTAGTTGTAGTGTCACTCGGCTGAAGAGCGGCGGATTGTGCCGCTGACAGCCCTCCCCTGCCCATATGGGGCAGGGGAATGAAATCACAATAAAGAAAAAAAAACAGCAGAAGGCAATGACAGTGCCAGCCTGGAATCGATGAATTTGGCTGCTGCTGTTGCCGTCCCATCTGCCGTCCACCGCCGCTCTTCGACCATGACCGAAAGCCGGACTATGTGATTTATGTGTGTCTGCATTTTGTCATTGTTTCGGTGATTGTAATTAGGAACATTAACTTTTTCATTACTCGTATTCGGGTCGGACTTAATGTTCAAGATGTGTGTGCTCCATACTGGCTTGTCGAAACTTTAACTTTTGTACTAGCAGTTATACTATCGAGCAAGGGACTTGATTAATTGCTTGTTTTGTAAGTGTTCAACAATAGTGTGTTTATAAACAATCTTCTGCTACCAGTCACGATTTTCTTTTATTTATATTTTACACGACGCTTGTAGCGAAATAATTCCCATTTTCAAGTGTGTATTTCTTTGTACCACGTTTTTGGTGTGTGAGATTCTCCCTTCCTTTGTTGACTTTACTACAATATTGTTGTGTACTTAGTTCCGCGTAGTCAGCGCGTACACAACTTTCCCACTAGAGCGCGTCCCGCTAAGCACATCAGCGCAGGCGCAGCGCTCGTCCGTCTCCGCACTGCGAGATGGCCTTAGAGACGGACCAAAGTCTGCTTCCTCTGGTCCGCGTATTAATATTTAACGCAGCCAATGAGATTGCTGCTAACGTAGAACCTTTTCCCCTCGCGGATCACAGTCGCGCAGTGATACCTGAACGGGTGAGGAATTATCACGAGTGTGCAGACATCCGATTAGTCAGTCTGTACCAGTCTACATTAGTATGTACCAGTCTATAGTCAAGTTTCAGTCTGCGCCTAATAAGATTACCATATTCCTGTACATAGCCATGAAGATAAATGAATAGACACGTTGTCAAGTATCAGAGATATGTGAGAATAAGATTAACGTACCAAGACCAAAGGAACTTCAGGTTGTCAATTGTGAACAGCATCCAGAATCAATTTACATAATATCTATGATTTTTATTATTTTAATAAATGTGTGAAAATTAATCAAGTTCTGTTTCAAGTTGGTCACCGTCAATCTGCTACTCTAAGCGTGCAAGTGGAATTTCTATCGTCTGACCTAACGGCATAAGATAAACACGCCACGTTAAGACCACGAGACATATTGTTGACACTCGCCTACTTCGATAGAGCGACAAGTCAAATAATCTGATGGTGTGTGTACTGAAGGCCTTACAGTACGCACACCACAAATATATAAATAACGTGATTTTTTATGTACTTAGTGGCGAAATTTGGAAGAAATTGTAAAAGTGTTCAAATGTGTGTGAAATCTCATGGAACTTAACTGCTAAGCTTACACACTACTTAACCTAAATTATCCTAAAGACACACACACACACACACACACACACACACACACACACACACACACACACACACACATGCCCGAGGGATCACCTTACCTCCGCCGGGACCAGCCGCTCAGTCCATGACTGGAGCGCATCAGACCGCGACGAACTTGTACTTAGAGTCTAAGCGAGGTTTCTCCAGAGCAGTCAGGCAGCTGTACAAAGTTTAGAGTTACGTGCTAGCCCCGTGCGGGCGGCAGACTCGCGTGCGGATGTGTACAAAGACAGTACTGTTGGCAAAGTGTCGTATTCCTCGCTACAATACCTTTCAGACCTATCAGATCTGGAATTTACTGGTGCTACCTATGTTCTTTTGTGAGCACATGGCGTGAGCTTTGCTATACTGTTATCTAACACGATCTGATTTCTGAAGCCGTGAAAAACAAATGGTTGAAATGGCTCTGAGCAATATGGGACTTAACATCTGAGGTCATCAGTCCCCTATAACTTAGAACTACTTAAACCTAACTAACCTAAGGACATCACACACATCCATGCCCGAGGCAGGATTCGAACCTGCGGCCGTAGCGGTCGCGCGGTTCCAGACTGTAGCACCTAGAGCCGCTCGGCCACCCGGGCCGGCGTGAGAAACAGGTTATTTAGTTACAGCTCACAACAGCGAGAGAGAAACCCGCAAAAATGGGTGTGTGTGTTTGTCCTTAGTATAATTTAGGTTAAGTAGTGTGTCACCTTAGGGACTGATGACCTTAGCAGTAAAGTCCCATAAAATTTCACACACATTTGAACTTTTTTTTTGTACTTCCAGTTTTATTATGGTACATTTGTGCAAAGCCTCACACATGATAAACATCACTCACTATCATTTTAATTGAATCAGCTGTGGGTTCTTGGTCAAACATTATAAATTAACTAAACAAACACTTTTTTTGCCTTGTTTCACAATTTTATTGTCAATGTTACTGATCACCCTAGGTTTCGGGTTATAAGCTCATTCGTAAGTACGAACATTACTGATTGCCAAAGATGATAATGCACAGATAAACATTTTGACGAGGCAAAGGTAGGTATCGATCCATAGCTTAATGTAAAAATTGGGTCAACGACCATTTTTAACAAACTACATACGTTATTACACATTCAGCTACTACACTAACATGACAGGACTAAAGTTATGCATCAGCCAAGAACGTTTTAACTACGATGGACTGGGGCCCACAGTTTTGCTTCTATCCTGGGGTTGTGATCTCTTCTAAAATAGGTGAATAATTGAATTGGGTTCGCTCGTTTAATAATACGTGTGGTGATGTACAGATCTGTCTTTAAATTTCTAATTGATTGAGTTTAGCCCCCTTTTCCTCTGTGTGTGGGACTTGTACATTGAATATGTATTTGTCGTTATTATTCAGGCAATGTTCTGCAAAGGCTGAATCAGACGTCTTTAATCTCCAGCTTCTGTGATGTTCTTTAAGCCTAGTACAGATTGATCTCCCAGTCTATCCAGTATAGCAAGACTGACACTCATTCATCCCGGCTTCCTTCCAACATTCTACAACCTACAAACACGCAGCATTCCATCACATGATCCACCGTCTCCTTTCTATCCCTATGTCCCAAGATGAATTTGACCAGGAATTTAACACAATAAAAACAATAGCCACAAATAATGAATTTAAACCCAACATCATTGATAAAATTTTAAGTAAAAAGGTGAAGAACTAATCCAGGTCCGTACTGTCCCCAATGAAAAACAAAGACAATCTGGAAAAGAAATGGTGCAGATTACCTTTTATAGGAAAAACATGAAATAGCATAAGTGTCATTTTGAAGGCAAAGGGTTTCTCAGTGATTTTCTATGTCCCTCAGGCAATAGGTAATTGCTTGTTCAATGCAAAAGGCAAACACCTAGCCATCACAAAAAGTGGAGTTTATAAAATCACATGACGTGCGTGTCGGTCTTGCTACAATGGGGACACGGGAAAGTCAATTTGTACTAGGCTTAAGGAATACCACAGAAGCTGGAAATTGAAGAAACCGGATTCAGCCATTGCAGAATATTGCCTGAACAATAACCACAAATACATATTCGATGTACAAGTTCCATTCACAAAGGAAAAGGGGGCTAAACTCAACTGTTTTTACGCGATAGGCAACAATCCGATCATTATCAAAGTCGGAAATTGATGGTACGCATTTCTCCTCCTTACACGAGGCATCACAACAACGTTTCACCAGGCAACGCCGGTCAACTGCTGTTTGTGCATGAGAAATCGGTTGGAAACTTTCCTCGTGTCAGCAAGTTGTAGGTGTTGCCCCCGGATGGCCGAGCGGTTCTAGGCACTACAGTCCGGAACCGCGCGACTGCTACGGTCGCAGGTTCGAATCCTGCCTCAGGCATGGATGTGTGTGATGTCGTTAGGTTAGTTAGGTTTCAGTAGTTCTAAGTTCTAGAGGACTGATGACCTCAGATGTTAAGTCCCATAGTGCTCAGAGCCATTTGAACCATTTTTTTTTTGTCGCCACCGGCGCCAACCTTGTTTGAAGTCTCTGAAAAGCTAATCATTTGCATATCACAGCATCCACTTCCTTTCGCTTAAATTTCGCGTCTGTAGCACGTCATCTTCGTGGTGTAGCAATTTTAATGGCCAGTGGTTTATGAAAATAATTTAATACCTTGGACTGGATTTTACTTGCACAAAAGTTTTGCATGTGCTTCGATACTATAACATGGAGTTCCCAGAACCCTTCTGTTGATAACTAAGACACTTTATATCATAGTTTTCGGTGCTTCCTCACTTTATAAACTACTTTTTTTCCCTCACGCCGTATTTTAGGTGCGTATTCCACGTGCAAAATTATGGTAATTTCGATGCTCGATGTATTGGAAACGCATAAGAAATCTAGAAAATTTTCAAGGTTGTTCGAGACCGGAACTTCAACCATATATCTTGACAGGTTCAGCCATTTGCTGTGCATAGCCATCTTGAAATCTTCGCCTGGGTTTTGGTCTGATGCTGACAACGAAAATATAGTAAATAATCACCTTTGGGGGTGGGGGGGGGGGGGTGTTCGTTAAACCACCCAGGAACTAATGGTGCCTCCGTAAGTCCCATAAAGCCCACCGCAAACCACATCAAATGCAGAAAGAACCAACCGATTTGTTCACTTCGCCTAAGCCTATGCAGGAAGAAATTATAATTATATTAATACCTTCAGCTGCTAACGGGCGTTGATATATATCAACGGGAACAGGTGAAAATGTGTGGCCAAACCGGGACTCGAACCCGGTACTTCCTGCTAACATGGCACACGCTCTATCCATCTGAGCCACCGAGGGCACAGAGGATAGCGCGACTGCAGGGACTATCTCGCGCACTCCTCCCGCGAGACCCACATTCTCACCACGTATGTCCGCACACTACAATCGTAGTGTCCAACCGCAACACAATCGTTACTCGTGGAAGACATTCTTACTAAGTCCCGTAAGAGTTCGGGGAATATGTGTGCATCCGCACAGAGAGGAAGGTTATGGACAGTGTTGCCAGATCTATATACCGGGTGATCAAATAGTCAGTATAAATCTGAAAATTTAATAAAGCAAGGAATATTGTAGATAGAGAGGTAAAAATTGACACACATGCTTGGAATTACATGGAGTTTTATTAGAAAAAAAAAACAAACAAAGTGTTGCTAGACACGTGAAAGGTCTCTTGCGTGCGTCGTTTGGTGATGATCGTGTGCTCAGCCGCCACTTTCGTCATGCTTCGCCTCCCAGATGCAAAGACCTCAGTCCGTGCGATTATTGGCTTTGGGGTTACCTGATGTCGCAAGAGTATCGTGAACGACCGACATCTCTAGGGATGCTGAAAGACAACATCCGACGCCAATGCCTGATCATAAAACCGGACATGCTTTACAGTGCTGTTCACAACATTATTCCTCGACTACAGCTGTTGTTGAGGAATGATGGTGGACATATTGAGCATTTCCTGTAAAGAACATCATCTTTGCTTTGTCTTACTTTGTTATGCTAATTATTGCTATTCTGATCACATGAAGCACCATCTGTCGGACATTTTTTGAACGTTTGTATTTTTTTGGTTCTAATAAAACCCTATGTCATTCCAAGCATGTGCGTCAATTTGTAGCTCTCTATCTACATTATTCCGTGATTTACTCAGTTTTCAAATTTATAGTGACTTTTTGGTCACCCGGTACTTATATGGATATGGTGTCTCTTCTTTCGGACCTGTCCGAAAGAACAGCACCATATCCATGTGAGTATGAGCAAGATGAAGTGTGTAATACTCATACTTTGCCCCTATACTGTAGAATAGTGACACTAAGACGATCTTTCTGTTTGTCCCTAGCCCAAGGGCTGTCCAAACTACGATACGTTTTATAACTACAAAGGGTGTTACAAAAAGGTTCGGCAAAACTTTCAGGAAACATTACTCACACACAAAGAAAGAAAATATGTTATGTGGACATGTGTCCGGAAACGCTTACTTTCTATGTTAGAGCTCTTTTTATTACTTCTCTTCAAATCACATTAATCATGGAATGGAAACACACAGCAACAGAACGTACCAGCGTCACTTCAAACACTTTGTTACAGGAAATGTTCAAAATGTCTTCCGTTAGCGAGGATACATGCATCCACTCTCCATCCCATGGGATCCCTGATGCGCTGATGCAGCCCTGGAGAATGGCGTATTGTATCACAGCCGTCCACAACACGAGCACGAAGAGTCTCTACATTTGGTACCGGGGTTGCGTAGACAAGAGCTTTCAAATGCCCCCATAAATGAAAGTCAAGAGGGTTGCGGTCAGGAGAGCGTGGAGGCCATGGAATTGGTCCGCCTCTACCAATCCATCGGACACCGAATATGTTGTTGAGAAGCGTTCGAACACTACGACTGAAATGTGCAGGAGCTCCATCGTGCATGAACCACATGTCGTGTCTTTCTTGTAAAGGCACATATTCTAGCAGCACAGGTAGAGTATCCCGTATGAAATCTTGATATCGTGCTCCATTGAGCGTAGGTGGAAGAACATGGGGCCCAATCAATACATCACCAACAATGCCTGCCCAAACGTTCAAAGAAAATATGTGTTGATGACGTGATTGCACAATTGCGTGCGGATTCTCGTCAGCCCACATATTTTGATTGTGAAAATTTACAATTTGATCACGTTGGAATGAAGCCTCACCCGTAAAGAGAACATTTGCACTGAAATGTGGATTGACACATTGTTGGATGAACCATTCGCAGAAATGTACCCGTGGAGGCCAATCAGCTGCTGATAGTGCCTGCAGACGCTGTACACGGTACGGAAACAACTGGTTCTCCCGTAGCACTCTCCATACAGTGACGTGGTCAACGTTACCTTGTACTGTAGCAACTTCTCTGACGCTGACATTAAGGTTATCGTCAACTGCACGAAGAACTGCCTTGTCCATTGCAGGTGTCCTCGTCGTTCTAGGTCTTCCCCAGTCGCGAGTCACAGGCTGGAATGTTTCGTGCTCCCTAAGACGCCGATCAATTGCTTCGAACGTCTTCCTGTCGGGACACCTACGTTCTGGAAATCTATCTCGATACAAACGTACTGCGCCACGGCTATTGCCCCGTGCTAATCCATACATCAAATGGGAATCTGCCAACTCCGCATTTGTAAACATTGCACTGACTGCAAAACCACGTTCGTGATGAACACTAACCTGTTGATGGTACATACTGATGTGCTTGATGCTAGTACTGTAGAGCAATGAGTCGCATGTCAACACAAGCACCGAAGTCAACATTACCTTCCTTCGACTGGGCCAACTGGCGGTGAATCGAGGAAGTACAGTACATGCTGACGAAACTAAAATGACCTGCAACATGGAAATTAAGCGTTTCCGGACACATGTCCACGTAACATCTTTTCTTTATTTGTGTGTGAGGAATGTTTCCTGAAAGTTTGTCCGTACCTTTTTGTAACACCCTATAAACAACCCGAGGTTCGAGCACTCGAAAATCCCGTTTTCATGCGCGGCGTTTTGGAACGTCTGCTATCGCATGCATACTGATATCAGTGATTTCGAAAGTTACCTTTTATTTGTGATATAACCACTATTCTATAATTCATTTTAGACTACAAATAATTTGTGCCACTATATGTAAATTCCCCACCCCCCTTTTAGACTGACATTCTCCGCTGATGGCCCCTATTATTGTGAGTTGCAGCAGTTTCGTGGAACGACTGTTCGTCGCGCCTGGCGGCAGTTCGACAGCAACCGCGCTGCTCGCCTTTATCGCAGTTCCCCAGATACTGGCGCAAGCAAGCCAGTCGCTGCCCGCCTGACACCCTTCGTCTGCCCTGGCGCTGCCGCCTCGGCTCCAGCATTCGTCGCCGCTCTCACGCCGCCTTCGCTCCGACGGGAACAAAGCAAAAAGCCACTTTCTCTCTATTTTTGTCCTCCTTACATGACGAAACTGCTTTTGTATGTAATTTGCTTTATAGTGTTATATGAAGGTCGTATTTCAATAGTGGTACAAGTCCATTTTTGTTCGCTAGACATGATGGGATACCAGTTCGATTTTACACAGAGTACGCGAAGCACCTTGCCCCCCCTTCTTGCAGCGGTGTATCGTAGGTCTCTAGAAGAGCTCAGCGTTCCAAAGGATTGGAAAAGGGCACAGGTCATCCCCGTTTTCAAGAAGGGACATCGAACAGATGTGCAGAACTGTAGACCTATATCTCTAACGTCGATCAGTTGTAGAATGCTTTTGTATGTAATTTGCTTTATAGTGTTATATGAAGGTCTTATTTCAATAGTGGCACAAGTCCATTTTTGTTCGCTAGACATGATGGGATACCAGTTCGATTTTACACAGAGTACGCGAAGCACCTTGCCCCCCTTCTTGCAGCGGTGTATCGTAGGTCTCTAGAAGAGCTCAGCGTTCCAAAGGATTGGAAAAGGGCACAGGTCATCCCCGTTTTCAAGAAGGGACATCGAACAGATGTGCAGAACTGTAGACCTATATCTCTAACGTCGATCAGTTGTAGAATTTGAACACGTATTATGCTCGAGTATAATGACTTTTCTGGAGACTAGAAATCTACTCTGCAGGCATGAACATGGGTTTCGAAAAAGACGATCGTGTGAAACCTAGCTCGCGCTATTCGTCCACGGGACTCCGAGAGCCATAGACACGGGTTCTCATGTAGATACCGTGTTTCTTGACTTCCGCAAGGCGTTCGATAGAATTCCCCACAGTCGTTTAATGAACAAAGTAAGAGCATATGGACAATCAGACCAATTGTGTGATTGGACTGAAGAGTTCCTAGATAACAGAACGCAGCATGTCATTCTCAGTGGAGAGAAGTCTTCCGAAGTAAGAGTGATTTCAGGTGTGCCGAAGGGGAGTGTCGTAGGACCTTTTCTATTCACAACATACATAAATGACCTTGTGGATGACATCGGAAGTTCACTGCGGTTTTTTGCGGACGATGCGGTGGTATATCGAAAGGTTGTAGCAATGGAAAATTGTACTGAAATGCAGAAAGATCTGCAGCGAATTGACGCACGGTGCAGGGAATGGCAATTGAATCTCAGTGTAGACAAGTGTAATGTGCTGCGAATACATAGAAAGAAAGATCCTTTATCATTTAGCTACAATATTGCAGGTCAGCAACTGGAAGCAGTTAATTCCATAAATTATCTGGGACTACGCATTCGGAGTGATTTAAAATGGAATGATCACGTTAAGCTGATCGTCGGTAAAGCAGATGCCAGACTGAGATTCACTGGAAAAATCCTAAGGAAATGCAATCCGACAACAAAGGAAGTAGGTTACAGTACGCTTGTTCGCCCACTGCTTGAATACTGCTCAGCAGTGTGGGATCCGCACCAGATAGGGTTGATAGAAGAGATAGAGAAGATCCAACGGAGAGCAGCGCGCTTCGTTACAGGATCATTTAGTAATCGGAAAGCGTTACGGAGATGATAAACTCCAGTGGAAGACTCTGCAGGAGAGAGGCTCAGTAGCTCGGTACGGGCTTTTGTTGAAGTTTCGAGAACATACCTTCACCAAGGAGTCAAGCAGTATATTGCTCCCTCCTACGCATATCTCGCGAAGAGACCATGAGGATAAAACCAGAGAGATTAGAGCCTACACAGAGGCATCCCGACAGTCTTTCTTTCCACAAACAATACGAGACTGGAATAGAAGGGAGAACCGATAGAGGCACTGGAAGTACCCTCCGCCACACACCGTCAGGTGGCTTGCGGAGTATGGACGTAGATGTAGATGTAGATGTAGATACAGAGTCCTAAAGTTAAATGAGCTCCGAAAAATATGCAGTTGAGATACCAGAAATATCCATCATATGGCTTCTTCTTAGAGATGAACCTTTCTGTTTGTATGGAACATTAACTGCAGAAGCATTATAGGCGGAAAAGTGCAGGTAATGGACTTGTACCACTATTGAAATAAGCAATTTATATGAAAACTAAAACTGAAAATTATGGTAACCCTAGCTACTATTACCATTCAGTTCTTACAAGGGGAGGCCACGACGCTGTGATCTCATATTTACTTCAAACTTTGTACACCTTGATAACGCCATTAAAAAAAAACATAAAGTACATTGAAGAGCCAAAGAAGCTGGTACACATGCCTAATATCGTGAAGGGTCCCCGAGATCACGCAGAAGTGCCGCAACACGACGTGAAATGGCCTCGACTAATGTGTGAAGTACTGCTGCAGGAGGTGACACCATCAATCCTGTAGGGCTGTCCACAGATCTCCATCTACGAGATTACTCTGCTATTCAGAATAAAGTGCCTGGCAGAGGGTTCAATGAACCACCTTTCTTGTGTACATAGTTCCACGTAGTCAGCGCGTACACAACTTTCCCACTAGAGGGCGCCCCGCCAAGCACAACAGGCGCAGCGCTCGTCCGTCTCCGCACTACGAGATGGCGCTGTCTTAGAGACGGACCACATTCTGCTTCCTTCACCAGGGAAGACGAATGGAATATTCCAGAATTTGAAACACGAACATCTGCTAGCATGAGTTTCTTAGAAGTAGATACCTTAGGGGTTGCGAAGCAACTCAAATCGTTTGATACGGGCAAGTCTTCAGGTCCAGATTGTATACCGATTAGGTTCCTTTCAGATTACGCTGATACTATAGCTCCCTACTTAGCACTCATATACAACCGCTCGCTCAGCGATAGATCTGTACCTACAGATTGGAAAATTGCGCAGGTCGCACCAGTGTTCAAGAAGGGTAGTAGGAGTAATCCATTTAACTACAGACCTATATCATTGACGTCGGTTTGCAGTAGGGTTTTGGAGCATATACTGTATTCAAACATTATGAATCACCTCGAAGGAAACGATCTATTGACACGTAATCAGGATGGCTTCAGAAAACATCGCTCTTGTGCAACGCAGCTAGCTCTTTATTCGCACGAATTAATGGCCGCTATCGACAGGGGATCTCAAGTTGATTCCATATTTCTAGATTTCCGGAAAGCTTTTGACACCGTTCCTCACAAGCGCCTTCTAATCAAGCTGCGGAGCTATGGGGTATCGTCTCAGTTGTGCGACTGGATTCGTGATTTCCTGTCAGGAAGGTCGCAGTTCGTAGTAATAGACGGCAAATCATCGAGTAAAACTGAAGTGATATCAGGTGTTCCCCAGGGAAGCGTCCTGGGACCTCTACTGTTCCTGATCTATATAAATGACCTGGGTGACAATCTGAGCAGTTCTCTTAGACTGTTCGCAGATGATGCTGTAATTTACCGTCCAGTAAGGTCATCCGAAGACCAGTATCAGCTGCAAAGCGATTTAGAAAAGATTGCTGTATGGTGTATCAGGTGGCAGTTGACGCTAAATAACGAAAAGTGTGAGATGATCCACATGAGTTCCAAAAGAAATCCGTTGGAATTCGATTACTCGATAAATAGTACAATTCTCAAGGCTGTCAATTCAACTAAGTACCTGGGTGTTAAAATTACGAACAACTTCAGTTGGAAGGACCACATAGATAATATTGTCGGGAAGGCGAGCCAAAGGTTGCGTTTCATTGGCAGGACACTTAGAAGATGCAACAAGTCCACTAAAGAGACAGCTTACACTACACTCGTTCGTCCTCTGTTAGAATATTGCTGCGCGGTGTGGGATCCTTACCAGGTGGGATTGACGGAGGACATCGAAAGGGTGCAAAAAAGGGCAGCTCGTTTTGTATTATCGCGTTATAGGGGAGAGAGTGTGGCAGATATGATACACGAGTTGGGATGGAAGTCATTACAGCATAGACGTTTTTCGTCGCGGCGAGACCTTTTTACGAAATTTCAGTCACCAACTTTCTCTTCCGAATGCGAAAATATTTTATTGAGCCCAACCTACATAGGTAGGAATGATCATCAAAATAAAATAAGAGAAATCAGAGCTCGAACAGAAAGGTTTAGGTGTTCGTTTTTCCCGCTCGCTGTTCGGGAGTGGAATAGTAGAGAGATAGTATGATTGTGGTTCGATGAACCCTCTGCCAAGCACTTAAATGTGAATTGCAGAATAGTCATGTAGATGTAGATGTAGATCCGCGTATTAATATGTACCGCAGCCAATGAGATTGCTGCTAACGTAGAACCTTTTCTCCTCGCGGTTCACACTCGCGCAGTGATACCTGAACGCGCGTTGTATTATAACCAGTGCAAGGACTTTCGATTAGTCAGTCTGCATCAGTCTGCACCTAATAAGATTATCATATTCCTGTACATAGCCATGAAGAGAAATGCATAGACACTCTGTCAAGTATCAGAGATATGTGAGAATAAGATTAACGTGCCAAGACCAAAGGAACTTCAGATTGTCAATTGAAAACAGCATCCAGAATCAAGTTACGTAATATCTATGTTTTTATTATTTTAATGAATGTGTGTGAAAATTAATGAAGTTCTGTTTAAAGTTGGTCACCGTCAATCTGCTACTCTAAGCGTGCAAGTGGAATTTCTATCGTCCGACCTAACGGCAGAAGATAAACACGCCACGATAAGACCACGAGACATACTGCTGACACTCGCCTACTTCGTTAGAGCGACAAGTCAAATAATCTGATGGTGTGTGTACTGAAGGTCTTACAGTACGCACACCACAACCTTCATGCTGGCTCTCTACAGTTTCACTCTCGAACGGCACACGGGAAAAACGAGCACTTAAATTTTTCTGTGCGAGCCCTGATTTCTCTTATTTTATCGTGATGATCATTTCTCCCTATCTAGGTGGGTGCCAACAGAATTTTTTCGCAATCGTAGGAGAAAACTGGTAATTGAAATTTCATGAGAAGATCCCGTCGCAACAAAAAACGCCTTTGTTTTAATGATTGACACTCCAATTCACGTATCACGTCTGTGACACTATCTCCCCTATTTCGCGATAACACACAACAAGCTGCCCTTCCTTGTACTTTTTCGATGTCATCCGGCAGTCCCACCTGATTCTGATCCCACACCACACTCCAATACTTCAAAACAGGGCGGACAAGCGTAGTGTAAGCAGTCTCTTTGGTAGACCTGTTGCACCTTCCAAGTGTTCTGCCAATGAATCGCAGTCCTTGGTTTGCTCTACCCACAACATTATCTATGTGAACGTTCCAATTTGGGTCATTTGTAGTTGTAATCCCTAAGTATCTAGCTGAATTTACAACCTTCAGATTTGTGTGACTTACCGCGTAATATAAAATTTAGCTGATATCTTTTAGTACTCATGTGGATAACGTCACACTTTTCTTTATTCAGAGTCAATTGCCACTTTTCGCACCATACTGATATCTTATCTAAATCATTTTGCAAGTCGTTTTGACCATCTGATGACTTTACAAGACGGTAAATGACAGCATCATCTGCAAACAATCTAAGACGGCTACTCAGATTGCCTCCTATGTCGTTAATATAGATCAGGAACAACAGAGGGGCTATAACACTTCCTTGGGGACCGCCGGATATTACTTCTGTTTTACTCGATGACTTTCCGTCTATTACTACGAACTGTGACCTTTCTGAGAGGAAATCACGAATCCAGTCGCACAACTGAGGCGATACTCCGTAGGCACGCAGTTTGGTTAGAAGACGCTTGTGAGGAACGGTGTCGAAAGCCTTCCGGAAATCTAAAAATATGGAATCAATTTGGCATCCCCTGTTGATAGCACTTACTACTTCATGAGTATAAAGAGCTAGTTGTGTTTCACAAGAACGATATTTTCTGAATCTGTGCTGACTATATGTCAACAAATCGTTTTCTGCAAGTTACTTCATAATGTTCGAATACAGCATATGTTCTAAAACCCTACTGCAAACCGACGTTAGTGATATAGGCCTGTAATTCAGCGGATTACTCCTACTTTCCTTTTTTGGTTTTGGTGTGACTTGAGCAATTTTCCAGTCTTTAGGTACAGATCTTTCTGTGAGCAAGAGGTTGTATATAATTGCTAAATATGGAGCTATTTTATCAGCATACTCTGAGAGGAACCTGACTGGTATACGATCTGGACCAGAGGCCTTGCCTCTATTAAGTAATTTAAGCTGCTTGGTAAGGGTACGAGGCGGTGGAGATCTCTTCTGAACAGCATGCTGCAAGGTATCCCAGATACGCTCAATAATGTTCATGGCTGGGGAGTTTCGTGACCAGCGGAAGTGTTTAAACTCAGCAGAGTGTTCCTGGAGCAACTCTGTAGCAATTCTGAACGTATGGGGTGTCGCATTGTCCTGCTGGAATTGCCCAAGTTCGTCGAAATACACAATGGACATGAATGGATGTAGGTGATCAGACAGGATGCTTACGTACGTGTCACCTGTCACAATCGTATCTAGACGTATCAGAGATCCCATATCACTCCAACTTCACGCGCCTCACACCTTTACAGAGCCTCCACCAGCTTAAACAGTCCTCTGCTGACATGCAGGGTCCATGGATTCATGAAGTTGTTTCCATATCTGTACACATCCGTCCGCTAGATTCAATTTGAAACGAGACTCACCCGACCAGGCAAAATATTTTCAGTCATCAACAGTCCAATTTCGGAGTTGACGGGTCAAGGCGAGAAGCGAAGCTTTGCGTCGTGCAGTCGTCAAGGGTACACGAGTGGCTCTTCGGCTCCGAAATCCCATATCGATGATTTTTCCTTGAATGGTTCGCATGCAGACCCTTGTTGATGTCCCAGCATTGAAATCTGCAGCAATTCGCGGAAGCATTGCACTTCTCTCACTCTGAACGATTCTGTTCAGCCGTCGTTGTTCCTGTTCCCGCAGGATATTTTTCGGGCCGCAGCGACATCGGAGATTTGATGTTTTACGGGATTCGTGATATTCACGGTACACTCGTGAAATGGTCCTACGGGAAAATCCGCACTTCATCTCTACCTCTGAGGTGTTGTGTCCCATCGCTTGTGCGCCGACTATAACATCACGTTCAAACTCATTTAAATCTTGATAAGCTGCCATTGTAGCAGCAGTAACCGATCTAACAACTGTGCCACTCACTTGTTCTCTTATTTAAGTGTTGCCTACAACAGTGCTGCATTCTGCCTGTTTGCGTATCTCTGTATTTGAATGCGCATAAGTGTACCAGTTTCTTTGAGGTTTCAGAGTCGTAAGGTGCACTACTCTGGCAATTCCGTGAAAATCGTTAGAGAGGCGTCTATTATGTGCCGTATGTACTTGTGAGTAGATGCCGCAGGCTAGAGTTCATGGTTCCCAGGTGGTGCCGGCACGGTAGCTCAAAGTGTTTGGTCAGTTCGTTAACTATCCTCTGTAATAAAAAAATTGATAAATAAATAAAACTGACTTAATGGATCAACGATTAACTTGAACGCGTGCCATGGGACGTCCGCCCCTAATAAATGCAACGAACCATGATGAACAAAATGAGATTACAAAAAAAAAAATGTGGTTAGCGTTCGAGCTTCTTAAGACAAACGTAACGTGTGTTAGGTGACGGTTCGATTACAGTTCAAACTTGATTATAAATCTGTACTAACAGAAGAAAGAAAATTTTGGTTGCAGAGATTAGTTTACTTTTTCCGTAGCTGTTGCATCTGCTGATTTGTATTTACTTTGGAGAACGTCAGTATACCAGTTACAAAACAGCGTTCTTAGCACGAGGTAAGTTACTTTTATTTCAGGGCAGATCTCACTTTTTATTCTTGTGAGCAAACAGTACACAATGCGAATTTTCAAGCGTTACGCTTAAAATGGCTCTGAGCACTATGGGACTAAACATCTGAGGTCATCAGTCCCCTAAAATTTAGAACTACTTAAACCCAACTAACCTAAGGACATCACACACATCCATGTCCGAGGCAGGATTCGAACCTGCGACCGTAGCCGTCACGCGGTTCCGGACTGAGCACCTTAACCGCGAGACCACCGCGGCCGGCCGTTACGCTTATTCAGCAGATTAATTTACAGTGAACGGTGTAGACAGTATTGAAGAGTTATTTTCCACCGAGTTGAGGAGTATTTTATTCCGTGGAGATTTCAAACTTTGCACTTCATATTACACATCTCTCATAATTTACTTCAGTATTGAGTTTGTTAAATAGTTTTCACCGAGCACACAATCAGTCTCTATGGGCATTTTATTCAATTCATTTTCATTATCTGAAATTCAGTATTTTATTAACCACGACTCTGTTCACATGCGCAACACAGGGCCAACGAACAGCCAGTATTGCTCAGATGTTGAACACGGTATCTAAACTACACGTTACACAAAGACAAACTTTCTGAAAGAAAAATATTAAGTATTTTCGTATACACCGCGTTTCAAAAATGATGGTCAATAATTCACACATGGGAAATTCAGTAGTAAGTAGTTAAAAAGCTCCAGTAGACATGGGTCCGCAAATCAGCCGTTGCCAATGTTTCGCATTAATTCGACTTGGGAACCAGTTGTAAACGCTCCTGGTTACTGCGATGTTTACGTTGGTATCTCAAGGTATGGGATAGACTATTTGTTTGTTTACGCATGCGCAATTTCGTCCCTTCCCCCCCCCCCCCCTCCTTGCACTGTGCCTCACAATCAGTTACGAATGTGAAGGCAACATGGACGTAGGTTACACCAATGAAGAGTACGCTGACATACACTTCAAGTATGCTAAAGCGAATGGCAGTGCCCTTGAGGCTACACGATTGTATGAAGAAGCCTTTCTTCTCCGCAGGCAGCCTGAGAGACGTACATTTAGCTGGTTACAACAGCGCCTTAGATAAACTGGTAGTTTCGCACATCATGTACTAGAAGGTCGACCCATATTCAAACACGCAGTTTTGAGGAAAGGGTGCTACGCATTGTACACCAACGTCCGAGTAATTGAACAAGGAGGATTGCTACCCAAGAGCGTGTCCTGCATCATAACAGTTTGTGGCGAATTTTACATCGTCAAGTACTTTACACATATCATCTTCAGCGAGTACAAGCCCTAAACAATGTAGACTTCCCTCCTAGAGAGAATTTCTGCCAATGGGTGCAACAAGAGTGTACCCTGAATCCCCTGTTTCTAAGCAGTATTCTGTTCACGGACGATATTTTTAACTTCCATAACTGACACATTTGAGCCGATTTCAATCCTAATGCAACACACTTTTCACATCAGCAGCGTCATTCATTGAACGTCTGGGCAGCATTGCTCGGAGACCACCTAACTGGACTGACTTCCTACCACAGAGACTAACCGGACAGCAGTACGTGCCGTTTCAGCAGAATGTACTTCCAGATGTACATGATACTCTCCCACTGAACCAACGTCTGAACCTGTGGTTCATGCGTGACGGTTCTCCGACACATTTCAATTTTCGTGTGCGCCAGCTTCTAACATGGACGTATGGTCAACGTTGGATAGGTACAGGAGAGCCCGTGCTGAGGCCTCCAATGTCTCCGTATTTAAATCCCATGGATTTCTGTGGGTGGGGTCATGACAAAAGCCTGGTCTACGCTACAGAGGTCAAGTTTATTGAGGAGTATTTTGTGATACTGTGCCTTAATGAGGAAAAATCATTTATTTGAAGCACCCAGCATACCTCACGTGTGGATGACATTAGCAGATCGTTCTGCTCACGAAGGGGTGAATTAAACTTTCCCCACAGCTTCATTTCACGGACGTGAAGGAGATTCCAAGGTCTCCGTATTTAAATCCCATGGATTTCTGTGGGTGGGGTCATGACAAAAGCCTGGTCTACGCTACAGAGGTCAAGTTTATTGAGGAACTACGCTTGCGGATAGAAACAGCCTTCCAGCATTTACGGAATTATCCAGGACTGCCTGAGAGGATTGGCAACTCATTTCAGAGACGAGTTCAAAGTTGCATTCAGACGCATGGGCAACATTTCGAACATGTACCTCAACGTCTAGAGATGCCTTGTGTTCCTAAACACTGAGGAACCGCAACAGAAAATGTGTTGTATCTCGTCAACGGTTGATTTGTGGATCCATGTTTATTGAAGCTTTTTAGCTACTTTTGGCCTGTACTTTTCATGTGTGGATTATTAAGCATCACTTCTAAAACTCCCTGTATATATAATATGTTTATGGAAAGCTTACACCCTAACTAAAACTGATACCAATTTGATTAACCAATTTCACTGGTACACAATTAGTTTAAATACAACTACATGACGCAAAACAATCTTGTCTTCAAAAACTTATAACTCGTTGCTGTGTCTCTCTGGAAAGTAACTAAATAAATTATGTTCATTACTTCGCATGAAGAGTAAAGTTTCTTACATTTATCTATCTAAATAAATTTTCCTTTCACTTAGTATTTTGTGATATTGTGCCTTAATGAGGAAAAATCATTTATTTGAAGCACCCAGCATACCTCACGTGTGGATGACATTAGCAGATCGTTCTGCTCACGAAGGGGTGAATTAAACGTTTCCCACAGCTTCATTTCACGGACGTGAAGGAGATTCCAGAAAGGGGAAAACGGGCAACGGCAGTACGGGAAACGAGAATGTGACACGAGCCAGCATCACGACCATTATCTTCCCGTAAGTGTCAGCAACATACAAACAGCACAGTTATTTTTCCTGGTTGAAGGCCTAGCGAGAGACTTCTGTAAGCGTTTCTTCACCAAATGTATTCCGCTAATGATGGATTGCAGACGGCTCCGGAAGAACATACAATGTGGTTCCGTGATAAAATTACAAACTTTCGAGGATAGTGGAGAAGGGTTAATGTAACAGCTGGAGTTCAAGGACCCTAGTCCGGAAACGACCGAGTAGAAATTTATAAGCGAGAATCGTTCCGGTACCTCTAACAGTGTGGTCAATATCTGAACGGTTTTCGCGATGTCGACTTTGTCGTTTCGGATCAGGGCCTCTTACCTCAGATTTATACATTTATTCTTCTCCTTCATCCCTCAAAGCATGCAACGTCTTCACGTAATCACTCTCTATACCGAGCGAGGTGGCGCAGTGGTTATCACACTGATCTCGCATTCGGAAAGACGGCGGTTCAGTCCCGCGTCCGGCCATCCTGATTTAGGTTTCCCGTGATTTCCCTAAATCTCTTCAGGCAAATGCCGGGATGGTTCCTTTGAAAAGGGCATAGCTGACTTCCTTCCCCATCCTTCCCTAATCCGATGAGACTGATGACCTCGCTGTTTGGTCTCCTCATTCAAAACAACCCCCAAGCCCCTCACCCTCTATACGAGATTATCGACAGATGTCACCCCAGAGATACAACACTAACAATTAGTCGAGGAACTTAAAAAGAACTCTATCAGCGTGTGGTAGACAGGACAGCTTAAACCGGCTTCTTTATCAGTAAGTGAAGTGACTCAACAGTGAGACACTGGAGAATTGGTATTCACATCTCTGTTTGCCACAGAGATAATAATATTCACTGGTTTCCAAAATTCGATTAAGATGAACCCCGGCGTAGTTCCTTTGAAAGAGACACGACCAATACCCTCTCCCATTCCTATCCAAACCTGGCATTAGCTCTGTCTTTGATGACGTCTTCGAAGATTGAATTTTAAAACGCAGTTTTCCTCCCCTTTCCGTCTCTTCTCACCCGTCACTCAAATGAATTAATTTCAATAATATGAAATGAGCACCAGTAATGATGATGCAATGGCGTGAAATGATATCAAAGAAATAGCGCTCAGAAATGGTGTGCCCTCTAAAGTAATGAACCTTACCAGGTTCGGTTAACAGAAAACACAGAGAGGATATATAGGGTGTTCATTTTAACTGAAGACATTGAAATATCTCGAAAATTACACATCCTTTCAAAAAAAAAAAAAGTTATAATTCCACTTTGTCTCGGAGGTGGACATCCAGTGATACTACACTCGACTGCCCCCATCCCACCCGGTGCGTGGGTGACGTGGGCAAATTTGAAATCTTCAATGTGAACTCCCGTCCTTTTTTTTTTTTTTTTTTTTTTATTCCAGATTACGATTCGACGGCAAAATCGACATACGCTTCTTCCGAAGCATTTTCTTCGTTTCGCCGCAGATGGCGCTGTAATCGAAGGAATAGAAATGGTTATACAATCGCAATTTCCTGCAGGATGCTCAATGGCTTTTGGATATCCAATGCCGGCCGCGGTGGTCTCGCGGTTCTAGGCGTGCAGTCCGGAACCGTGCGACTGCTACGGTCGCAGGTTCGAATCCTGCCTCGGGCATGGATGTGTGTGATGTCCTTAGGTTAGTTAGGTTTAAGTAGTTCTAAGTTCTAGGGGACTGATGACCACAGCAGTTGAGTCCCATAGTGCTCAGAGCCATTTGAACCATTTTTTTTGGATATCCAATGGCAAGTGGGACCCCATCTTCATGCTGCGAGGGTAGGACAGGCTAGTATTTTTTCTAATTGGAAACCCCCTTTCGCAACGTTGTATTCCTCCGAAATATCGAACATATCAACTCATCACTGTGGCTGTGGCTCGAAGGGAACGCTACTCTACTTTTACAATTAGAGTAAGTGTTCAAACGCAGTATCGCCCACTTCAATACAATTAGTGAAAAAAATGTTTCAAATGGCTCTGAGCACTATGGGACTTAACATCTGTGGTCATCAGTCCCCTACAACTTAGAACTACTTAAACCTAACTAACCTAAGGACATCACACACATCCATGCCCGAGGCAGGATTCGAACCTGCGACCGTAGCAGTCCCGCGGTTCCGGACTGCAGCGCCTAGAACCGCAAGACCACCGCGGCCGGCTACAATTAGTGATCTGCTTGTCAAATGACCATACACAAGACAGAAGCATATCTGCAGGAATGTCAGCAGAGGCGTTTCTGATGCGGTCGACCATGTCTTCACGACCTGTTGGCACTTGGTGGGACACCTTATCTTTTAAATACCCCACAGAAAGAAATTCGGCAACGTCATATCCGGTGACCTAGCGGGCCAATTAATAGGGCCACCTTTGTCTATCCATCGACCAGTGTAAACACGGTCTAATACCTCCCATGCTTCAATTGCATAATGCGCTGGGCATGCTAAAATCACGTAAGTTGTCGAACGTCCAGGGCATCATCCTGCGGTAGCACCGGTAGCTCGCCGAGCGGTCTAAGGCGCTGCAGTCATGGACTGTGCAGCTGATCCCGGCGGAGGTTCGAGTCCTCCCTCGGGAATGGGTGTGTGTGTTTGTCCTTAGGACAATTTAGGCTAAGAAGTGTGTAGGCTTAGGGACTGATGACCTTAGCAGTTGAGTCCCATAAGATTTCACACACATTTGAACATTTTTGAGCACCGGTAGTTTCTGTTCCAACAACGTTCGATATTTACGTCCATTCAAAGTGCCGTCAATAAAAGACAGACCAATGAGTTTGTTCCCCTTGATATCACACCATACATTAACGATCCAAGGGCACTGATGGTCAACTTGCCTTAACCAGTGGGGGTTGTTTACACTCGAGTAATGCATGTTAAGCTGGTTAACGCTACCATGATTTGTGAGTGTCAACTCATCGGAAAATAATACAACGGCAAAGAACGTTTGCATTCGTTGACATTCCAGTTCACGAAACACTACTCGTTTATGGAAATCGATGCCATGAAGTTCTAGATGCAGTTGACACATGGTGTGGATGATACGATGATGCAGTATTGTAACAATACCACCTACGGACACACCGGAAACGTGGTGAATTGACGGGCGCTTATCTGTGGATTGTGGTACACTGCCGTTAGCACAGCTGTTTCATTAGCTTCTCCTGTTACACGTTTGCTTCATTTTCTTTTGCCGGTTTGTATACTGCCATCAGACAGGAAGCGTTCACAACCTTGTAAAAGAAAGAACGAGAGTGAGCTTCCTCTGGAAAGCGCTCGGCATACAAGGCAACAGCAGCCTCAACATTTCTCCTACATTCTCCGTACATCAGGACCATTTCAATTTTTTCTTCAGTGGTTGCAACGTTCATCGTCCACTTGCACGTCTGTTCTCCAAACGATAGGTAGGTCTGCAGGCAGTAAACACTGTGCAAGTGTTATAATGTTTAGAGCCGCTATCTATTCTACGTCTGCATGATACGTAAGCTCCGGCCGCAGTGTACTGTCTGCTATGATACTCTTTGTTCGCTTGACGGCCAAGGTGACGCGTCGATTAGTCACCTGTTGGATATGTCGGAGGAATACAACGTTTCCAGTTGGGTTTCTAATTAGAAGTTATTAAATACGGCCTGGCCTACTCTCGCAGCACGGAGGTGGTCATGAGCCATTGTCGTAAGTTACGGTTGTGTACTCATTTCTATTCCTGTGACTATAGCGCCCCCTGTGGCGAAACGAAGAAAATGCTTCAGCAAAACTTATGTAGATTTTGCCGTAGAATCGTAATCTGCAATAAAAAGCGGAGGTTCCCATTCAAAGACTTCAAAGTTGCCCTCTACCACCCACGCAAGGGGTGGAGTCGGAAGGGGAGTCGAGTATGATATCGTTGGATGTCCCACTATGAGACAAACAAATTGGAATTATAAATTTTTTTGATATAATGTGTAGTTTTCGAGATATTTCAACGTCTTCAGAAAAAATGAACACGCTGTATGAAGGATTTGTGCGATTCGTCACTTTTTTTCGTACACCCATAGCGCCACAAATATGCTGTAAACTCCAGTGGAAGACGTTAAAGCAAGGGTGACCACGATTTTCCCTTACCGCCACGCCACGCTGTCTGATCACTTTGACAGGGGAGAGAGGAAAACTGTGACCACTCCGCATATAAATCAGAGTGCATTCGTACCGCATACTACTTGGTTTTACATGTCACATTGCTCAACAACAGGCTCATAAACAAAGCATACACTACTGGCCATTAAAATTGCTACAGACGCGAAATTTAACCGATAGGAAAACGATGATGTGATATACAAATGATAAGCTTTTCAGAGCATTCACACAAGGTTGGTACCGGTGGTGACACCTACAACGGGCTGACATGAGGAAAGTATCCAACCGATTTCTCATACGCAAACAGCAGATGATCGCCGTTGCATGGTGAAACGTTGTTGTGATGCCTCGTGTAAGGAGAAGAAATGCGTACCATCACGTTTCAGACTTTGATAAAGGTCGGATTGTGGCCTATCGCGATTGCGGTTTATCGTATCGCGACATTGCTGCTCGCGGTGGTCGAGTTCCAATGACTGTTAGCAGAATATGGAATCGGTGAGTTCAGGAGGGTAACACGGAACCCCGTGCTGGATCCCAACGGCCTCGTATCACTAGCAGTCCAGATGACAGATTCTTATCCGCGTGGCTGTAACGGATCTTGCAGCCACGTCTCGATCCCTGAGTCAACAGATGGGGACGTTTGCAAGACAACAACCATCTGCACGAACAGTTCGACGATGTTTGCACCAGCATGGACTTTCAACTCGGAGACCACGGCTGCGGTTACCTTTGGCGCTGCATCACTGACAGGAGCGCCTGTGATAGTGTACTTAACGACGAACCTGGGTGCATGAATGGCAAAACGCCATTTTTTCGGATGAATCCATGTTCTGTTTACAGCATCATGATGGTCGTATCCGTGTTGGGCGACATCAAGGTGAACACACGTTAGAAGCATGTATTCATCATCGCCAGACTGGCGTATCACCCTGCGTAATGGTAGAGGGTGCCATTGGTTACACGTCTCGTTCACCTCTTGTACGCATTGATGGCACTTTGAACAGTGGACGTAACATTTCAGATGTGTTACGACCCGTGGCTCTACCCTTCATTCGATCTCTGCGAAACCCTACATTTCAGCAGGATAATGCGTGACCGCATGTTGCAGATCCTGTACGGGAATTTGTGGATACATAAAATGTTCCTCTGCTGCCCTGGCCAGCACATTCTCCACATCTCTCACCAATTGAAAACGTCTGGTCAATGGTGGCCGAGTAACTGGCTCATAACAATACTACAGTCACTACTCTTGACGAACTGTGGTATTGTGTTGAAGCTGCATGGGCAGCTGTACTTGTACACGCCATCCAAGCTCTGTTTGACTCAATGCCCAGGCGTATCAAGGCTGTCATTACTGCCAGAGGTGGTTGTTCTGGGTACTGATTTCTCAGGATCTATGCAACAAAATGGCGTGAAAATGTAATCACATGTCAGTTCTAGTATTTTATATTTCTCCAAAGAATACCCGTTTATCATCTGCATTTCTTCTTGGTGTAGCAATTTTAATGACCAGTAGTGTAGAATGTACAAGGAAGTAACGAGCCTTGACGCTTCCGTTCACGTCGCTAGTCTTGAAGCTTCTGTAGAACTCGGCCGCGGCCAGTGGAGCATGGCGCTTATGTCCTCTTCGCATAGAGGCCGCTGCTGTTGTGTTGTTGTCCTGGAGAGGCGTCGGTAGCGTGCAATTGGCTAACGTCTTATTCGCAGCCCTCTCTGTTCTGTTGTTCCCGACTGTTGTGCTGCGCTAGACTTGGCGCCGTAACACTTTCATCTTTCACGCAAATATGTCGATCGCAATATTGCCGCACTTTTGCAACCTCATCATGGAGATATGAAAGCTCTACCCGAGGACGACATCCTGGACACTTTTCATGTAAATGGATTCGTCTTTGAAATGGGAATTATCTTGCAAATTAATAGGTTACATCTGCACATGTACAGGCGCGCTTTCAACTGAAATGAAAACAGAAGTAAGATTGATGCTATCCTCTAGACATTTCGGAAACTATCCTTGTAATTGTTTCAAGGCCACGATGGATTCCTCAAACCTATTGTTTTCTATAACGCCAGTGAGCTTATGGAAGTGGACTGTGTCAGAATGTGTCCCTTCTATAAAGCGACTTTTATGCATCCCCATCTAGTCAGAAAGGAGTCGTTTCTCACCTTGCGGTGCCTTACTGCGGGCAGTGGGTAGTCAAATCCACGTAAAACGCGAGGTCTGCAGTCCATTCAAAATGTTCTAATTCTCATTCCTCTGCTCTTTTTTCCTTCATAAATTCAATAATGGTGACTTTTAAATCGTTCCAGGCACTCAACTTGCTGTAAAGTACTTTGCAGTAATATATAAATTCTCTGTACCCTTCGTTCAGTTCCACCGGAAACTGTTGCAACTGAAAGTGGAATAACAGATGCGACTTCGGAATTTTACCGTTCATACCAACAATTTCTTCACGTGTTGCATACCTGAAAATGTAGCAGAAAGTGCTTGATGTATTTAACATTGAATTCTGTCTGTCGATCGTTGTAATTTTTTTTTCTTTCATTGTCAAATATATCATTAAATTCTTTCTGCGTGGTACTGTAATATCGTTTCATAGCAAATCTGCAGTACCTGTCTCATATGCTACTGCGTATTTCATATTGAGAATGCTCTTCTCTCGTTTCCATTCCTTTTTAAAGGCTTGTGACGATACATCGCCAGACTGCTTCTTTTTGTGCTAACTTCCACTGGACCTGTCAACGTCCCTCGCACGACGAGCAAACAGTGAAGAGAAAACGGCACTTCTAATGGTTCAAATGGCTCTGAGCAGTATGAGACTTAACATCTGAGGTCATCAGTCCCCTAGAATTTCGAAATACTTAAACCTAACAAACCTAAGTACCTCACACTCATTCATGCCCGAGGCAGGACTCGAACCTGCGACCGTAGCAGTAGTGAGGTTCCTGACTACAGTGCCTAGAACCGCTCAGCCACAGCGGCCGGCAGAAAAGGGCACTAACACAACCATTCTGCCGAAGTGAAGAGAGTTGTGCCTACTGAAAAATTCCGCACCGCAATCGTAGAGTGCAAATATCTATGGAGTGACTATTCGGATGCGCAGAACGAGAAATCTGTCAGCAACATGTCTTGGTGCTAAAGTCACGTGGTATTGGGATGATGCATGTTAGTCCGTATAGCGCTTAGCGTATTTTCAGTGTTATTACTTCGCTAGAACAGATAGATCACCTTCATAAGTATATTGAAACTTTGTATGTGCGTTTTATAAGCATCTTCACAATTCTACTGGAACTGAAAAATTTTTAAAGCTGTGAAAAGGAAGGGTATTGTGCTCTCTCGCCACAGTATCATAGCTCAGTTCCACTTTACTTACGTTTTTTCGGGTGCTGGAAAAGAAGTGACAGCCAACAATATCTTTTTAGGTTTTCTATTGCACTTACTCATGTTGTCAAATCTTTGTTCACCTTCCGGAAAACCAGAATACAAAAATTATATGAAACAGGAAACTGTCTCATACAGAAGTACTTAGACACATACAAGGGTTAGAGGACCTGAATAAACTCGAGGAAATTAATCACGCTGCCTTATATAAATTTTAACTGCAAATGAACATAGCGCCGGCCGCGTTGGCCGAGTATTTCTAGACGCTTCAGTCCGGAACCGCGCTACCGCTACAGTCGCAGGTTCGAATCCTGCCTCGGGCATGGATGTGTGTGATGTCCTTAGGTTAGCGAGGTTCAAGTAGTTCTAAGTCTAGGGGACTGATGACCTCAGATGTTAAGTTCTATAGTGCTCAGAGCCATGTGAACCATGAACATGGCACGAATACGTAAACACTGAGTGGCAGCTTAAACGCACTTGAAAATTTATGTAGCATTTCTCTCGTAAACACATGGGCAAAATACAAAATTGCTCAAAAATAAAATATATTATAATACCGCATCTCGATATTTATAAACATATAAGGCGCCTCACATCAGTATGATATTCACTATTAGAGATTTGTTGTACGTAGCGATGAAAATAACTGGTCCTCCTTTCACATACTTCCCTTTACATCCTTAGCAACAACAATATTGCAACATGGCTGTTATTACTACTAAAATGTGTAGAGGTGCATGTAAAAACAGATGAATACGTGTAATATTAAAGTTTCGCTGTTACCACAAATTGCAGACAAGCAGCGTCGTCCCATTAGCACGTGACTAGCCCCGTGTGATGGTGAGAACATGCGCAGTAGGCTATGCTCGCTCCATAGATATTTATACTCTATGACCGCAGTACTGCATGAAATGTTGCGCTGTATCGTGCACTTCCGGGAAGGAACGATCAAAGCGGAATCAGACCGAGCGTGGCCCGCACGCGGCGCTCACACGTGGCCAGCGCGAAGTCTGACACGGCGTGGCCGGCTCTGCGCTAAACGAAAGGCGTTGTAACATACGGGAAACTTTGCGCGGCCTACGAGAGCACACTTACCGAGACGTTGCGTCAAATACATTTCTTTCTCCTACGTGCTCCTGTTGTACAGACCAGGACGGTAAAATCAGAGGAGTTCGAGCTTCTACTCTGCGGTGCGACATTCTTTCTCTCTGCTGGCAAATCTGGAAATCGAGTAGAGAATGAGGGAAAATAATATAGGTACAGTACTTGCTCTATGGCACATACCTACGGTGACATGAAGATTCACGAAATCATTTCTGCTGTTTCAGTCACTTTTTACTAAAATTTAATAGCTACGATACATGTTAGAAGCACGCTGCCATCGACAGGCGCATTACAATTACATTCTACATCTACATACATACTCCGCAATCCACCATACGGTGCGTGGCGGAGGGTACCTCGTACCACAACTAGCATCTTTTATCCCTGTTCCAAAAATGGTTCAAATGGCTCTGAGCACTATGAGACTTAACTTCTGAAATCATCAGTCGCCTAGAACTTAAAACTAATTAAACCTAACTAACCTACGGACATCACACACATCCATGCCCGAGGCAGGATTCGAACCTGCGACCGTAGCGGTCGCGCGGTTCCTTACTGTAGCGCCTAGAACCTCACGGCCACTCCGGCCGGCATCCCTGATCCACTCCCAAACAGAACGAGGGAAAAATGACTGCCTATATGTCTCTGTACGAGCCCTAATCTTTCTTATCTTTGTGGTCTTTCCGCGAAATGTAAGTTGGCGGCAGTAAAATTGTACTGCAGTCAGCCTCAAATGCTAGTTCTCTAAATTTCCTCAGTAGCGATTCACGAAAAGAACGCCTCATTTCCTCTAGAGACTACCACCCGGGGTTCCTGAAGCATTTCCGTAACACTCGCGTGATGATCAAACCTACCACTAACAAATCTAGCAGCCCGCCTCTGAATTGCTTCTATGTCCTCCCTCAATGAGACCTGATAGGGATCCCAAACTCTCGAACAGTACTCAAGAATTGGTCGTATTAGTGTTTTATGAGCGGTCTCCTTTACAGATGAACCACAACTTCCCAAAATTCTACCAATGAACCGAAGACGACTATCCGCCTTCCCCATGACTGCCATGACTCCCACTTCCTATCGCTCTGCAATGTTACGCCCAAATATTTAATCGACGTGACTGTGTCAAGCGCTACACTACTAATGGAGCATTCAAACATTACGGGATTCTTTTTCCTATTCATCTGCATTAGTTTACATTTATCTGTACTTAGAGTTAGCTGGCATTCTTTACACCAATCACAAATCCTGTTCAAGTCATCTTGTATCCTCCTACAGTCACTCGACGACGACACCTTCCCGTACAGCATTCGGGAGGACGACAGTTCAATCCCGTCTCCAGCCATCCTGATTTAGGTTTTCCGTGATTTCCCTAAATCGTTTCAGGCAAATGCCGGGATGGTTCCTTTGAAAGGGCACGGCTGATTTCCTTCCCGATCCTTCCCTAACCCGAGCTTGGGCTCCGTCTCTAATGACCTCGTTGTCGACGGGACGTTAAAAACTAACCACCACCTTTCCCGTACACCACAGCATCATCAGCAAACAGCCGCACGTTGCTATTCATCCCATCCAAAAGATCATTTATGTAGATAGAAAACAACAGCGAACCTACCACACTTCCCTGGGCCACTCCAGAAGATAACCTCACCTCCGATGAACGCTCACCATCGCACACAACGTACTGGATTCTATTAGTTAAGAAGTCTTCGAGCCACCGAACTGGAATCCCATCAGGACCTGGTGATTTACTTATTTTAAACCCATTCAAATGCTTCACAACCCCAGGGATGTCTATCACAATGTCCTCCATACGGGAATCTGTATGAGACTCAAACGGCGGTATGTTTGGACGATTCTCCTGCGTGAAAGATTTCTCAAATGCTAAATTTAAAATTTCAGCTTTCCTTTTGCTGTCTTCCGTTGCCAGGCCAGACTGATCAGTGTGAAGAGCAGTTAGGTTCATTTTCTCAGCGTGCCAATGAGACTGTGTATCGGAACAAAATCCTGTACGGAAAGATACATATACAGGGTGTTCCATAAGAGCTAGAAAAAATTTAACAGGACATAAAGGATGCTCCACCGAACAGTTTGTGGTAGGGAACCTGGGGTTCGGAGAAGCCATCTTAAGGAGACAATAGAAATAAAATCACATTATTGTGTCTATTTTTATTTGTATTATTTAACTGCAAATACCACGATTAACACAACGAACGTACCATTTGCACTGTATCTTACAACATGTGCTGAAACAAACGGCCACGAACCTCAGTGCAAGCATGACATCGGCGAACAAGATTCTGACGCACCCTGAAAAATATCCCTGGTGTGTTTCGAATCACATCACAGTCAGCTACAATTCTGGCAACTAATTCCACCTCCGTATCACATACACAAGTAACTTTAGATATCTCCATAGGAAATAATCGAGGGAATTCAGGTCAGGTTACCTCGCAGGTCATGGAATAGGACATCCCCTTCCAATCAGGGGACCAGGAAATACTGTACCGCACTGTACTTCTCCGAAAAGCACTCTGCAGCGGAGCGTGCGCTGATATCAAACTTATTTCAATGGGTCTGTTGTTGATTCATAGTATTTTCTTTCATGGTTCAACAGACTCTCCTGATGGACAAGTAAAGTAAACAAAACCTGCATCATGACTTCCTGGTGCTCAGGCTCGTCCTCCATGTTTCCTTGCAGGAAATAAAGAATACACATGCAAATAAATGGCACAGGACGTGTACACTTGCGTGCATGTTGGTTGCAAATAAGCTGGAAAACAGTCATGCCAGACAAAATTATTCATTTATTTAACGTTTAATGTTAAGCAGCGCCGGCCGCGGTGGTCTCGCTGTTCTAGGCGCTTCAGTGTGGAACCGCACGACCGCTACGGTCGCAGGTTCGAATCCTGCCTCAGGCATGGATGTGTGTGATGTCCTTAGGTTAGTTAGGTTTAAGTAGTTCTAAGTTCTAGGGGACTGATGACCTCTGATGTTAAGTCCCATAGTGCTCAGAGCCATTTGAACCATTTGCACCTGATTATAGCAGCATGCTTCCGAAACGCGTCATACAAATTAAATATTAGTAAAAAGTAACTGAAGCAGTATAAATTATTTCATAAGTTTGCAATACACTTGCAGTCCTCAAAACATTCCATGGAACATGGATAAATGTAAGACTTGAAGAATAAAAATGCAGTTATGT
Source organism: Schistocerca gregaria (assembly GCF_023897955.1). Classification (NCBI taxonomy): domain Eukaryota; kingdom Metazoa; phylum Arthropoda; class Insecta; order Orthoptera; family Acrididae; genus Schistocerca; species Schistocerca gregaria. The sequence continues at coordinate 133,683,242 of NC_064931.1, read as the reverse complement.
TATTAATCCTATAGCACGTACATTGTGCTACTAATGAATGGAAGATGATCCACGTATCATTGTGATGTACGTCCTAGAGAGAAAAGTTGAATCCTGAGAATACATAGCTAGGGTTCATCGTGTATTGAGGAGGAGGAAGAAATGAGAATTCCACGAGATGCACAATTTCTTCTGGGTCCATAGTTCTCGTCACGCTATTCGCCCATCTGAAAAAAAATCGATCCCTGTAGAGGAATTCCACAGATGTTTAAGTGCGAGAACATAAGCTCATGCCTGGTTTTGGAAGGATGATCGATAACTGTGTGACAGACGTGCGATAAAACTCTTACTCGATTTAGTTTTGCTCGTGAGGACAAACAAGTGACGCTGACACCGCAATTCAGCAGACACATTTCAATGTTTAAGGTATTTATCATCAAAAGTATAGAATAGGAATGGCGGTTAACTTTCGCGCAGTCTCAGCAAAAGTGTTCACGAGAACGTAATGACAATAACGAAGCGAATAGCGGTAGTGACGAGTACGAATGAAATGGTGAATGTCTTAATAAAAAAAGTTGAAATCTTATGGCAGCGGTGATACTGGCGGTGCAGGGTAAACAAATAGGCCGATGAAGCTCGGGATATACAAACACCTAGCAGCGACAGCGCGTGGGAACCAGGAGCGAAACGATCACATAGGTTCTGTTGTAGCTAAAACGAATGAAAAGATAAGAGGCAACAACAGTGTGCACAGACTGGGTTTTCTTACGGAACATTCGTTGTCTCTCCAATGGAATACTACTAAAGTTTATATAATTTATTTAAGGTTTGGGCAAACAGTGGCCATTGGAATAGTTTTCCTTCAGGCAGATTCTAATAGAAAGCTAATAGAAAAAGGCTCAGTTCCTCGTGAACCGTGAATTTACTTTCAAAACCTTTCTTTTTAAGAATTTGCTTTATTTGCTAGCGATTTATCAAGAACAATAACACATTTAATCACACTACGTGAGCGTGGAAGTCGTTGCTAGTGGGTAACTGATGAAAGCAAATCAAATTTCTTTCAACAAATGGAAATTTTATTCCTAAAAGCCTTTTTTTTTAAACAGATTTAAAATTATAATCAAAAAGCACCCTCTAAATATCAAGTTACAATTTATTCAGAGGCAGAAAGAACAATTTTTGACTGTATGAGCTTTCGGGCTGAGAACCTTGCCGCTCCCTTTTGACACGGCCGTAGTCACGACCGCTTACAACAACCTCTGAAAAACTACACTGGTGCAAATCTGCAACACACCAGATTATTTTAAACTAAAAATTTTTACAACTCACACAAGCACATAAACTATACATCCCGTAGGAGGGATGGAAATGGTACAAAACACTAACATTAAAAGATTAACTTGCCACCGAAAGTGCAACTTGATTTTTTTTTTTTTAAAAAAAAAAAAACACTCTTACGGTGGAAGGGTGGCAACTTCATATACTAAAATGACCATTTAAATGAAAACCCATGAAATGCATTCTTACATAAAATATAGAAGGTAGGCCAAACATGCTGTACATTAGACATATACCACCTCTCAATATGATAGGCAAGATAAAAACATGGTTGGCGAAGCTGTATACGCCGGGAAAGCATACATTCACATTTACAAGATAAAAACATATTTCAGGAATTCGGCCGTTACACATCAAGCAATAAATTCGTTAACACCGAATCTGACAAACATGACAGAGGCAGCTATTAACGTACGGCAGACCGACAGACAGACAGACAGACAACTGCCTAACAAATGCGGACGAGAGACAGACGAGCAAGCTGGAGGCGACAGACTGACCAAGAAAACAAGTATAATTTAACAAGTAAATGAAATAACATATCACCAATCACTTAACTTCTAATAAAATGCGATTTCTGGCGAGGACCTGGCGCAGCACCCACAAAACGCTCTCCCGAACCGTCCGCTGCCAGCCACTTCCAACGGACGCAGGAAGGCGCGCCGATCTCCTGCCTCACGGCGTCGCAGCTCGCATCGGCCAGGCCGGTGTCGTGGGTAACTCCTGCTGCTCTCGTGTCGGCCGCGAAGCCACTACCCCTCGCTATACGGCGCGGCCCACTGGACTCACGTGGCGACCTCACATGAGCCGACGCTCAAGGCGGACAACACATCTTGCGTCCCAGTGCGCGACCGACCAACCGATCGACCCAACCGGCCTTAAGGGTCGATCCGAACGACAGACATACTGGCACTCCAGACGACAGACAGACACTGTGATTTTATCCACACTGGTCGTGGTTGTGAATGTCAAAGTTCAAAAATATATCGGCTCAATCACTTGTTTATAGTGTAAAACACTAAGATTGACGCGTTTCGGAAGTCAAGCTTCCATCATCAGAATAATAAAAAGTAAAAGAACCAGTTTAAACTCGCTAAAATGGAAGATGCACCAGGCACAATAAAGCTGATAACAAAATTAAAACGTCGTGGCTACTTCCCTTGTTGCAGCCGTGTCTTCCAAGGTGCATCTCCACATAGTCGTCAAAATATAAAAAACTCTAAAATGGTGTCGCCTATGATGTTCAACATCTAACCACATGGCTCTCTCCTCTATCGTCGTAAACCGCCCGTGCGTCTTCGTTGCTACTACACACCACGTAGCCAAACACGACACTGAAACGCGAGTGATCTCACGCGCAAGTAAATTAATACGACAGAAACAGCGCGCGAATGCGAGGAAGAATACCGCAAATAATATTACGAGAGCCACAATACCATACTTCGGTGATATTTCGCAAAAAGTGGCTAACGTTTTCAAACCTTTTAAAGATGATACCGCTTTTCAGACCAATAATACGCTGCGGTTTAAACTAAGAAATAATTTATAGCAGGGAAGCGATAAATATGAGAGAGCTGGGGGTCTATAAAATTCAGTGTAACACGTGCAAGGCAAGCTATGTAGGCCAAACTGCTAGGTCCTTTAAAGTACGTTACAAAGAACATAGCGATGCTTCCCGGCTTAATAATTTCGAAAAGTCAGATGTAGCCACGCATATTTGGGAAACGGAACACCCCATGTTAGGAATAGATAAGGATCTCGTTATTTTACATAGACAGGAAAAAGGCAAAAAGCTGGGTATACCAGAACAACTGGAAATTATGATACATAGCGTGGATAATTAGAACACATTGAAAGAACAGCTATGTGGTGATACAAATAACTTTTTCAAACATTTCACTGGTTTCTTTTAGTAACAACATTTTTAGCAATTGGCAGGATATCATCATTTCATGAGGTCCTTGGAACATGTATACGTTATCTGTTTGTATAGACATCTCTGTGACTTCCTTGTTTACTTGCGCGTGAACTCACTCGCGTTTCAGTGTCGTATTTGGCTACGTGGTGTGTGGTATCAACGAAGACGCGCAGGCGGTTTACGACGACAGAGGAGAGAGCCATGTGGTTAGATGTTGAACACCATAGGCGACACCATTTTAGAGTTTTTTATATTTTGACGACTATGTGGCGATGCACCTTGGAAGATACGACTGCAACAAGGGAAGTAGCCACGATGTTTTAATTTTGTTATCAGTTTTATTGTGCCTGGTGCATGTTCCATTTTAGCGATTTTAACAGGTTCTTTTACTTTTTATTATTCTGATGATGGAAGCTTGACTTCCGAAACGTGTCAATGTTAGTGTTTTACACTATAAACAAGTGGTTGAACCGATATATTTTTAACATAGACAGACACTGACTGCCCCACATTGACCCGGCTGACCAACCGACTGACTGGCGAGCTCATAGCTCCCCTTTAATGCACGTGAACAGGCAACCTTTCCCCTTTTCCACCAGAGGGAGACACCAAAGCTGCGATTGCCACAGCGACGCCACCGCCAGAAGCGGAGGGCGACTGCTTCACACAACGCGCTGCGGCGCGCTCTTCAAAACAGCAATTTTTACCACGGCTCACCTCGCAAAACGCTACGTAGAAAATTTCAGGAGTAGAATCAAAAATCTTTTTCAATCTTTTACATATTGCTCCCGCTATGGACCATGAAGATAATAACCGGAATCATGTCAGTTCGCACAGAGGCATACAATTGAGAACCGCTTTTTCCCTAGAGCCATCTGTGAACTGATATGAAGAAAACATAACAACTGAATTTCATTCTACAGCTGTAGATATAACATGCAAAGACGCGGAAGATCACTAGGTGTATGTGAGGCTTATAATACTGCCAGTTAGAGGTGAGGGTTAAAGTCGTGGCGAAGAGAAGAGATAAGCTATGGAGATCTAAGTGAAGGCACATTTCGATAGCATGACGAGATAATGCGGCTTGATAAAAGAGCAGGACGCGATATTAGGTGTTTGCACTGATCTGACGCATATCTACTTCTGTAATCTGCAAGTCACTGTGAAGTACACAACCTGTTCGCGTACTATAAATAATCTGATTCAGTTTATGATCGCTACATGACCGGACGCATGTGTAACAATAATGTATTTGATTTCTCAATGAATACAGGTGCTTCAAATCCTGGTGACGAGATAATGTTTGTAAAGCTTGAAGTGCATGTCAATTGAGTGTTTGTAATTCGGTTACTTGGTTTGAGCGAGCCCCACAACACTGCTGTTCTCCAACGCAAACGGACAATATTAAGCGCTATTTCATTTGAACTGACCTCACACACCTGATCAGTACTTTAGACCACGTCGTGAGGAAACAGGAGTTTGCAAACTCATCGAATTTACCAAACCGAGATCAACGAAATGCATATCAACAACTATAGTTTTCAAATTGCTCCATTTCAAATCCTCGCGCTTTGCTTGTCATATGTATTTCACACAATCTCGTTGGGTTATCTCTCTAACTCATAAACAGGAACGTGGAACAGATTTCTGCATTTAAGGCCAGTTGCTATTCCATGCACAATTCTTGTGTCCCGCGAGGATCGATCAGGATATTCGTGCAGTTTTGTTCAATTTGACCTTTGTCTGACTGCCTTAAATGAGACATTTGGCAAGCAGTGTGTGGCAACGACGACCACCATTTTATTTCATCGATAGGTCGGATGTCTACGAGGACAGGGGCCGAGTATCTTAGCTTCGCAATTAAAGACTGAGATTTTTAAGTTCAAAATTCACTTATTTTTCTACACAATCCTTCTTCAAGTTAGTTTATTTCATTTGTTTTATTTTCAGACCTTCGGTAGGTGCCCATACCGACATCTCAATAGTGGAATGCCAATTATAACAATACGAACGTGAGGACAAGACAACTTCTAGTCCCCGAGCAGATAAAATCTCCTACCGGGCGGGAACTGAACCCGAGCCCCTTCGGTTAGCAATTCACAGCGCTGAAAGCACAAATTCCCAGGCGAACCTACTTCAAGTTATTGAAACTTGTCCAACGATTCCAACTCCGGTTCTGGTAGGTCTGTAAAATATGCACATATTGCTGCAGCAACCTCTTCATTCGAATCGAAACGGATTCCAACCACTAATTTCATTAATTGGCGGAAAAAGTAGAAGTAGTTGGATGTTGCATCAGTTCGAGTTTCAGAGTCCACAGTTTTCCCATTGCAAGAACACCTTTATAGGCAGACGCATTGTCTTGAAGGAAGAAAATTAACTTTAGCAATACACTCCTCATCTCACATAACTTTTAGTCTGGGAGGTTCCTTTGAAGAGGACACAGCCGACTTGTTTCCCCGTTCTTGTCCAGTCCGAATTTGTGCTACGCCTTTGATCATCTTGTTAATAAGACATCAGATTCTAATCATACTTTCTTCCGACTCTTCAGACAAAATGTTGATCCCACACATTAACTGAGCCCAGTATTGAGCCAAAAGAGAGTTATACCAATAATGCACTGAGCATACGACATGCATTACTCCAGAATTCTTCCAGTGAATCTCATGCGCGAACTACTGTTCCCAATAATTGCTTCGGTGGTCCATTGTATCCTATATCACCTCAGTCGGCCGGCCGCGGTGGCCGTGCGGTTCTAGGCGCTGCAGTCCGGAACTGCGGGGCTGCTAAGGTCGCAGGTTCGAATCCTGCCTCGGGCATGGATTTGTGTGATGTCCTTAGTTTAGTTAGGTTTAAGTAGTTCTAAGTTCTAGGGGACTGATGACCTCAGAATTTAAGTCCCATAGTGCTCAGAGCCATTTTTTTTCACCTCAGTCTGCCAGTCCAAGGCACATGAGTAATGTTACTGAATCAAATGACTTATCGCTGAAATTTTAGTCAGTTTTAAAACAAAGAATCTGCTTTTCCTTCGTTCAGTTTTTTCCCAGTGTGACTTACTACCCATGTAGTTAAGCGCTACTACATATTTACAGTTCATGGGCTTAGCCCCTTTACATTTCTCTGCATTAAGAACTAGTATCTAGTCTATGCACTAGGCAGATATTTTGTTGAGATATGTGTAGATACTAAGAGAAGGTCACAGGATAAAACTTACACATAGAGAACCACCTCATCTGTGAGAAATCTGCAATTGCAACTAACACTAAGTCGTTGAGGTAATACATGAAGCCTGGAGCGTTCCAGACTTTACTTCTCTGTCTGAGGATAGCGTGTTGCGTACAGCCTGCCAGTTTTTTTAATGCAAAGGGAAACCTGGTTAGATATCCCATACTAACGTGTTATACTCAAAAAATGGTTCAAATGGCTCTGAGCACTATGGGACTTAACATCTATGGTCATCAGTTCCCTAGAACTTAGAACTACTTAAACCTAACTAACCTAAGGACATCACACAACACCCAGCCATCACGAGGCAGAGAAAATCCCTGACTCAGCCGGGAATCGAACCCGGGAACTCGGGCGTGGGAAGCGACAACGCTACCGCACGACCACGAGATGCGGTCCGTGTTATACTCGTCGTCAAACTTTTTTGCTCAGGAGCCAACACTGATATTGTGGGGAGTTACCTCGGGCTGTATATGTACGGATCTTATTATTAATTGTTGCGATCCATCAATTAATATGTTACGAGGCCCCATTAGACGAGCTATAGTAGGGAGCGGTAAGCTGTCGCTGGCCCCTAAGTACTACTCGTCGTCGAAAGTCGGAACCGCTCGGAACAGTTCGGGTCGACTGTTCTCTGTTTCAGATTGCTGACACCCTCAACGACCTCAGAATTATGACACTTTAACTGACTGACAAAGTATTTTTTTCGTGTTGTCTGTGTGAGCGGATGATTAATTCATTAATAACAGTAACTGCACGTATATTTAAATGCACTACTGAATGTGAGACACAATCACAAAAGTTTAATAAATAATTTAGCTGCCAGTTTGCTTCTACTCACTGCGTTGTATTACAATACTCTCAGTTAATTTAATGTTCTTTGCTATAAATAAATGTAGCATTTGAAGACGAACGTCTCTGTAATGTGCCTTCACGAATCCATCTTACTTCTGTGTCAAAATTGATACCATAGCAGCTGATTGGCACGAGTCGCGCACGCCCCTAAGTTGTCAGCATTGGAAGAGAGACAAGAAAACATTCCCCCTCTCACAACCAAGCTGCTTACCTCTCTGCCACCGAGGTAAGCGGCCGAATGTACTTATCTCACGACCGAATTCACCAAAGCCAATTAAAATTAAGCACATGCTGACCTTTAACAACATTCGTGGGGTAATTTATTACCCCATGCGTCGCTCTTTGTTCACAGTTCGTTCCTATTGCAACGCTCCCACTCTGCTTCTTTGTAATCTTACTACTGGCTGTGCTTCTACATTGTGTAGGCGCATGCTGAACAGTGTCCATTATTTCCGTAAGTACGTACCAACTGGGGTCTAAATCTACCCCAGGAAGTTCTAAACGTTACTTTTCTTATTCGTCATCACAAATAGTTACTAATTATGTTAGACACAATGGAACGACGTTTGAACAATGATCAAAGTTTGCAGCTATCGTTAGCAAGTGAATACCACTGACTCACTTGATACACTAGATCCTTTTCAACATGCAGCCGAGTTGAGTAACAATGAAACAGAAAAATGTGATCGTAAAAGTGACGGTGAAGTAGAGGACGATGAAGACGCATAAAGAAGAGAATGTTTGTGGAGAAAACCAAGAAACTATAAGACAATTTGACTAATTTCAGGTAAAACCGTTGTAAATAATAATAGCAAGATGATGCACCGAGATTTTTTAAAATAACTCGGCATGGCATTGATGAAACCATACATCGCAGATAGGAAAATGAATTCCAGAATTTTTCTAGGGATTTGCAGGCTACGGACAAAGTTCTTTGCAAAAATTTTGAAAATGATAGAGAGGTCGACGAATCTACAGTGCAAGTCCAAGGCGGAGCGCGTCAGCCAAAAATGTCAAAGGTGTCACACATGTCCATGCGTTTTAGACAAAAAAACTACCAAATCATATTCTGAGAGCCGAAGATACGTATGTAAATAGCAATCCATAGACATAAAGGTATGCCGGCCGGGGTGGCCGAGCAGTTCTAGGCGTTACAGTCGGGAACCGCGCGATCGCTACGGTCGCAGGTTCGAATCCTGCCTCGGGCATGGATGTGTGTGATATCTTTAGGTTAGTTAGGTTTAAGTAGTTCTAAGTTCTAGGGGACTGAAGACCTCAGAAGTTAAGTCCCATAGTGCTCAGAGCCATTTGAACCATTTGAACATAAAGGTATGTCTTGTCTTTGATGGACGAAAATAAGTGTTTAGTTGGTTCGTTCATGTACCTACTGTCATTTTGTTGTAGTCACTGTTTATTTTTTCTTTATTGTTTACATAATTGATCACTACCTGATCCGGAAACACTTTTCTGGACATTTTGGTAGTACATTTTCTTTGTTTTCTGTATTAATTCGAAAAATTCTATTTAAGAGGCCATTGTTAAGGTAGAAGACTTAGTTATTGGTAATATCATGTTTCCTGTTTTTTTTCTTTGATTTTTGATGAAAGGAAACCTATCTTTTATTTACTTTTTCACAACACTTTAGAAAAATATAGTAATAAATATGTTTATGATGGTTTTTGTTTTTGGAGTCGAAAACTAGTCCACGAAGTTATTAACGTCAGTCTAAACAGCGAGTGCAATTAAGGCTCACAATATTACTGTCACTGTAAGCATTTTTGTTAGTTATTGAGCAGGTAAACTACACTCTGGAGAAGCTTTTAAAGATAGTTTACGCTTTTGGATTCGGCTGTTGCATACTATTATAAAATTCCGCTGAGAACAGCGGGCGGCATGCAGACCGCAGGCTTGTTTGACGACTACAGATCTATAGTAAGCTTCGGTTTGGATTTCGTGATCTGCAACTTGTTCGCTTTTTTAATTGCAAGGAATTCCTTGTTGTGAAGTATATCGGACGGCCCCGAACCTGCAATGGATGCAGTACACAACACCGCCGCGTCACGGAAAGCGTAGAGGGGAAACGTATTTGGAAAGCGCACCGATAATTGTCAGGGACTCCTTCCGACGGACCAAACGCAGGCCGTGTACGGGACACGTGCTGTCAGAACGTTCCGATGCCGAACACTTCTCTACCAGTGCCGCACCGGAAACCCCCTTGCGCGGGAAAAACCAAGTAGTGTCGGCGCTCACTACAAGATGTCGCGCCGATGTGCGCGCGCAGGTTATTGACGTCACACGGGCGGCCTGCTTGGTAGGCTATCGCTGGCGGTGCGGATAGGACAGTGTTAAACGTGGCCTGCTGTCGAAAGCGTCTGCTTGCGGCCGCTGTCTTGCTGTCTACGCTCTTCTGCGATGCGCTCGGCCCGCTAGTTGCTGGTCGAGTTCATTGCCAGGCCAGATCTGCACGCTTGAGGGATCGCGCGTCTTCGCCGCTCTCTTGTCATTTGGCTTTCTGACTCGCGACTACTGAGACTTTGGCAAAAATGCCGCTCTTCGGGAAGAAGGATTCTGCCAAGAAAGCAAAGAAGGAAGCCGAGAAGCAGCCGTCGGTGGAAGACAAGTACGTCCTAAAAGAGCTGCTGGGAACGTAAGTACACATACATTTTTGGTAGCACGCATTGCTTCGCTCCCATGCCCGCTGCGTAGTGCTTGTCGTATTTCTCGTATTGTGACTATGGCATGTAACATTATACACAAATGTCAAAGTGTTCCGTGAAATTACAATTACTACCGGGCTCGATAAGAGAAGAATAGCTGTGCGCACAGAAGAAGCGTTTTGTGTGTCTTGTGCGGGTCCCGTAACATTGTTTGTAAACATCGCGCGGCTCGGAGATCTGTCATTTTGTGCTGTCACAGGAGCATTCGCGTACGGAAAGCCTTTTATCTTACACACTAAAGACTCTCTTTCTTCTGTCCGGTTATTTTGTCGTAGCCAGCGTGCAAGAGTAGGTCATTCATCCTCGCCACGTATATAAATAACGCGCTAAGCAGTTTAAGTAATGAATATCGGTTCTGCCGCTAAAACTATATTATTTCCAAAGATTGTAGCTTTACGGGATCATTTTTTGCGGACCACAAATGTATTTCGCTACGATGTACGTTTCGCTACGCATTGGGGTCGATATACTGTACTGCGATGTACCGAAACTAGGTTTCGATGAGGTAACACCTGACAGCACATCGCTATCATACTTCAAATTAGGCGCCATTACGATTTCCTTTCCTAATTTCATGTACGGCCGCACTAGTTATTCGTGACATCTATACCAGCGATAAATTCTTTGCGTAAGGTTTGTACGCTCGTTTGAAGCTCCACACATGTCGTAAACTGACTATAAGTTATGCAACCCTTACGTGACTTTGCAAAAACTGAGACTTCCGTCTTGGGCTATGATGTTGCGTCCGAACCCATGTAAACGTTACTGACACGAAATTACTGGATGACAGTTCTTCGCAACTGCGGCTTTCCTTAGTTCCTGCTTTTAGCCAATGTCAGAACTGTGTAGGGCATGCTATTCTGTGTAAATACGGCTGTCTTGCTTAATGTCAAACATCAGTTTTTCCCCCGAAATCGGTATAGGTGTACAAAATAAATGGGGTGTCCTCACGATGGAGTTGCGTCTTTACGTCACGTTTGATACAAAAACACACGTAGTGTATTGTTGTAGTATTTTGTGAGATGTCAACCTAATTTTCTGAATTGCTGTTCAGTTTAAACTTGGCCCTTTTTCATTTACGTCACGCACTAATTCGGATTGCAGATCTTAAAAGTCTGTTATTACACTGAGCTTTTAATCAGTTTCCCGTTGCTAGAAGTTCTCTGGGAGAGAACTGTGTTGATCCGCTTTACGGAGATAGTTACGTAGATTAATGCGTGGTTCAGAAATTTTCGGTGCCATTCCATGTTCTTCCCTTTTTTTCCACTTGTTAGATCTACCAAGAGCAGCATTAATCTCCTGGCACTGTTGCGGATTGTGCCGATGATTCGACGGCACCGTAGTTCATATTTAGGAGAAATAGACGGTCGTTGGGGCATTTTTAGTTCCTATTACCGGTGTGGTCCAACAGTGCCCTAATCGTAGATAACTGCGGACTTTGAGTAGTCGTTCGCGAGCGCTGCACGCGCAGATAGTTGCAGCACAATTTGGGTAAGTGTGGCGTTTCTTTAATGTATTGCAGCGGCGGGCGAGGGAAGTTGGTTTGGGGGAGTGCAGAGGTGTGCAGAGGCGCCTCATCAATTTGCGCGGGTTGTCCTCGCTTGCGCCGACGCCGAAGACGCGTCTCCGGCGGGCCCCCACATTCCTTCTCCTCCTGCAGAATTTCCTTTCTGCCCGCTCACTTGCCGTCGACAGCGGGATCATTAGGGCTCCAGATCTAATTCGCGTCTGCTGCTGGGCGAATTCCGCAGTGTTCTAATTTTGCGCGGTCTTACCGTTTGAAATTATCCACACGGTCGCGTTTCCTTCAGCTTCAGAGAATACCAGGCCGTGTAACGTTCACCACTGAATTCGTCTGAAATGGTTAGCCTGAAACGCGGTCCCCTCTCGAAATGTTAGTTGTCATGACACAGATCTTTAGCGTAGTTTAAGCTGGAGGCTTCTAATTTGACAATTGAAGAGCTGAATTGTCAAACATTGTAAGTGCCAAATCTAACGTTTGTCAGGAGAATCAAGAAACAATGTATATTTTGGTACATAACTTATTTGTATCCAAAAAATACAGTGGTTGTGCTCACCTCATTACTGCGAAGTTTGAGAGAAATTAGGAAATAATTAATTAAGAACTTCCTAGCTGCCATACCATGCAACTGACTCTTATCTAGCCGGCCGAGGTGGCCGAGCAGTTCTAGGCGCTACAGTCTGGAACGGCGCAACCGCTGCGGTAGCAGGTTCGAATCCTGCCTCGGGCATGGATGTGTGTGACGTCCTTAGGTTAGTTAGGCTTAAGTGGTTCTAAGTTATAGGGGACTGATGACCTCAGATGTTGAGTCCCATAGTGCTCAGAGCCATTTTTTGACTCTTGTCTACAAATAAAGTATCTGTTGAAAGTGCTGTTAACACTTAAGTGCTAAATTTTGTGATAATGCAACTACAGAAGTACAGCAGTAATAATTTACCTAGTATAACTGTAGACTACAAAAGAAATTCCTCATATCCTTTACATGTTTACAACAAAATAGCATAATTAAAGTCAAGAAAAAATTCTCCTGTATTGACTCTTGTTTTTTACAGAACTTCTTGCTGTCAGATTTGGCAAAGCCTGCTCTTGAACTGCCAGCGCTATTGAAGAAACGGCTTTCCATTACATTTACCATACACGCGTTGTTTTATCTGTTCACTTTTCAAGTCATTTTTACTATTTTTTTAAACCCATATTATACTCGAATACAAAAACACGCACGACGAAGGTATTATCAGAGTGGAATGGAAACCGGCATATGTGAGGTACATGTATCGTATTGTATGTTAACCGGGGACCTAGAAACGACAGAGAGGCTCCGTCCCCACCGCAGCCGCAGTGGTCCACAACCCCACGACGACTACCGCCGTCCACTTCACCTCTCCGCCGCCCCACAGCGAACCCAGGGTTACTGTGCGGTTCGGTCACCGGTGGACCCCCCAGGGAACGTCTCACACCAGACGAGTGTAACACCTATGTTTGCGTGGTAGAGTAATGGTGGTGTACGCGTAAGTGGAGAACTTGGCTGTGCAACAATCGCCGACATAGTGCAGCTGAGGCGGAATAAGGCGAACCAGCCCGCATTCATCGAGGCAGATGGAAAACTGCCTAAAAACCATCCACAGACTGGCCGGCTCACCGGACCTCGACACAAATCGGCCGGGCGGATTCGTGGGACCACGCGCTCCTTCCCGCCCGGAAAGCCGTGCGTTAGACGGCACGGCCAACCTGGTCGTCGTGAGGTACATGTACAGACAAACAAATGATTACAGTTTCAGAAAGACTGGGTGATTTACTCAAAAGGGAGAGCCTCGCTAACTGAGCGAGTCAGTAATGCGTTTGTCCACATCTGGCTCTTACGCAAGCAGTTACTGGGTTTGGCATTGATTGACAGAGTTCTTGGATGCCCCCTGAGGGATATTGCGCCAAAGTGTGTCCAATTGGCGCTTTAGATTGTCAAAATAACGAACTGGTAAACGGCCCTGCCCGTAATGCCTCGCATGGTCCCAATTTGGAAGAGATCCGGCGACCATGCTGGCCAAGACAGAATTTGGTAGGCAAGAAGACAAGCAGTAGAAACTCTCACCGTGTGGCTAAAATTTAAGCCCAGGATGGCTTGATGGCTTGCCACGAAGAGCAGCAAAACGGGGCGCAGAATACGTACCGCTGTGCTGCAAGGGTTCTGCAGATGACAACCAATGGGCTCTGCGGTGAAAAGAAATGGCACCCCAGACCATGGCTCTTGGTTGCTAGCTCATATGCTAGATGACACTCAGTTTGGTATCCCACCGCTGTCTACAGCGTCTTCAGACACGTCTTTGGCCTGTAATCTCATTGACTGGAGTAGAACTGCCTTTAGTGTGGAGTCCCGTTTCGAACTGAGCCCACGAGCGAATACGCGTCTCGAGACGCTCCTGACAGTGGTGGAGTACCATCCTGACTGTCGCCTGACGTACGGACCGACAACCAGTAATGATGGTCTGGGATGCAACTACTTTTCATAGCATTTGGTTGTCATCCGAGGCACCTTTACAGCACATATTCCACGCCCCGTTTTGTTGCCCTTCATGGCAAGCCATCTGGGCTTAAATTTTAGCAAGATAATACCCGCCTGCACACTGCGAGAGTTTCTATTGCTTGTGTTCGTGCCTGCCAAACCTTGTCTTGGACAGCTAGGTCTCCGGATCTCTCCACAATTGAGAATGTGTGGAGCACTACGGACAGAGCCCTCCAACCAGTTCGTGAGTTTGACGATCTGACACGCCAGTTGGACAGAATTTGACACGATATACCTCAGGACACCCAAAAACTCTTCCAAACAATGCCTAGTCGAATAACTGGTTGCAGAAGGGGCAGAGGTGGATCAATGTGTTATTGACTTTCTCAATTTGTGAAGTTCTGCCTCTTGAATGAATCATCCAGTTTCTTTTTCTGAAACTGTACTCATTTGTTCGTCCGTACACGTCTACAGAGTTCCGCCCCATCGGATAATTCCAACGTCGTGCATCTTATTTTGTCTTGTGTGTTTCCTTCCTTTCAAATGGTTAAAATGGCCCTGAGCACTATGGGACTTGACATCTGAGGTCAACAGTCCGCTAGAACTTAGAACCACTTAAACCTAACCAACCTAAGGACATCACACACATCCATGTCCGAGGCAGGATTCGAACCTGCGACCATAGCGGTCTCGCCGACCATGGTGGCCGAGCGGTTCTAGGCGCTTCAGTCCGGAACCGCGCGACTGCTACGGTCGCAGGTTGAAATCCTGCCTCGGGCATGGATGTGTGTGATGTCCGTGGGTTAGTTAGGTTTAAGTAGTTCTAAGTTCTAGGGGACTGATTACCTCAGCTGTTAAGTCCCATAGTGCTCAGAGCCATTTGAACCGTAGCGGTCTCGCGGTTACAGACTGAAGCGCCTAGAACCGCTCGACCACTGCGGCCGGCTTCCTTCCTTTACAAAGATATTTTGTTGATATAAACTTCAGCTTATATACTCTCCGCTTACCATATAAACTGTCCACCAACTAAATGCAAACCTTGACGCATGGCATTAGGAACTCAAGAGCGGACGACTGCTTGGCTCAAGGACCAGTCGCCGTCTAGTAATTAGTATTTTAAAAGTTTTCCCATGATTTGGTACTTAAAGTCTAGATATATGCAACAGAGCACGGAGAACACAGCGGCACTGCAAACGCGTTTTGTGAAAAAATGGCAGTACGTTTGACATTTCCGCTCTTCAGTTTATGAATCCAACGACTATTTTACGAATTAAAATTTGGGGTAACATATTGATCTATAGCATAGCAGCCCCAAGGTCTACGTTCGCTCCATATTTAACTCATTTTGAGTATAAGTAACTAAAACTGCATGCTAAATTCAAATGGCTCTGAGCACTATGGGACTTAACATTTGTGGTCAACAGTCCCCCAGAACTTAGAACTACTTAACCTAATAACCTAAGGACATCACACACATCCATGCCCGAGGCAGGATTCGAACCTGCGCCGGTAGCAGTCGCGCGGTTCCGGACTGAGCGCCTTAACCGCGAGACGAACACGGTAAATTCAGAAGAAACCTGCATTACGTAGCACAGAAATCTCAGGAGTGTTTGTAGATGTATGCTATACGTACATACGACACACATACGCTATTAAAAATTCAGAGGAGGGTTCTAAGTATCACTGGCCAAAGTGCTTTTGAATAGGCATTATAATCGAGACTTGGGTTTTCCGTCGTTTTGCTAAATCGTTTGAGGCAAATGCGGGGATGGTTCCTTCAGCAAAGCCACCGGCGACCGCCTGTTATATTTCCGTAAAGACATCCTTGTGTATTCTGCGTTCTTAGGCCCTGTATTTCAGTTACTTATTTTCATAGTATTATGATGGCATATTTTTCGAGACGACCCCTAGTGAACAAAGAAGGAAAGAAAAAGTAGTAACGTACGCCTGGACACCCTGTACATCTATCGTTAACATGACTAGTGGCTGAAAAATAATCCTTGCCGACATACCAGGAACAGACTTAATGTTGTTCATATATACAAGGCGTAATTCATGTAGAATATCACAATGTCAGCTTAGTTCATCTCATTAGAATGTGACAGTCATTTTAAGTAACATTTTGTTTCCATTTCACCATAACCGTGCCGTACTCTTTCGCTAGCGATTCGCAGGAAAACAGTTGTACCGTTCGAGGAAAAGGGCTAACACAGCTGGGGTGGGACCCCCTACATAACAATGATCTGGCTATTGATGCACGAAATTTCCATTAGCAGATAAGACATGTGTAATACTGATGAATTGGAATGTAATGTGAATGATATAGTAACTAGGGTAGCGTAAAATCAGCGCGTAGCTTATGGAGCAGAAGAGAATCTAAACGTTTGAGATGTGGTGCAACAGAAGAACATAGAAAATGAGGTGGGCTGATAAGGAATGAGGTGGTTTTCGACAGAATCGGCGAAAGAAGGAATAAATGGAAAACACTGACAAGTACAAGGGAAAGGATGATATGACTTGCGTTACGGCATCAGGGAATAACTTCCATAGTACTAGAGGCGAAAATCTATAGGGGAAGACTCAGATTTGAATACGTACAAAAAAGAATTGAGGACGTACAGGATGAAAATTGAGATATATGAAAACAGAAACGTAAACTAGTTACAAACTACTGCGTGCACACATTTTATTCAAGATTTAAACGTCACTACAGATATCCGGATTTAGGTTATGACATGTTCGGTATGACTGCCATCATAGCAATGATGTGGCGCAGACGAATAGCGAAATTCTGCATGACCCGATGAAGTGGGCATGAAATCATCTTCCAAAATAGTCACGTACCATTCGGTAGTCACCGTGCCGTCGAAGAGTATCGCACCGATTATTCCGTGACTGGACATTGCACACCACACAGTCATTCTTTGAGGATGAAGAGACTTCTCCATCACGAAAAGCAGATTCGCAGTCCCCCAAATGCGCCAGTTTTGCTTACTGACGAACACATCGAAATTGAAGTGGTCTTCGTTGCTAAACCAAACCATATTAGTTCCCATCATTCCCCGCTGCCAACAGTGCAGTTTGAACGTCCTAACGCAAACCGTTGAGAAATCACGACGATTTGATTTCATATAGTCAGTAACTGAGGTTGCAAGTGCTGTTTTGACAAGGGGAGGCCATAGTACATTACGACAACATTATGTGCAAGTAGTAAGGCGTACTACGTTGGCGGTTTCGAGAAAATTGCAAGAGAAATACACGATTCACTGGCGTACAGGTGTAGCGGCTCGGAGCTCGAGATGGTCGCCTATTGTGGTTAGCGTTCTAGCTCCGTAATCGGCGGATCGTTGAATCTAGTCCCGCTCAGGCTTTTTTAATTTGTGATATTTCAACACTCGTCATATTAGTCCGCACATACCACTTTCTAAAGGTAATATGACTAAAATCACTCGTATTTTCTCGAATTTTCATCGAATTTCCAATATTATTTGATTATTTCCTTATTTTTATAATCACAAGTATTATCTTTATAGCCGCGCGGGATTAGCTGAGCGGTTTAAGGCGCTGTAGTCATGGACCGTGCGGCTGGTCTTGGCGGAGGTTCGAGTCCTCCCTCGGGCATGGGTGTGTGTGTTTGTCCTTAGGGTAATTTAGGTTAAGTAGGGACTGATGACCTTAGCAGCTAAGTCCCATAAGATTTCACACACATTTGAACATTATCTTTATAACTAGCGGCAAGTAAACGACCAGACGCATAAAGTTGTCCCGAAAACGTGTGCTTGTCGTCATTTGCGAAATCCCATACACCTGCAGTCTGGTAAGGCGCCAAGAACTGCTTTATCCCTGGACGCTTCGATCTACATAGAAAGGTATCAAGGACGAGGGACAGGCTTCGAAACCCAAGCCAAAATCAGTAAATAAAGATTGAAATCACTTTATTCGATAATTCAGTGAGTTACAATATGCCAGAATATGAGGATAATGTACGATTTAGCGATGGCTGTCTTTTTGATATTACAAGTTGTAGGATGATATTCTTCATACAGACAGGGAAAACAAAATTGCAACGCCATATACTACATAGAATGAACAGTTTGCCCGCATATACAAGGAATCTTTAAAATTTCTGAGGGAAAAATAAAGCTTGTTGATATTTTGAAAATTTTCCTTTTTTCGGCAATTTGGATGCAGACTATGCATAACGCAACATTTTCTTATATATCGTAACTGAAAATTGGTGATGTAAAATGGAATGTATTTTAAAAGCATCTTCACGAAAAACAATTTCTCGTTCACTGTCAGTCAAATGTGAACAAGTTCGAAGGCGCTTGATAGTTTGTAACACGCGTATGAAAATAAAAGACGCATAATATTCGTTGTAATAATAGAAATTAGTAAACAGCCTTGGAAATTAAATGGTTCAAATGGCTCTGAGCACTATGGGACTTAAGATCTGAGGTCGTCATTCCCCTAGAACTTGGAACTACTTAAACCTAACTAGCCTAAGGACATCACACACATCGATGACCGAGGCAGGATGCGAACCTGCGACCGTAGCGGTCGCGCGGTCCCAGACTGAACAGCCTAGAATCGCTCGGCCACACTGTCCGGCGGAAATTAAATAAAAGTTCGTGTAGACACCCGTGTCTTCTCATCATATTACCTATCAAATATAATATGTACGAAATAAAATGATTTGTGTTCAAAAAAATATAAGTCACAAAAAGCTCTAGCCAGCGAACCACCGATTGCAGAGCTTGAACGCTAACTGCATGAGCGTCGCCAGCTCGTGCTAAGTGCGCAACGCACCGGCACATCGTTGACAAGTAAAGCTTCTCCTGCGAATTCTCGCAAGCGCGTAAGTAACGGACTATAAAAAGTATACCAAGTTTGAAATAAATCTGATACGAATGTCGTGTCCTCCCTTGTAAAACGACACATAAGCATTGTGGAAGTTACACAGACTAAGCATTCTACCGTTGGGAAACACACTGAAACACTTAAGATTTTTTAATCATATATTTCAGACACCGGTCTGCCATAACCGGTTTCGATTTATTGCCAAGCCGTCATCTGACGATCAGTTGAAGAAAAACACAGAAGGGACTATGGTAAAATGTTGAGAAACTAAACTACAAATCAAACTAACTTCTATTCGTTCTATTCGTACTTGAACACGCTGTATAGTAACTCAACTGAACACACCTGTCCACTATGTAGACACATCTGCGCAATGGCTGTTGTCACTGAAGGCTATAGTCAGTTACCTAATAGTAACAGATTGCTAGCTCTTAAATACCAAATGTAATACTTAAAATATTGACAACATAAAATTGGTTGAGAGCAAACGTTTCCGAAAGAGGAAACCGGTTCGCCAGGGTCGCGAATCGCGAGTAACAAGTTAGAATCTTGCGGTCGCTGGTGTACATTAAACAGCCAAAATGAAAAACTGATAAACCAGACTTGTATCAGAAGTGTGAGGAGTCAGAAATAAGAGCTCCAACAGACAGAGGCAAAAAAAAAAAAAAAAACACGGAAAAGAGTTACAGTAACTGATCAAGAAATACTACGAAAGAAGCTTACGTAAAGAAATCAGTTTGTTCATTTTTGGGTATTTCTTTAATTAGTAAAAATTTTAAGCGCTTAAAGTTTGTTGTTGTTGTTGTGGTCTTCAGTCCTGAGACTGGTTTGATGCAGCTCTCCATGCTACTCTATCCTGTGCAAGCTTCTTCATCTCCCAGTACCTACTGCAACCTACATCCTTCTGAATCTGCTTAGTGTACTCATCTCTCGGTCTCCCTCTATGATTTTTACCCTCCACACTGCCCTCCAATGCTAAATTTGTGATCCCTTGATGCCTCAAAACATGTCCTACCAACCGATCCCTTCTTCTAGTCAAGTTGTGCCACAAACTTCTCTTCTCCCCAATCCTATTCAATACCTCCTCATTAGTTACGTGATCTATCCACCTTATCTTCAGTATTCTTCTGTAGCACCACATTTCGAAAGCTTCTATTCTCTTCTTGTCCAAACTAGTTATCGTCCATGTTTCACTTCCATACATGGCTACACTCCAAACAAATACTTTCAGAAACGACTTCCTGATACATAAATCTATATTCGATGTTAACAAACTTCTCTTCTTCAGAAACGCTTTCCTTGCCATTGCCAGTCTACATTTTATATCCTCTCTACTTCGACCATCATCAGTTATTTTACTTCCTAAATAGCAAAACTCCTTTACTACTTTAAGTGTCTCATTTCCCAATCTAATTCCCTCAGCATCACCCGATTTAATTGGACTACATTCCATTATCCTCGTTTTGCTTTTGTTGATGTTCATCTTATATCCTCCTTTCAAGA
Source organism: Schistocerca gregaria (assembly GCF_023897955.1). Classification (NCBI taxonomy): domain Eukaryota; kingdom Metazoa; phylum Arthropoda; class Insecta; order Orthoptera; family Acrididae; genus Schistocerca; species Schistocerca gregaria. The sequence continues at coordinate 133,662,828 of NC_064931.1, read as the reverse complement.
CACTGTCCATTCCGTTCAACTGCTCTTCCAAGTCCTTTGCCGTCTGTGACAGAATTACAATGTCATCGGCGAACCTCAAAGTTTTTACTTCGTCTCCATGAATTTTAATACCTAATCCAAATTTTTCTTTTGTTTCCTTTACTGCTTGCTCAATATACAGATTGAATAACATCGGGGAGAGGCTACAACCCTGTCTCACTCCTTTCCCAACCACTGCTTCCCTTTCATGCCCCTCGACTCTTATTACTGCCATCTGGTTTCTGTACAAATTATAAATAGCCTTTCGCTCCCTGTATTTCACCCCTGCCACCTTTAGAATTTGAAAAAGAGTATTCCAGTCAACATTGTGCTTAAAGTTTATCAAAATGATATCGTGTAGCATAACGATAAGTACTAAGGTACTGAACTGTGTGTAAACTTTTATTTTATCTTTAAAATGGGAACCAAAAGCTACGTGATGTCCAGTTATCGCAAAATGAAGAAAGAACCATTCACCTGAAACATCTTAGATTCTTCGGATGTTCAGGATTTTGTACAAAGAGGCGTACTGCCGTCTTTGCTACAAGAATAATCTCCATTGAAATCGGAAGTGGAATGTGTAAGCATATTCGCTATGCTTATGTGAGTTCCATTATAAGTCTGTTTTGGGACCGGACTGCGCAGTCACAAAGATAAAATATTGTGACCTTCCAAAAAAGAATAATCGGAACGATTTGCGATGTATGGTCTGCAACTTAGTGGGCTGTTGTTCTGGCGTCCTGGAATTTAATCTTTGCCATGCATTTCCATCTACTTCGATAAATTTGTGATTAACAATAAGGAATTATTCAAAAGGAACTGCTGCATTAACCGAGAAGTGATTTGCAGTTGCAAAACGCTTCCTTAATACGAAGAAGAATGTGCACTATACTAAATAGACGATTTTCCGTGGGCGCTCAGTAGAAACGAAAAATTTAATGAAGACTAGATCTGAAAAATCTAAGACTTCCTTGTGGTTCACTCTTCCCTTCCAGAGCACGAGTTCAGGGCGGTAGCTTAGCATTTCGCTACATCGTTTTTTGTATGAATTCATTATAAATATTGTTTTCTTCTTTTCTAGTTAGCATTTTGTGAATGGCGCGTGTCGCGCTTCATTCCATAGAACATCTGTGGCTCAGATGAGAACTGAGAAAGAAAATGTAATAAAAATTGCGGAACTACTTCAGCGTAAAAACCGCCGAAAACCAGCTGAGAAATATGTTATAATGTCTTGTCGACATAGAGTACATATTACCTCTATTACAATCCAAAACTGGACTCGCATTCGGGAGGACGACGGTTCAATCCCACGTCCAGCCATCCTGCTCTAGGTTTTCTGTGATTTCCCTAAATTGTTCCAGGCAAATGCAGGGATGGTTCCTTTGAAAGGGCACTGCCGACTTCCTTCCCCGTCATTCCATAATCCGATGAGACCGATGACCTCGTAGTTTGGTCTCTTCCTACAAACAGCCCAAAACTAGTGTGTATGATCTTCTAATTGTCAGTGGTATAATTTGTGTAGAGAAAGGTGTACATAGCCAGTATATTGTTGCATAGTCGTTCAGGACTTATTGTTAAGTGGCGTTTATTTTTTACCAAATGAATTACGAATTTAAACATCATATTCACGTCTTCTTGAAACACAATGGGATTAGTAGGAAATGGTTTTCTGCACAAGTTCATTACAACCAAGGACATGTTTTGTCAAATGACGTGGATCACAAGTGACTTCCACGCTAGTTTCAGATACATTCTTAAACGTTGTCTGACACGTTATTGAAATAATTGCTACAAAGCAGCCCAGTTTTATCAAGTAAATAAAGAAATGAGCGACACAGTGCGATATTCTTGTATGAGTGGAAGGTTATATATATATATATATATATATATATATATATATATATATATATATATAGATGAATCGACTAATCACGGTTCCACCTTAATGGACACGTTAATTCACAAAGTAACCGTTATTTTAGTTCTGAGGAACATAACGTAATACTTAAGGCTACCCTGCACGACCATAAAATAGGAGTGTGGTGCGCTATCAGTGATGGGAGAAAAACTGGCCCTCTCTCCTTCTTTGAGGAAACAATTAACACCGAGAGATATGTGGAAAATATTTTGCTGCATTTCTTTGGCCAATACAGCCAACTTCCCATGACAGGAAATTCGTGACGTGTTAAAAGATAATTATCACCCCCCCTCCTCCCACGCGATTTTTATCCCGACGGGGAGGGGCATTAAAACTTAAACTGTAGAAATTAATTCAGAGCATTTTAGATGAACTTAAAACTAACATTCGTCACGAGAGTGCTACCATTTCTCAGAGGGAACTGCAGAGAGTAATGAGCAATTTCCGAAGCAGCAAAAAATGGCTCTGAGCACTATGGGACTCAACTTCTCAGGTCATTAGTCCCATAGAACGTAGAACTAGTTACACCTAACTAACCTAAGGACATCACAAACATCCATACCCGAGGCAGGATTCAAACCTGCGACCGTAGCGGTCTCGCGGTTCCAGATTGCAGCGCCTAGAACCGCACGCCCACTTCGGCCGGCTCCGAAGCAGCACTCAGAGATGCTTGAGCAATGACGGGTGGCAGTTTCAGCATGTCCTTTGCTTAGTATACGTGAGTAATTTACTTTCGTTGCTAAGTGTTTATTTTATGTAAGAAATAACTTACGCGGGAAATCATACTACACTCCTGGAAATTGAAATAAGAACACCGTGAATTCATTGTCCCAGGAAGGGGAAACTTTATTGACACATTCCTGGGGTCAGATACATCACATGATCACACTGACAGAACCACAGGCACATAGACACAGGCAACAGAGCATGCACAATGTCGGCACTAGTACAGTGTATATCAACCTTTCGCAGCAATGCAGGCTGCTATTCTCCCATGGAGACGATCGTAGAGATGCTGGATGTAGTCCTGTGGAACGGCTTGTCATGCCATTTGCACCTGGCGCCTCAGTTGGACCAGCGTTCGTGCTGGACGTGCAGACCGCGTGAGACGACGCTTCATCCAGTCCCAAACATGCTCAATGGGGGACAGATCCGGAGGTCTTGCTGGCCAGGGTAGTTGACTTACACCTTCTAGAGCACGTTGGGTGGCACGGGATACATGCGGACGTGCATTGTCCTGTTGGAACAACAAGTTCCCTTGCCGGTCTAGGAATGGTAGAACGATGGGTTCGATGACGGTTTGGATGTACCGTGCACTATTCAGTGTCCCCTCGACGATCACCAGAGGTGTACGGCCAGTGTAGGAGATCGCTCCCCACACCATGATGCCGGGTGTTGGCCCTGTGTGCCTCGGTCGTATGCAGTCCTGATTGTGGCGCTCACCTGCACGGCGCCAAACACGCATACGACCATCATTGGGACCAAGGCAGAAGCGACTCTCATCGCTGAAGACGACACGTCTCCATTCGTCCCTCCATTCACGCCTGTCGCGACACCACTGGAGGCGGGCTGCACGATGTTGGGGCGTGAGCGGAAGACGGCCTAACGGTGTGCGGGACCGTAGCCCAGCTTCATGGAGACGGTTGCGAATGGTCCTCGCCGATACCCCAGGAGCAACAGTGTCCCTAATTTGCTGGGAAGTGGCGGTGCGGTCCCCTACGGCACTGCGTAGGATCCTACGGTCTTGGCGTGCATCCGTGCGTCGCTGCTGTCCGGTCCCAGGTCGACGGGCACGTGCACCTTCCGCCGACCACTGGCGACAACATCGATGTACTGTGGAGACCTCACGCCCCACGTGTTGAGCAATTCGGCGGTACGTCCACCCGGCCTCCCGCATGCCCACTATACGCCCTCGCTCAAAGTCCGTCAACTGCACATACGGTTCACGCCCACACTGTCGCGGCATGCTACCAGTGTTAAAGACTGCAATGGAGCTCCGTATGTCACGGCAAACTGGCTGACACTGACGGCGGCGGTGCACAAATGCTGCGCAGCTAGCGCCATTCGACGGCCAACACCGCGGTTCCTGGTGTGTCCGCTGTGCCGTGCGTGTGAACATTGCTTGTACAGCCCTCTCGCAGTGTCCGGAGCAAGTATGGTGGGTCTGACACACCGGTGTCAATGTGTTCTTTTTTCCATTTCCAGGAGTGTATATTTACTGCGGACTTCCCGTCAGCCGCGCCGCGAACACATCAGCCGTTTTCGCCGGCCAGTCGCACGCTGCGAAAGTAGTTGCGCTAACGATTTATCACCAAGTGTAAAGTCGTATTATTTACACCTACATCCATACTCCGCAATCCACCTGACGGTGTGTGGCGGAGGGTACCTTGAGTACCTCTACCGGTTCTCCCTTCTGTTGCAGTCTCGTATTGTTCGTGGTAAGACGGACTGTCGGTATGCCTCTGTGTGGGCTCTAATCTCTCTGACTTTATCCTCATGGTCTCTTCGCGAGATATGCGTAGGAGGGAGCAATATACTGCTTGGCTCCTCGGTGAAGGTATGTTCTAGAAACTTCAACAAAAGCCCGTACCGAGCTACTGAGCCTCTCTCCTGCAGAGTCTTCCACTGGAGTTTATCATCTCCGTAACGCTTTCCGATTACTAAATGATCCTGTAACGAAGCGCGCTGCTCTCCGTTGGATCTTCTCTATCTCCTCTGTCAACCCTATGTGGTACGAATCCCACACTGCCGAGCAGCGTACTGTAACCTACTTCCTTTGTTTTCGGACTGCATTTCCTTACGATTCTTCCAATGAATCTCTGTCTGGCATCTGCTTTGCCGACGATCAACTTTATATGATCATTCCATTTTAAATCACTCCTGATGCGTACTCCCAGATAATTTATGGAATTAACTGCTTTCAGTTGCTAACTTTCTATATTGTAGCTAAATGATATGGGATCTTTCTTTGTATGTATTCGCAGCACATTACACTTGTCTACATTGAGATTCAATTTCCATTCCCTGCACCATGTGTCAATTCTCTGCAGATCCTCCTGCATTTTAGTACAATTTTCCATTGTTACAACCTCTCGATATAGCACAGCATCATCCGTAAAAAGCCTCAGTGAACTTCCGATGTCATCCACAATGTCATTTTTGTATATTGTTAATAGCAACGGTCCTACTACACTCCCCTTCGGCACACCTGAAATCACTCTTACTTCGGAAGACTTCTCTCCACTGAGAATGACATGCTGCGTTCTGTTATCTAGGAACTCTTCAATCCAATTACACAATTGGTCTGATAGTCCATATGCTCTTACTTTGCTCATTAAACGACTGTGGGGAACTGTATCAAACGCCTTGCGGAAGTCAAGAAACACGGCATCTACATGAGAACCCGTGTCTATGGCTCTCGGAGTCCCGTGGACGAATAGCGCGAGCTAGGTTTCACACGATCGTCTTTTTGAAACCCATGTTCATGCCTGCAGAGTAGATTTCTAGTCTCCAGAAAAGTCATTATACTCGAGCATAATACGTGTTCAAATTCTACAACTGATCGACGTTGGAGATATAGGTCTACAGTTTTGCACATCTGTTCGATGTCCCTTCTTGAAAACGGGGATGACCTGTGCCCTTTTCCAATCCTTTGGAACGCTATGCTCTTCTAGAGACCTACGGTACACCGCTGCAAGAAGGGGGCAAGTTCCTTTGCGTACTCTCTGTAAAATCGAACTGGTATCCCATCATGTCCAGCGGCCTTTCCTCTTTTGAGAGATTTTAATTGTTTCTCTATCCTTCTGTCGTCTATTTAGATATCTACCATTTTGTCATCTATGCGACAATCTAGAGAAGGAACTACAGTGCAGTCTTCCTCCGTGAAACAGCTTTGGAGAAAGACATTCAGTATTTCGGCCTTTAGTCTGTCATCCTCTGTTTCAATACCATATTGGTCACAGAGTGTCTGGACATTTTGTTTTGATCCACCTACCGCTTTGACATAAGACCAAAATTTCTTACGATTTTCTGCCAAGTCAGTACATAGAACTTTACTTTCGCATTCATTGAATGACTCTCACATGGCCTTCCTCACATTACATTTCGCTTCGCGTAATTTTTGTTTGTCTGCAAGGCGTTGGCTATCTGTGAAGTTCCCTTTGCTTCCGCAGCAGTTTTCTAATTCGGCTGTTGTACCACGGTGGCTCTTTTCCATCTCTTACGATCTTGCTTGGCACATACCCATCTAACGCATATAGTACGATGTTTTTGAACTTTGTCCACTGATCCTCAACACAGGTTTTTTGAAGATACGTCTTAAAGGTGACTCTTGTATCCATTATACTGGTCGTGTTATGACGGTAGTTTTAACTAAATATACTCCTAAGCAGTTCCACAGATTGTGTTCCATATTTTCTAGTTCTTTCGCATTTACTAGGGGTTTCCTTGGATTTCCGAAGTCTTCCATGATATTCAAAGGGATTGTACAGCGTTCAGATACTGAACGGTGGCTTACATAGGCGGCAAAAAGTTTCGTGTGGTTACAAGGAACGAAAAGTGTCCAACCTGCTTTCCAATGAATAAATTAATTGATAAAGCAGTAACAGTGATAAAGCATGTGCTTTTCCTCACGTGCGGGCGTTATACTTGGCGACAAAAGGGTTTAAAACTTTGTTGTTAAATACCGCGTTTTATGGGTAGTACTACAGCCGCAAATGTTGATAGCAAGCACTGGACCTTTTTCAGCTGCAAAAATTAGGCAGTTTGCTTCATGATTGAGTAGTTAGTTTTGTGGAACAACAGTTTCTACATACTATTAAATATTTCGTATGAAGAATTTTTGTGTTTCACATCAATGTCAGCGTTTAGCGTTTCTTGTTCAAATGGCTCTGAGCACTATGGGACTTAACGTGTGAGGTTATCAGTCCCCTAGAACTTAGAACTACTTAAACCTAAATAACCTAAGGACATCACGCACATCCATGCCCGAGGCAGGATTCAAACCTGCGACCGTAGCAGTCCCGCGGTTCCGGACTGCAGCGCCTAGAACCGCACGGCCACCGCGGCCGGCCCGGTTTGCCCAACGGTGGGCCCTAGTCATACGATTAAATTAAAAAATTAATGCAGTTATCAACATAAAAGTTTTCTGGGTATAGTACCGCGTCATAATGTAAAAACTACTGCTACTGGAGAAAAACCAACGTTTCGGCCACGATTGCAGCGGACTTCTTCTGGGTCTAATGACGCGGTACCATACCCAGAAAACTTTTATGTCGACTGACTCTGGCCGCGGAAGCCTACGCAATAATATATAATACATTTGTGTTTGAACAATGAATTTCGAACACCATTTAAACTGAACTAATTTCAGCTGTTACGGTGTATCTTTCAGCTCCCCCTGGGTAATTCTGCCGTTTCCTCACTGAGGAACGGAAAACTGAAGAGATTTCGCTTGTTCTCTAGATTGCTTTTTTTGGCTCTCACTGACTCCTTTTCTGCTAACACCCTGAGGAGATAGCTATGACAGCATTACTGCGTTCACACGGGCATCAGTTTCTACATAGCATTTGTTGCACTTTTTATCGATGATAATATTTTGCATCAGGAAAAGTATCCTACTTTTTTGACAATAACTGCGGGGTGCGCCTCAACAACAACGTACCGAGCACCTATTGCGCACTGAAATGAAAGATCTAAAAAGTATTAAAACGTCCCCTTAGAAAAATTTATGAATGACTGTGCTGATAATCTTCTTACATTATTTGATTTTCAAAGAGCTGAGCAGAACTGAACGTACTCAGACGTTTCGCTCCTTACCTATTCTGATCAACAGTAAACTGACACACAATACGTTTTAGCGCAACGCAATCTGACTTTCAAAAATCCCTACAAAAAAATAGCCCTGACTAACAATAACCTATACCTTTCATGAGTAACTTACCTCACAAAAATCTTCGTTACTCGAACTGCTGCAATACAGCTAGCGCCAATACTGCCAGCTAAATAAAAGATTCTAACTACTGAAGGCACTAACTACTGATAAGCATAGTCAGCAAATGAAAGATTTTGCTAGAGAACAAACAATGTATTTACCTTAATAATGTTCCAAAGTTATCATATATATATATATCAGTTCATGACATCCAATATTACAAATTTACTCTTTCTGATGGACACACGTCCAGATCGTCTGCTCTCAAAATTCTGCCATTTCTCTCCCCAGATCCACCACTGCTGGCGGATCACCTCCAACTGCGCAACGCTACGCGCTGTTCACATCCAACTGCCCAACACTACAATAGCAAATATTCCAACAATGCCAACCAGGCACAGACTGCACACAGCACAGCCAGTGATTTTCATACAGAGCGCTACGTTGCCTTACCAGCATAAAAACCTAAACAGCCTACTTACAGTATATTCGGGTCCCACGTACCCCTGACGGACGAATGTAGAGCCGCGTTGTTCGTGTAATATTTCATAAAATAAAACAGCTTCTTCCTGTAACATATCCAGAGGGTATGGACTATAGCTGTTTCTTTCCCATCTGCAAGCATTCTCCACGTACAGGATTTCGTATGTAGCTCATCATTAGGGAAAGTGCATCCTCCATACTGCTGCTACAGGGCCTCTTAGTTTCGTCCTCGAAAGGTGTACTTCGAATTTCATTCTATTTTCTTCTATCCTTGAGCGAGTGGTCCGTTCCTAAGGACCTCGCTGTGGACAGGTGTCAGATACTAACACAACCAATAGAAGTTCTCGCTGCTCTCGTGACAGCGTTCCTGGTCAAGGGCGTACCCAGGATCTGAATTGGGTGGGGGGAGGGGGGGGGGGTCAGGTCACACTCGTCTCAGGGAACAAGGACTCGAGAGAACATACAGCACTTCTTATTAAATAAAACAATAAACCAGTGAAAAATGTGCTTTTAATAAACATTTTAAATACAAGAATGCACTTGTACAATCCAAGAAAACCTGCAGCATTTCTTATGAAATAAAACAGTAAACTAGTGAAAAACTGCGAATATCTTCTGGGGGGGGGGGGGGGGGCAGCTGCCCCTCCCCCCTACCCCTTGCTGGGTACGCCCATGTTCCTGGTGCTTTGTCTATAAGAGAGGACGGAGGTACTACAGGACAGGCAGTAAATCAGGATAATTCAGGAGCTGATGGTTGGTTTAAGTGAAGAACAGACCTGAAACTTAACAATTCAGATAGCGCTAGCCGTTGGGGACTGACTTTATGTGCCAAAAAGTAAGAGAGTGGCAGTGTTTACCACAAGCTTTTACCTAGTAAGCTAACAATGAGAACACGGCAAGGGCCATAACTTGACTTCCAAGAAACTTTGCCCAGTGGAAGAGCGCTAAAAAAAAAAAAAAAAAAGCGAACACTTGGCTCGGCTTATCCGCAGATACTCGCCGCTTTCGGAGAAAAGGACAGTCAAAGTTTCCAAGGTACTTGATGCCATTTGACGATTTCTTAATTCAACCGAAGCGGTGGCACGGTGGGTGGCATTGCGACTGCAGTTTTGTGTCCCGTGTTGGAAACCCGATTATTGCTTTAATTCTATATTTTAAACATAGCTGCACAACAGCGACGGTTTCACGTAATAAAATTATAAACAGCCGACCAGTTGCAATGGATAAAGGAATTCTTTACGTAAGTTTCTACAAATATAAATTTGTCTTCTTCAGAAGGTAGCAATTTTTCATTAGTAAGGACTAATGTACCATCGCCGTTTTTACAATTGTCGGCATAGATCCATGTGTCGAAAATAAAATACAGCCCTAGAATTAGGGTTTGTCACGTAAATATAAAATAACTCATGGATATTCCATGAGCTATTATACAGCCCTAGAATTAAGGTTTGTCACGTAAATATAAAATAGCTCATGGAGTATCCATGAGCTATTTTATATTTACGTGACAAACCCTAATTCTATGGCTGTATTTTATTTTTGACACATGGATCTATGCCGAGAATTGTAAAAACGGCGATGGTACATTAGTCCTTACTAATGAAAAATTGCTACCTTCTGAAGAACACAAATTTATATTTGTCGAAACCTAGGTAAAGAATTCCTTCATCCATTGCAACTGGTCGGCTGTTTATAATTTTATCGCTTTAATTCTAGTTTTTCATTTATCTACCCGTGTCTCTAAAAGATTACTGCACGAATGATTTCCAGCGTACACTGAAATAATGTCCTTATTTCTCTACTATTGTATGTCAGGAGAATTTTTTTTTTAAAAAAACCAGTGAATGAATGAGATAATTATTTTAAATTGTTTTCCGTGAAATTCTTGTACTGTACTTAGTCATCAGTTGCTAGCGGCAGTTTTTAGTAAAGTGATCTGGTATGCGTGGCCCGCCGCGAAATTATTGGCAGTGCGTGAAATCTTCAACAGTGTTGACGACATTTCTTTCCCGAGTGAGATTAGTACGAAGAAATGACACTGGCATACCTGCCTTTACTCGATACTCGTGGTGTTCTGAAATTGTATGCTTCTGATGTTTCTATGATCAGTATAATCGAAGGGAATGCACCAGATCTTCCTGAAATATAAAATATGAGAACTGAAACAGAATCAGATATGAGAATCAGCGAATTTATAAAGAGTGTAGCCCTTGTAAATACCATATACAAGAATATTCTCTGTAAATGAATTACACTAATTGTGAAATGCAGTTACAGTTCTATGGTTAAGATAACGCCTTTATATTCGCTAACTTGATAAGAAACATTCGTGTAGTAAACTCCTACGGAAATGGGTAGGCAAATAAATTAAAAATAAAACAACCGGGCTTCGAATACGTGGCTCAAAAGTGAGAGACCGCAACGTTAGCCACTGCACCACCATTTGGTCTTACACTATCAAGCTCTAAAATGCATCTAAATTACCTCGAAAACTTTGACCATCGTTTTCTCAGAAACGGTCGAGTATCTGCTGATAAAGACACATGTGTTCATTAATTTCCACACTACTTCTACTGAGCGAAGTTTCTGACATTGGTTATGGTACTTGCCGTGTTTTGATCTTAAGCTGTGCTCTGAAATGCGGGGTATTAAATGGTATACCCACAATTTTGCTTAACGATATGACGAAATAATTCAAAAAATTACATCAGACAGCTGGTTTCTCTAATGCAGTTCATGAAAAGCGTATAACACTGACGGTAAAATTACCTGTTGAGCCGTTGTTTCTAACTGGACGCTTTGCAACAGCCAAAACTGAAGAAAGCTGTTTTATTTTATAAAATATTACACGAACAGTGCGGTTCTGCATTCGTCCGTCAGGAGTACGTGGGACCCGAATATACTTTTTAGTATTTTTAATAAATAACAGCCTCAGTTGCACCGTTTACCTATAATTTACCTAGGTTTCAGTCTGGATAACCCAACCTTCTTTAGAATAACAGTAACTAGCGTTTGTCTATAGTGGACATCATAAAGCTAAACTACAAATCCATAAATCATCGTCAGACTATTGAACTTATCTGGAACTGCCTCGGCCCCACTTCGCGACTGCTATGCGGCAGCCACTTTAAAATTAATTTTAATAATTAACAGCCTCAGTTACACCGTTTACCTAGAATTTACCTAGGTTTCAGTCGGGATAACCCAACCTTCTTCAGAATAATAGTATAGCACATACTGTTATTCTGAAGAAGGTTGGGTTATCGCGACTGAAACCTAGGTAAATTCTAGGTAAACGGTGAAACTGAGGCTGTTAATTATTAAAATTAAAGTGTACACACTTGCTGACAGGGCCGCGAAATGTTGAAGATATTTAAATACTTTTTAGTCCTTTCATTTCAGTGCGTTATAGGTGCTCCTACGTTGTTGCTGAGGCGCATGTCGCAGTTATTGTCAAAAAAGAAAGATAACTGTCCTTATGCAAAAATTATCATCGGTAAAAAGTGCAACAAATGTTACGTAGAAATTGATGCGTGAGTGAACGCAGTAGTGCTGTCGTAGCTATCTACTCAGAGTGTTAGCAGAAAAGGAGTCAGTGTCTGGCCCACGTCGCAGTTTGCGGACTGTTACGACATGCGATTTCTTCACCACGTGCGCGCCTGCAGACCAAGGGCAACACGCTGCCTTATCAAGAGGTCAGTCCCGGACGGTCGCAGATCTGCCATAACCCGTAGCACCGAGCTGAGTCCAAAGATCCCCCAAGCATAGTGTCGACGACGGCAGCTCTCCGCTTACACAGAAGGGTTTGAAGAGATACCGTACACGGTTTGTGGCTACGTAAAATTGGCTTTTTAAACGTTATCACTGCCGTTTTTTATGAATGCACGTAACATGAGTCACTAATATAACAGCCATCTTCTGTTACAAGCCAGCGCTGAAGTCACTGAAGAGAGGGGCAGGGTGCAAAGACCAATTGTATTCTGAGACTGCTCGTGAAGATAGTGCAAAGACCAATTGTATTCTGAGACCGCTCGTGAAGATAAATATTTTCAGTTAGCAACTATTATAAGGCAATGTTAATAGGAGAGATAAGACGTGAAAGGGCTGCTCTTGTTGGTTAATTATAACGTGAGTGCAAGCGAGATGTTCGTTCAACGCCACCGGTGGGCATTAGAAGAGAGGCGTTGTACGTCACGAAGTAGCTTAGTGGCAAAATTCCAAGATCCATTAACTGTATTCGCAGTTGCGACTATGGACAACCATCAGCTGTGTAATGAAATGACAATGAAAATTTGTGCCTCGCTGGGACTCGAACCCGGTTTTCCCACTTACTGCGACCGGTCGCCTTACCATTTTTTATTTTTTTTTAATCTCATTTTGTTCACTTTTGCTCGTTGCATCTGCTCGTGGCGGACGTCGTAAGACATCCATTTAAGTTCGTTGTTGATCGGTTAACTCAGTTTTTTTATTACAAAAGGCAGCTAACCCTCTGACCGAACACGCTGAGCTACTGTGCCGGCGCCATTAGACCATCAGAGCAAGACATACAGCCAGACCCAAACTTCCGTATGTTGTCAACCACGTTTCTACAACCTGTACTAATTGGTCCAAATGGCTCTGAGCACTATGGGACTTAACATCGAAGGTCATCAGTCACCTAGAACTCACAAGGTAAGGCCACGACGTTTGGAACGCAGATTCACTTCAAACTTCGTACACTCGTATTACTCCATTAGGACACCAAAATGTGTAAGCAGTAGCGCATAATTCTCAAGCGTTAGTGAGAAAATCGCAAGATAATTTAGGTCGTCAGATATATACCCAGCCGGCCGCGGTGGTCTCGCGGTTCTAGGCGCGCAGTCCGGAACCGTGCGACTGCTACGATCGCAGGTTCGAATCCTGCCTCGGGCATGGATGTGTGTGATGTCCTTAGGTTAGTTAGGTTTAAGTAGTTCTACGTTCTAGGGGACTAATGACCACAGCAGTTGAGTCCCATAGTGCTCAGAGCCATTTGAATCATATATACCTGTGCGTGGCCGTTTATACCAGGAAGCGGCGCAGTCGAATGGGTAGCGTTCAAGCCCCGTAATCGCGGGATCGAGTCCCGGTAGTCAATTTTTTTTTTCTAACACAGTCATTTTCTTTACTATTTATATTACAATTGATATAATGGGAAGAATACGTGTAATCGGATGAACTTTCATTAAATTTACAATATTATTTGGCAGCTTACAAATTTTTATTATCACAAATAATAACTATTGCCTAGTAAACGACCAAACGCATAAAGTGATACTGAGAATGTATGCTTGTCCGTGATTTGAGAAATCCCTTATACCTGGAAGGAGTCCGAAACTACTTGTTACCTTCAAGTTTTGACCGGCACGGACGGCTTTCGAAAGATGTACAATTAATCGTCGCTTTAGACATTCCCATTCCAATGGCAGGATGGTATTTTTCGTAAAAACATGGAAAACATGACGTTAAACGGCACTAGCTGCATTGAATAAATGCTGTATCCGCATACGTAAGGTATTTTGAGGTTTTCCGAGGAAAAACAAATCTCGTTAACATTTTCATAAACCTCTCTTGCAGCCGATAATTTGGAAGCAAACCATGCATAACGCAGCATTTCTTCAAATATCGGCGCTGATAATTGATCATGCAGTATCGAGTGTATTTTACTAGCGTCTTCTCGAGAAGCAATTTCTCGTTCTTTTTCGATGAAATATGAAAAATTTTGGAGACACAGACAAGCATACATTTTCCGTATCTTTTATGCGTTTGGTCGTTTACTAGTCGATAGTTATCAATATTATACTATTTGTGGTAATAAAAATTTGTAGACTGCCAAATAACGTTGTAAATTTATTAAAAGTTCATCCGATTACACGTATTTTTCCCATTATATCAATTGTAATGTAAATAGTAAAGAAAATAACTTTGTTAGAAATTAAAAAAACTGACGAATGGGCCTCGATCCAGCGATTACGGGGCTTGAACGCTACTCACTTGGTTGCCGCCGCTTCATGGCAAAAACGGCCACGCAAAGGTATATATTTGACGACCGAAAATCTTGAGATTTTCTCAATAACGCTTGAGAAGGACGCGCTACTGCTTACACATTTAGTTGTCCTCGTGGAGTACTAAGAGTGTACGAAGTCTGAAATAAATTCGCGTTCCAAACGTCGTGGCCTCCCCTTGTTAGAACTACTTAAACCTAACTAACCTAAGGACAGCACACACATCCATGCCCGAGGTAGCAGTGGCGCGGTTCCAGACTGAAGCGCCTATAACCGCTCAGCCACTCCGGCCGGCTACAACCTGTACGCCTACATCCATTATGTATACTCCCGTACACGGGAGACATTTTAATTGAAAGTCAATTGCCCCTTGTCGTCGTATAAATACGATATTGCAATGCCTGTGTTCCTAAGACGATGCAAAGAGCGACTGCTCGCGAAAAACCAGAATTCCGGGTTCTAGTTCCGGGCTGGCACAAATTTCCACTGTCGTCATGTCATTATTCAGCTGACGGTTGTCCATATTCGCAACTGCGAATACATTCCGTGTATTTGATAATGGCTGTAGTCGCCGCAGTAATTTTTCCTTCGGTCATGCATGCATGTTAGAAGGAATTTTTCATTGTACTTCCGAACAACAAAGGCACTGCAATATCGTAAAATTCCCAGAAGTTTCAAACAGTATATTACGTTATATAACTCACAGAATGATTTTAACTATAGAAATCAGAAATTAGAGCGCACCGCGAAACACACCGCCAGTCATTTCTTCCACGTACGACTTCCTAATGAAAAACTCGTTGGTGGAGTGACAATGGTACACGATTTGCCATGCGGAGTTTGGATGAAGATTTCTTCTCTTTCCCTCGTCAAGACTGAGCTAATATTCTGTGGCCTGATTATTGACACGAGCGTGAAAGACACGTACAAAAATGGAGAGTACTGCTCACCGTATTTAGTGAATGGTGTAATTTTGAACGTAGAAACATTGTAAGAAAATTAAAGCAAAGTACGCTGTACATACAAGAATGTGTCGGCTTTTAAATCCTCTGATATTTCGCGACAAATTTCTTTAAGTGACTACGCTGTAATCCTTCCGTTCATCTGAGGCTAGATCTTAAAAAATGTTAAAATGTGTGTGAATTTCTAAGGCACCAAAGTGCTGAGGTCATCGGTCCCTAGACTTAAATGATGCTAACAACACTTACTTACTACTTAACCTAAATTATCGTAAGGACACACACACACACACACACACACACGAAGGAGAACAAGTAGTATTGTGACGCGACAATCTGCAGCGTATCCGGCTATCGGATAGTACTACCCAGTGTGTAGTAATGTTAATATCATAACTCCAACCATAGTAGAAAATTGCTGCTATACATTATAGAGCTTAAAGAAAGTAGTGACCTGAGAACAACGTGTCACGAGTTAATGTTACAATCACAAAAGAGCTTTCTTATTGTAAAAGCACTGCAAAACCCCGTGCGACCCAAAGAGTCAAAAAAATGGTTCAAATGGCTCTGAGCACTATGGGACTCAACTGCTGGGGTCATCAGTCCCCTAGAACTTAGAACTGCTTAAACCTAACTAACCTAAGGACATCACACACATCCATGCCCGAGGCAGGATTCGAACCTGCGACCGTAGCAGTCGCACGGTTCCGGACTGCGCGCCTAGAACCGCGAGACCACCGCCGGCCCCAAAGAGTCAGTGTTACAAATTATGTGTTGCTAAATGTAAAACAGCCTACTGCAAACGCCTCTCTTGTAAATTTAGATTGTTAATAATATCGTCGTTCGGAGATGTCGCTTAGCCTTTCGTTCTTTAGGACCGACAGCACAATGGACCTTCAAATTTTGAAACAACTTTTTTCAGAATGCTAGTCATTTTAAGTGTATGCAAGGTGGGTGGATTTGTGCATACTATTTAGACCACGAAATCTTCCTAAGGCTGTCGTGCAGTCGTTACAATCTGTGCTTCACTGCTGTTACAGAAGCTTGGTAGACGGCAATCTTAGCGTATTGCCGGCCGGTGTGGCCGAGCAGTTCTAGGCGCTTCAGTCTGGAACCGCGTGACAGCTACGGTCGTAGGTTCGAATCCTGCCTCGGGCATGGATGTGTGTGATGTCCTTACGTTAGTGCTCAGAGCCATTTGAACCATTTCATACCATATTGAAGTTGGTTGGTAATATTCTGACCCGGCATCACTTGGAGTCGCCCTCTGCACTGAACTCGGCAGGTTTATGCCGTAAGCGTAATCGAAATCAACGCCGCTTCTTCAGTTTGGTAGGAATGTTTGTTAGCACTGAGAGCGCCCCACATTAAGGGGGGAAAAACGAGAAAATCCACGTATATATTTCGTGTGGCATAGTGGTTACATGGGCTATTGCCAGTCTGCAGACCCTATAATTACAGGTACCGTTCACAACGAAAACTACAAAATGTGCCACATGTGTAATAATCGAATTTCTCGACTTTCCACATTCATATTGATAAATATTTTCTTTATTATCTAGAACAAGTGCTCTGTTGGTTTTTGGACATGTATGAACTTGCGATAGACCCGTCAGTGTGCGCCACGATTACTTTAAAAGAAGATGTTAATGTTTTTTTTAAAAAAATTAATGAAGCGTTATAAGTACGAACCGTCTCTTCGTGTTTTAGTTCAAAATGGTTCAAATGGCTCTGAGCACCATGGGACTTAACATCTGTGGTCATCAGTCCCCTAGAACTTAGAACTACTTAAACCGAACTAACCTAAGGACATCACACACATCCATGCCCGAGGCAGGATTCGAACCTGCGACCGTAGCAGTAGCGCGGTTCCGGACTGAGCGTGTTTTAGTCATGTACCATTTCTGGCCGTGCAGAGCCATGAGACGAACCCTTTCTGTTCGAACAAGCAACAAGGGCAGGCCACGACGTTCTGATTACGGATTTACTTCAAACTTCGTACTGCTCTAATAGTCCATTAACAACATAATGAGGAAATATTAAGGCGTCCTACTTTCGCGATTTAGAGAAAACCGTGAGAGAAATATTACGCGTCAGTGATGTAACGGTGCGTTGCGACCCTGAGCACGAGATGGCAGCTGTCACGTTATTAGCGTTCAAGCTCCGTAATCGGTGGAAATCTGCATCGACTTCCGCTCGTGTTTAATTCATATTTTTCAACACCAATCATATCATTTCATACGTATTGCTTTTGAAACCTAAGACCGTGTATTTGCACAAACTTTCTAGGAATTTCCAACGTTCTTTCGCTGTTTAGTACTTTTTTACAATAAATAATATGCAAATTTTATTACTAGAGGCAAGTTAGTTTATCAAGCACCTTCACACTTGCTCATATTTGACAACGAACAATAAATTGCTACTCATGTGGATACTTTTAAAATACATTCAATCGTACATTGCCATACAAAAATGTTGGATTGCCCATGGTTTGCATACAAATTGTCAGAAGTAAGAATTTTTTCAAACTGTCAAAGGAAATTTACTTTTCCTTAGAAACTCGGAAGATTACTTGTGCATACGGGAAAATTGCACTCATTCGATGTAGTAGCTGCCGTTTTGTTTTCTGTGTTTTTAGGAAAAATATCATCGTGTAATTTGAATTGTCGAAAGCACATCCGACGGCTAATCGTACATTACCCTTATATTCTAGCATATTGTAACTAATCGCTACATCTGTAATTACCGATGTTTCATCTGAGCTTTCCAGGACTGTTTCTCGTTCTTGAAACATTTGTCAGCAGACAGAAGCGTCTAGGTGCAAAACAGTGTCTGCACCTTACCTGATTGCAGGTGTAAGGCAATACGAGAGGCATAAATTTTCAGGAAAATTTTGTGCGTTCAGCCGTTTACTTGTCGATAATTATAAATGTAATATTTACTGTCATAATAAAAATTAGCAAACAAGCAAAGAACATTGGAAATGGAACAAAAGTTCATACAAATACAGGTCTCTTCATCGTATTACCTTTCAATGTAACAAGCATGAAATAATGACTAGCGTTGAAAAAATAAAAATTAAAAATAACATGAGCGGGACTCGATATAGCGTTCCGCCGATTATGAACAGAGCCGCAACGCACCGATACATCACTGACTGCGAAACTTCTTGGGATTTTCTCGAAATCGCGTAAGTGGCACTCCTTAGTACCTAGTCCTAATGAACTAATAAATGTGTGCAAAGTTTGAAGTTAATCCGTGATCCGAAAGTCGTTCCCTCCCCTTGTAAGTCAAAACCATTGCAATCATAACGGAGGAAGTAGCTTATGCACGCCATACGTTCTCTTCATGCATGGATATTACTCCCTTGCGGCGCATAAACACACAAAATGACTGCATGAAACAAGGTGAACATCTAACACATTAATGAAAATTTAGATTTAGAAAAATAGAAGCGCAACATACCAAAGGTCAGTTACTCAAAAGTAATGAGATGATAGGATGTCAGTTATCTCTGGCCTAGTATGAAGTTCTCGCGTATCCAGCCGAGCGTGTTCAGTCGAAGATAATCGAAATGCCACTCATCGAAACGTCGCGCCGTTTCGACTAACTGATGCGGCTGGCTAATCGAGTTTGTTTAATTAGCCGAGAAGGACACCGTGATTACAGTTTTGATATGTTGTGCATTGTCGCAAGAGCGATGAGTACTACTGTTTCCATTGTTACACATCGCTTGTCGAAAATGTCGGGGATATGATTGGACGAACGTGGTGTTACAGTCGGCGCACGAGCGATGGCACACAGCATCTCTGCGGTAGTCATGAAGTGGGGATTTTCCCGTACGGCCTTTTCAAGAGTGTACAGTGAATATCAGGAATTCGGTAAAACATCAAATCTCTGACATCGCTGCGGCCGGAAAAGATATTGCAAGAACGGGACCAACGACGACCGAAAAGAATCGTTCAACGTGCCAGAAGCGCAACCCTTCCGCAAATAGCTGCAGATTTCAGTGCTGGGCCATCAAAAAGTGATACGAGGGAACCATTCAACGAAACATCATAGATATGGGCTTTCGGAGCAGAAGGCCCACTCGTGTACCCTTGATGACTGTGGGACACAAAGCTTTACACCTTGCCTGGGCCCGTCAACAGTGACATTGGACTGTTGATGATTGGAAACACTTTGCCTGGTCGGACGAGTCTCGTTTCACATTGTATCGAGCGGATGGAAGTGTACGGGTATTAAGACAATCTCTTGAATGCATGGACCCTGCGTGCCCGCAGGGAACTGTTCAAGATAGTGGAGGCTCTGTAATGGTGTGGGGCGTGTGCAGTTGGAGTGATATGGTATTCTTGATAGGTCTGTATAACACTCAGACAGGTGACGCGTACGTAAGCATTCTATCTGATCACCTGCATCCATTCATGTCCATTGTGCTTTCCGACGGACTTTTTCAATTCCAGCCGGACAATGCGACACTTTACACTTGAAAATTGCTACAGAGTGGCTCCAGGAACACTCTTCTGAGTTCAAACACTTCCGCCGGTCACCAAACTCCCCTGACATGAGCATTATTGAGAATCCAGAATGGGATTTTCACTCTGCAGCGGAGTGTGCGCTGATATGAAACTTCCTGGCAGATAAAACTGTGTGCCGGACCGAGACTCTAACTCGGGACCTTTGCCTATCGCGGGCAAGTGCTCTACCATCTGAGCTACCCAAGCACGACTCACGCCCCGTCACAGTTTTAATCTGCCAAGAAGTTTCATATCAGCGCACACTCCGCTGCAGAGTGAAAATCTCATTCTTGAAACATCCCCCAGGCTGTGGCTAAGCTATGTCTCCGCAATATCCTAGTTCTGCAGGGTTCGCAGGAGAGCTTCTGTAAAGTTTGGAAGGTAGGAGACGAGGTACTGGCAGAAGTAAGGCTGTGAGGACACGGCGTGAGTCGTGCTTGGGTAGCTCAGTTGATAGAGCACTTGCCCGCGAATGGCAAAGGTCCCGAGTTCGAGTCTCGGTCCGGCACACAGTTTTAAACTGCCAGGAAGTTTCATTATTGAGAATATCAGCGATGCTTTGCAACGTGCTGTTTAGAAGAGATCTCCACCCCCTCGTGCTCTTACGGATTTATCGACAGCTCTGCAGGATTCATGGTGTCAGTTCCCTCAGCACTACTTCAGACATTAGTGTAGTCCATGCCACGTCGTGTTGCGGAACTTCTGCGTGCCTGTTTCTTCGACACTTCAGTGTAAATTCTGAGAGACCGTGTACAGTTCTGCAGTCCTTATCACCTAAGTATTGTTGTGAACCTAACCTGTGGTTTAACTTCATTTCTCACACGTACTTGTCTCGGTGTTGCAATTCTTACAAGCGTTAAAAAACATTTAGCAGTGCTTTAGGAAGAAGTTTAAGAATAGTTCTGAGTTTCGTATACGAAAATCGTTCCAGAAAGCTAAACGCACATTACACTATGAATACAACTCGTTCAGATGACTATTCCTTAAGGAGACAAGGAAATTGACACTGTTGCTGTAGAAGTAAATAGCGCCTAAGGGAAAATGAAGCGCCGCTGCTGTTGTAAAATGACAAGAGTTTTGAAGGCTGCCGTACAGCTTCGCTTGTTAAGAGCGTTCGATGGTGGCGAATGAAAAACTTGGAGAAAGTGTTGTGGAAGGCTTGCAGGCGCAGGACGCAGGAATGTGGGTCACGCAGTGCCAACCGCCAAGCAGGCCCCAAACGGTGCGCGCGCTGCCTGCAAAACGCACTCACATATTGGACGAATCAAGCTTTCTTCGCCCCTCAACCTGAAGGATGGTGGACTCGCTCACTCTTTCTCTCTAGTCTAGTGTTATCTGCCAGCTTCAGTATCATTTGTGAATTCGTGTCGTGTTCGTAGTCACTCTTCGGCCCTATACCATTCCTGCCATCATGCTGGTAGACCAGAGGGTGGCTAACCATGTTTCTGTTCCATGAAGTTCCGGGATATGCCGGGTGTTCAAAAAGTCAGTATAAATTTGAAAACTTAATAAACCACGGAATAATGTACATAGAGAGGTAAAAAGTGACACACATGCTTCGAATGACATGGGGTTTTATTAGAACAAAAAAAAAACAGTACACAAAATGTCAGACAGATGGCGCTGGACAGCAAAACATCAGTGACTGCGCATGGCAATCGTGTATAAAAGGTGCTGTAATGAGAGAGAGATGCCCCAGCAGTCGCAGATGTTGACGTTACCTGAAAAGGCGCTTTTAGTGAAGCTGTATTATCAGACTGGGGAATATGCTAGTTCATCGTTACGATCCTATCGCCATAGGAAGGGGATTCGAACGTATAAAGGTCCGTTGACAAATGGAGCTGTGGCGAGAATGATTTCGAAGTTCGAAGCCACGGGTTGTTTAGACGATAGACCCCGTAGTGGCCGACTGAGCACAAGGCGTAATGCTGCTGAGACAGTTCAGGAAGAAATGAAAGCTGTAGCGGGTTCGTCTATGCACGGAGAAGTCAGCACTCGTGCAGTCGCACGTCGCACCGGCATTCCATACACTACTGTTTGATTAGCAGTTAGGCGTACCCTCCGATGCTATCCGTACAAAATCTATCATGAACTGTTACCTGGCGATTTAGTGAAGCGGAGGACATTTGCGGTAGGGGCATTTCAAAAAATGGCGGAAGATGACGATTGGTTGAGTAACGTGTTGTGAACCGACGAAGCTCATTTCACGCTCCGAGGGTCTGTCAACGCCCACAACTGCAGAATTTGGGCTACCGAAAATCCTAGAACTGTCGTGGAAACTCCACTGCACGACGAGAAAGTCGCGGTATGAGTTGGATTTACCACGTCTACCGTTATCGGGCCTTTTTTCTTCTAGGAAATGCATGATTTTGGTTTTGTAACAGCTACGGTGACGGGTGAGAAGTACGCCGATATGTTACAGAGTCGCATCATCCCCAGCCTGGCTGATAAACACCTACTGGAACGTACGATGTTTATGCAGGATGGCGCTCCACCCCATATTGCTAGACGCGTGAAAGATATCTTGCGCACGTCGTTTGGTGACGATCGTGTGCTCAGCCGCCACTTTCGTCATGCTTAGCCTCCCAGGTCCCCAGACCTCAGTCCGTGCGATTATTGGCTTTGGGTTTACCTGAAGTCGCAAGTGTATCGTGATCGACCGACATCTCTAGGGATGCTGAAAAACAACATGCGACGCCAATGCCTCACCATAACTCCGGACATGCTTTACAGTGCTGTTCACAACATTATTCCTCGACTACAGTTGTTGTTGAGGAATGATGGTGGACATATTGAGCATTTCCTGTAAAGAACATCATCTTTGCTTTGTCTTCCTTTGTTATGCTAATTATTTGCTATTCTGATTAGATGAAGCGCCATCTGTCAGACATATTTTGAACGTTTGTATTTCTTTGTTTCTAAAAAAACCCATGTCATTCCAAGTATGCGTGTCAATTTTTACCTCTCTATCTACATTATTCCGTGATTTATTCAGTTATCAAATTTATACTGACTCTTCGATCACCCGCTACACCTGAAGATGGCCGAAATATCCTGACATAAAGTTGCGGATGTATGACAATTCACCGGCAACTGAATGGACCAATCAGAAAGGTGAGAAAAGTTTTAAAATTCGCACATCGTGTCGTTCCGGCTGTGATTGTTCCGAGTAGACTTGTCACTCCTGCTCTTCTTAGCATTTCTTCGTTTAACGCTCTGCCTGCACGTTGAATCTACTACATTCTCGTCTAGCAGCACATTTCAAAGGTGTGCCGACTTTTCTGTCTTGCTCAGGGTCTAGGTGCCTCAGTCCAAATAGTTTCGAGAACGGACTAATAAAAAAAGAGAAAGTTTAGATAGTGATTTCAGTGCTTAGTGTCCCGTACAGTCTCTTTCCAATCGAGTACCATCCACATAGCGTTATACAGCGATGTCAAACTGTCAGAAAATCTTTCTTCGGGATGTTGCCAAACTCTCGCGTCACATTCGCACCTTCTTCGGTCTTCGTGAACCATCAGAGACTCCTTCTGAACTTCGTCGTTTTGTAGTAGGTTCGTATTGATAACACCAGTAATAAAACTTCCTGGCAGATTAAAACTGTGTGCCGGATCGAGACTCGAACTCGGGACCTTTGCCTATCGCGGGCAAGTGCTCTACCATTTGAGATACCCAAGCACGACTCACGACCTGTCCTCACAGCTTCAGTTCTGCCAGTACCTCGTCTCCTACTTTCCAAAAAGTAATGATTTTCTCCAAAAAAGAATTTTTCAAATTTTGCATTTTAATAAAGTTCCTGCAGGAATCCACGCGCCGTTGTTTTTGTGTAGGGCAAACTTCGCACACTGCTTTCTGGAGAACGTCTTGTCCACTTGATTCAGAGATATGTTTGTTGCGCCAATGCGATTTGTGACGCAACAAGGTTGTCACATTGCGGCCGCACGTCCGCTTCTAAACACTGACTTCTCACAACTAACAGCTCGAAAGCACATCTGTTACGTACGGTTGTTGTTAAAGCTACCAGCGTAATTACTCCGCTAACGTAGCTTATATGCCAGAAATAAAATGTCTCGGAACTTTCTGGACTGACGACGTATGCACTCAGCATATAGCTTTTTATGTATGATTTCCTACTGCCTATGGAGATACGTTCGATGTCAGTCGTTTTTTTTTCGTGATAAATTGTACTATTGCCTGGGTAATTCTTGGTTTCTCATCCGCTGTAACACTTCCATCCGCTTTGATGTAGTTTCCGAGATACTCTAGCATTGTTACCTGTGTATCCTGATGTAATGCTGGCACAATAGCACAGCGTTTCCCGAGTCATGTAAATATAATTTTTGTCCCGCTTCTACTGAATCTCATTTCGCATATTTTAATCTGGGTACTTGAACAAAAAACACTGTAGATGACAATACGTGATGTGTTTGAAGTAAAGTAAGTGTTAGAGTGGGACAAGTTCAGACCAGTTATTCGTCAGGGACGAATTGAGAGAGGGATACGCATGAATCAAATACGTGAGGTTAGGATATGGAGAAATAGGACGCAACTTAACGTAAGCGCAACGTTAAGATAAGGAAGGCGTAAATTCGTTAAATAAAGAAAACTTGCAAACTATTCTGCTAATTGCTAATTCTTTCATCAATAAATGATAGAAAAGAATGAGGCACAATGTCGCATTCAGATTTACTAGCAAATTATAAATTATACAAACATCAGAAAAAGTTTTGCATCACTCCGGTTCCCAGAGCTCCTATAAATAGACGTTGTCTGTGGATATTATATCACAGACACTGGCCATTTGACTGTTCAGATATGTCTATAAACCCGCCCAAAAATACAGACAACCATGCATGAGCAGCGCATATAAGACGGAGGGAGTCCAACAGCCGATCTGTTCCAGTCATTCCACCAGGAAGGAGGTACACGGCTCGTGTTGTCTGTAGTTCGACCATGCCTAGACGGTAAGTACCGCAGTTCGATAGCGCCCTCGTTGCTACTTTGTACCAGGAAGGGCTCTCAACAAGGCAAGCGTTCAGGCGTCTAGGAGTGAACCAAAGAGATGTTCGGACATGGAGGATATACAGACAGGAACTGTCGATGACAGGCCTCGCTAAGTCCATCCAAGCGCTACTACTGCAGTGGATGACCGCCACCTACCGATTATGGCTCGGAGGAATCCTGACAGCAACACCCTGTTGAATAATGCTTTTCGTGAAGCCACAGGACGTCGTGTTACGACTCAAACTGTGCGCAATAGGCTGCATGATCCGCAACTTCACTCCCGACATCCATGGCGAGGTCCAATTTTGTAACGACGACACCATGCAGCGCAGATGAGCCCAGCAACATGCCGAATGGACCGCTCAGGATTAGCATCACGTTCTCTTCACCTATGAGTGTCATATATGCATTCAATCAATCATCGCAGACGTGTTTGGAGGTAAGGCGGTCAGGCTGAACGCCTTAGACATTCTGTCCATCGAGTGCAGCAAGGTGGAGGTTCCCTGCTGTTTTGGGGTGGCATTACGTGGGGCCAACGCACGCGGCTGGTGGTCCTGGAAGGCGCCGTTTATAGCTGTACAATACGTGAATGCCATCCTCCACCGATATTACAGCCACATCGGCAGCATACTGGCGAGACATTCGTCCTGATGGACGACAATTCGCTCCGCCATCGTACACATATTGTGAATGACTTTCTTTAGGATAATGACATCGCTCGACTAGAGTGGCCAGCATGTTCTCCACACACATACCCTATCGAACGTGCCTGGGATAGATTGAAAAGGGCTGTTTATGGACAACGTGACCCACCAACCACTCTGAAGGATCTACACGGAATCACCGTTGAGGAGTGGGGCAATGTGGACCAAGAGCGCTTTGATGAACTTGTGGACAGTATGCGACTACGAATACAGGCATGCATCACTGCAAGAGGACGTGCTACTGGGTATTACAGGTACCGGTGTGTACAGCAATCTGGAACACCACCTATGAACGTCTGACTGTATCGCGGTACAACATGCAATGTGTGATTTCCATGAGCAATAAAAAGGGCAGAAATGATGTTTATGTTGCGAATTCAAATTTTCTGTACAGATTCCCGATCTCTCGGAACCGAGGTAATGCAAAACATTTTTTGATTTGTGTAGGTTATACGCATTACGTGATGAAATGTATCTGGACACCTGGCTGAAAATGACTTAGAAGTTCGTGGCGCCCTCCATCGGCATTGCTGGAATTTAATATGGTGTTGGCCCTCCCTTAGCCTTGATCACATCTTCCACTCTCGCAGGCATACGTTCAATCAGGTGCTGGAAAGTTTCTTGGGAATGGCAGCCCATTCTTCATGGAGTTCTGCATTGAGGAGATGTATCGATGTCGGCCGGTGAAGCCTGGGACGAAGTCGGCGTTGCAAAACATTCCGAAGGTGTTCTGTAGGAGTCAGGTCAGGACTGTGCAGGCCAGTCGATTACAGGAATGTTATTGTCGTGCAACCACTCCGCCACAGGCTGTGCATTATGAAAAGGTGCTGGATCTTGTTGAAAGAATTGCTCTTCAACAGTGGGAAGCAAGAAGCTTCAAATGGTTCTGAGCACTATAGGACTTAACAGCTGAGGTCATCAGTTCCCTAGAACTTAGAACTACTTAAACCTAACTAACCTAAGTACATCACACACATCCATGCCCGAGGCAGGAATCG
Source organism: Schistocerca gregaria (assembly GCF_023897955.1). Classification (NCBI taxonomy): domain Eukaryota; kingdom Metazoa; phylum Arthropoda; class Insecta; order Orthoptera; family Acrididae; genus Schistocerca; species Schistocerca gregaria. Next base: position 133,636,275 of record NC_064931.1, on the reverse strand, counting down.
AACCTGCGACCGCAGCGGTCGCGCGGTTCCAGACTGAAGCGCCTAGAACCGCTCGGCCACACCGGCCGGTGAAAGCAAGAAGGTGCTTAAAACATCATTGTAGGACTGTGCTGTGATAGTGCCATGCAAAACAACAAGGGGTACAAGCTCCCACTATGAAAAACGACCATCACCGCCTCCGTATTTTACTGTTGGCACTACACACGCTGACACATGACGTTCACGCCGCGCGGCTTCTGGTACCTAGTCACGGTCCGTGCGGCTGCCCTCGTCGGAGGTTAGAGTCCTCTCTCGGGCATGGGTGTGTGTGTTAGATTAAGTAATGCGTAGGCTTAAGGAACGATGACCTCAGCTGTGTTCTTACCACAAATTTCCAAATGACGATCACCAGGCATTCGCCATACCCACACCCTGCCATCTGATTGCCACATTGTGTACTGTGATTCGTCACTCCACACACAGTTTTTCCACTGTTCAATCGTCCAATGTTTACGTTCCTTACATCAAGCGAGGCGTCGTTTGGCATTTACCGGCGTGATATGTGGCTTATGAGCAGCCGCTCGACCATGAAAGCCATGTTTTCTCACCACGCGCCTAACTGTAATAGTACTTGTAGTGGATCCTGATGCACATTGGAATTCTTGTGTGATGGTTTGGATAGAAGTCTGGCTATTACACATTACGACCCTCTTCAGCTGTCGGCGGTCTGTCAGTCAACAGACGAGGTCGGCCTCTACGCTTTTGTGCTGTACGTCTCTCTTCACGTTTCCACTTCACTGTCATAGCGGAAACAGTGGATCTAGGGATGTTTAGGAGTGTGGAAATCTCGCGTACAGACGTGTGGCACAAGTGACACCTAATCACCTGACCACGTTCGATGTCCGTGAGTTCCGCGGAGCGCCCCATTCTGCTCTCACGACGTCTAATAACTATTGAGGTCGCCGATATGGTGCATCTGGCAGTAGGTGGCAACATAATGCACCTAATACGAAAAACGTATGTATTTGGGGGTGTCCTGATACTTCTGATCACATAGTGTAATTATCATTCATTTCCACATCTGTCGATCACTCACTGTCGTAACAAGCAGACTCATTCTTCCGGGAAAAATAAAATGATAGAAACGCATGGAACTAAATACGTCAGAATACAAATAACATCTGAAATCGCAGTAAGTAATATATTTCATTTTACAAGTCTTCCTTATGTGCAAGAAAACGAAAAGACCTCCGTGTATTCGCCCGGCAGGATTTGGGAAAATAAGAATGGGTGGATAACGTAAAGCCGGCCGCGGTGGTCTAGCGGTTCTAGACGCTCAGTCCGGAACCGCGCGACTGCTACGGTCGCAGGTTCGAATCCTGCCTCGCGCATGGATGTGTGTGATGTCCTTAGGTTTAAGTAGTTCTAAGTTCTAGGGGACTGATGACCACAGATGTTAAGTCCCATAGTACTCAGAGACATTTGACCCATTATTTTTGATCACGTAAACAAGTCTGAATTTTCTTCACACTAATGAATTTCGTATTCTCAGTACGTCTTAGTGTCATTAACTTTATGAAAAGAAATATCAGGACATAACGTCCCATCGACGACAATATCACTCGAAACTGAGTAAAAGTTCGGATTGGACGGTGAAGGAAATCGGCTGTGTCCTTCCCAAAGGTACCAGATCGGAATATCCCTTCAGCGATTTGAGAAGGCCACGGAAAACTGTAATCTGTATGAAATACTTAAGCCATATCAGCTACTGAATCTCATCCCCACAAGCCAAAGAACTCGACCTGATATATTCGTGCAGGAAATACGAGTTTACGTGGAGAAACGTCTTCAAGCATAGCCTGACAACTTGCTGTTCGTTATTGATTCTTACAAACTTTTATGGAAGTACACTGAAAATTTATCTTGTAGATGACTGATAATTTTCTGAGCAATAACTAGGATGCATCTGCAGCAAGTATCGTTACTCTGTCGTGTATTCACTGAATGGATGCTGCAGTTCAGAGTAAAACAAGGTAATTTTGCTTATTCCCAACTCAACAAAATTTTTCTGGTTGTGTGTATGATCGGGTCATAAGTGATAAAAAGTACCAAAGTTTCTGCTGCCATTGCAGGTAGCCTTCGGCGGGCTGATTCGACAGCTGAAATGGAGTCTTACAGCGAAAGCCTAAGTTTTTAAATTATCGGGTCGTTAAACAGTATTAGTAAATAACATGATCACACCTAAAATAGAAATGAATGAAAGTTCTTTTTCCAGGGTGAAGAGACCTTTGTTCCGATTTTATTGTTGGTTCAAATGGCTCTGAGCACTATGGGACTTAATATCTGAGGCCATCAGTCCCCTACAACTTAGAACTACTTAAACCTAACTAACCTAAGAACATCACACACATCCTTGCCCGAGGCAGGATTCGAACCTGCGACCGTAGTGGTCGCGCGGTTCCAGACTGAAGAGCCTAGAACCGCACGGCAACACCGGCCGGCTTATTGTTTGTAATTAAGCAGAATTATCATGAGGGAACGACTAGCAGGTAATATAGCGAACATAAACGGACGTATTACTTCGTAAAACTCCACCAGAAAACCTCTAAGAGAAATGCACTCTCATCCCAGCAGTGAGAAGAGGGATAGAAAATGCATTTTAATTTTCATAGTAGTAGTAACCCCATTCTTATTTCAAAAACGTGTTAAAATACAGTTTTAGGTCGAGCTTCATCCCCAGAATGTTTTGGAAGACAGTTTAGTCTTTTATGTAACATTTTCAGAGTTTGTATGTTGTCCCAGTTTCTTCATTTTACTGAAATTGGTACCTTATTAGAGACATGGGAAGTTACTACCTAAATAACTAAATGATCGTATATAAGTAGAAATTCGTTCGAGATTTTTCATAAACTGATTTCCTTCAGCTCGTGTAGAATATTTAGGATCGAGGTTAATCATAATACCCCACGTAAATGTTTGAGTCCATCGCCTGAAAACCTTCCTTTCAGCGCCTGTGCCAAGTAACTGTTTCTTTACGTTGGATTAAATCATGGAGGTAGTGACCACATTCACTTATCTCGGTTCCCAGATATCTGCTGATGGCGACTGCAGCCATGAAATCCGGAGACGCCTGTTGCTCGGTAGACAGGCGATGTCACACCTTGACAATGTTCTAAGGTCCAGAGATATAACACTAGCAACAAAGATCCGCATTGTGAGGGCTATGGTCTTTCCAGTTGTGATGTATGGATGTAAGACTTGGACCATTAGAAAGGCTGAACGGCGAAGAATTGACGCCTTCGAATTGTGATGTTGGAGGAAACTTCTTAGAGTTCCATGGACTGCAAAGAGAACCAGCAGATTAATATTGGAGCAAATAGAACCAGATTTCTCTCTGGAATGTCTAATGTTAAAACAAAAGCTGACCTACTTTGGACACACAATGCGAAGGCATGCTTTTCTGGAAAAAACATTAATGCTGGGGAAGATGGAAGGAACTAGAAGAAGAGGACGTCAGAGGATGGGATGGATCGATGGCATCACAGAAGCAATGGGTTCCAGCCTGGAAGGTCTACGGGAGAAAGTGCAAGACTGGAAAAAGTGGCGTGATTTGGCTCATGGCGTCACGAAGAGTGGAACCGACTAAACGAATAGAGAGAGAGAGAGAGAGAGAGAGAGAGAGAGAGAGAGAGAGAGAGAGAGAGAAACTGATAATAGAATTCTTTTATGTACATATTTTACGATGTGTGAAATCTATCTTACTGCTATGGAAATACAAACCTGTTCTTGTGTTTGGTGTGACATTTTTAGAGTAAAAAAAAAATCTTCGTCTCATTTAAATATGTAAAAGACTAAAATAATGTGTACGCCATGACGCCTGATATTATCACCTGTAACGTGTTGTTACACTAAATGCAGGATAGGTCATCTAAACTGCTACCCTCAAATGTTTCCGGTTCCGTTTAAGATTGGGTAAGTCCATTCTCACAAAATAAGACCTATACTCATTTACAGTCGGCTGTGTAAAGATACCTGGAAATATGTTTCTAAGATACCGTGAAACGCGATGCAACAATTCTATGGTTTCAATCGTCAGGAGCCATGTGAAATCATGCATAGCTTCCTTCTTCAGGGTCTGCACAGCCATAAAAGCCTAATGGTGGCAAATAAGCTAAACGTGACAGCGCGTACAGGTGCAATCCAGCGACCAGCAAAGAGCTGGGCGAGCCGTGCCTTTGTGAAGTGGTGGCCAATTACGTAGTCTCCAATAATTCCGCACGTCACGTCCCCCACACTCACTGCCTTTGACGTTCAGCTGCCTCAGCCACTACTTACGGTGACGGTGCAACTAATGCATATTTCTGATATTTAGATTTCTGTGTACTGTTAGCGTTTCTTCGTCACTGAAGCGAGCTATTTGAAGAAAACATCCATTAAAACTTCGTGGCAGGTTAAAACCGTGCGCTCTTCCGGAAATCGAATCCAGGACCTTCTCTTTTACGGTAAGTGTTCGTACCGACTGGGCTATCTGTGTATGACCCACCCTCACCGTTTTACTTCTGCCAGCAACTCCCTCCTGCTTTCGAAACTTGAATAAACTTCTCTTGCTTCCCTTAGGAAACTAGCACTCCTCGAAGAAAGGATATTGCGCAGAAATAGGTTACAAGTTCGAGTCTTAGTTTTAATGTTGCATGTCAGTTTCGAAACGGCACACAGTATTGCACAGAGTGAAAGATTCTTTCTGGGGACAAAACATTGCCCCGACGTCGTATCAGAGCCAAGCACTTTAATTTAGTGTGTAATCCTACTGGTCAGTCGCCTGGTTCAATGATCCATCATAGGGATGGGGGACGTTTGCGTGCAAAATTTCAATAGCGCGGGACTTAGATATTCTTGGGGCACTCACTGCATCTCTGAAGCTAATACGTACATTTTAAGGAAAAGATGCCATCACCTGTTTATTTCGCTCAGACGGTTCCGGATTTTGCCCTTGCCGTCTGCATAACATTCCAGTACCGTTACAACAGCTGTTTGCACATCTGCAAAACTTACGTGATTTTTGAACACAGTTTCAATAAAACTCTGTGTGAATAGAATAACTCAGCGACTTGATTTGCGTTCATTTTTCACTCTCCACAGAGCAACAGCGTATCTAATCTCTCTCTATGCGAAAGGCATTTTTTTCCCTAATTACCCAGCACTGGAAAGACGTCAACTACACAGGTGCATTTCCTCTCCCCTCTTTCATGCCGGTATCGCAGCGGGGATCATCCCATGTCGTCCTTATACAACAACATATTTTCCCTTATTTGAGCGTGAAGTGACGAACTTGAGTATGACGCTTTATCTGATTAATACTCAAGCTTGACAAATCCTACGTTGTAAACAGTATTATTTCTCAGAGAGTAGTTACCTGATTTCACAGAGCGAAGTGCCATTTCAGAAACAATACTGTCAGTAGAAATTAGTTTTGTTGGAAATGTTACTTGGTGGATAAGTGCCACATTTCAAGCCCAAAGCATCAGGAGTCGAATCCTCGGTCGTTTCTAGACCTTTTGTCACTTAAAACGTCTTCCGACTTTGAAAGTGATTCGTATATGTAAAATTTTAAAAGAATCTAGGTGCACTGTGGCGCGGAGTCTACATTAAGCTATAGGCTCCTAATAACTGGTTCGGAAATTTCATAGGTCGGTGGAAGCCAAGAGCACACGACGTGATATAGGATGACGTCTACAAAACACAATCGTGTTCAAACCAACTTTATGGTTGAGTGCAGCTTTACCTGTTAATTTGAAGCAGAATAGAGAAACGAAGTTAATATAGAGGTTTCTGCAATTGTATATATGCTGAATGAGGCGACAAATGAAAAGCTATACCGAGGCCAGGATTAAAACCTGTGTCACGTGCTCAGTAGGCTGTTCTGCTAACCACTACGTCGGCACAGTGGCTTTCACACATGTACGTATACCCCTAGCGCGTCTCTCTCCTAAGTCCAAATTCCCATTCACGCCTTAGCCCGCGTGGTTGAAAAAAATGTTCAAATGTGTGTGAAATCATATGGGACTCAACTGCTAAGATCATCAGTCCCTAAGCTTACACACTACTTAACCGAAATTATCGTAAGGACACACACCTTAGCCCGAGGGAGGACTCGAACCTCCGCCGGGATCAGCCGCACAATCCATGACAGCGCCTTAGGCCCGCGTGGTAATTAATATTGCTATCAGAAGACGTCAGGTAACAGTTTAGTTCATTCCTCCTGCATGATTATTATTTACTGCAGCACGTTCCCCTCTGTCACCTTCATACTGATAGCGTGACAGTAACAACAGCAGAGAAAAATAGCGTCACATCGCCACCTGAAAAAATGTACATAATGACATGACTATTACGTAAACTTCGCGAAAATGGAGTAAATGTGCAAAATTTGAAAATAAAGGGTGGTGCAACAGACTGCTGTCCGAAGCGTTATCCATTGTTCGGAGGGATGTCAGCGAAAATGAAACGCTGCCAGTCCTGGCTTTCGTATTGACCACATTCTTCATTATTTTATTGCTATCTTATCATCCCACTTCTCTTAAAGATCCCTGGAGTATAGTGTTCCAGTAACAGCTAAGATTTCTCTATTCCCTTCAATGATAAAATGTTACCTGCATAAGGAATACATACAGCCGAGCGAGGTGGCGCAGTGGTTAACACACTGGATTCACATTCGGCAGGTCGACGGTTCAAACCCGCGTCCAACCACCCCGATTCACTTTTTCCGTGATTCTCTAAATCACTTCAGCAAATACCATGATGATTCCTTTGAAAAGGCACGGCCGATTTCCTTCTCCATTGTTCCTTAATCCGAGTTTGTGTTCGGTCTCTTCAAAAAATGTTCAAATGTGTGTGGAGCCTTATGGGACTTAACTGCTAAGGTCATCAGTCCCTAAGCTTACATACTACTTAACCTAAATTATCGCAAGGACACACACACACACACACACACACACACACACACACACACACACACACACACACACACGCCCGAGGGAGGACTCGAACCTCCGCCAGGACCAGCAGCACAGTCCATGACTGCAGCGCCCTAGACCGCTTGGCTAATCCCGCGCGGCTGTGTTCGGTCTCTAATGACCTCGTTGTCGACGGGACGTTGAACACTAATCTGCATTAGGAATACTGTATAATACTCTCTCATCAGTGAAGTGTCGTTTGTCGATGACGTTGTTCTCATTATCCCATTACCGTTAGATTAGGAGCATACACTTCACAAGATACTTCATATATCCGACTGGTTGGTAACTTTATTACCAAAACGATGTTGCGACATGAAATTCCATCGTACACCATGGAAAGATACTGAGATACGTAACAAATCGATCTTTCTCTGGTTCACATAACAACTGTAATGTGTTAACATTGAGAAAACGAGTCAAGCGGAAAAATTGTGGCACTGATAACGAAGTAAAAATTTTTTCATATTATTTTGTTACATGTTATACGGTAGTGACTGTCAGGTGCAAATTTAAGTGTGGATTAGTTTCGTTTTTACGGATTTGTAAACCATTGTGCGTGCAGCTCAAGTGCCTAAACCGCAATATTGTGCAGGTTCTTTTGTTCTCTTTTTTGCCTCCGATGAAAATTCAGCCAAAGATGGTGACAGTTTATAACGAGTCTTCCCCTTCAGTTTCATCCATTATTGAAAAATATACGGCCGAATCTACTCATGTTATAACTTTTCTCTGTTCTTGCATTTGATCCGCTTAAAGAACGTCAGAAATCACCCAGAAACTCTAAAATATTGTATTTCACGATCTGCGATAAAATATGTGACGTCGTTCGCCGCGCGGGATTAACCGAGCGGTCTTAGGCGATGCAGTCATGGACTGTGAGGCTGTTCCGGCGGAGGTTCGAGTCCTCCCTCGGGCATGGGTATGTGTGTTTGTTCTTAGGATAATTTAGGTTAAGTAGTGTGTAAGCTTAGGGACTGATGATCTTAGAGTTAAGTCCCATAGCATTTACACACATTTGAACATTTTTTTGTTACGTCGTGCCTGTAAGAAAGGGTAACTATGAGGAAGTTTTGTGCAAGATATGTGCTGCATTGTCTACTGCTAACCAAAAGTAAATGTGAGAAAGACTAACTTCGTAACATTTAGAACGTTTTACATAGACTTCACTTTATTTTGCGCAGAGATTAGTTATTATGGATGAGGCGTGGGGTTCAACAGTTCACGCCAGAAAGGAAACACCAGTCGAAGTAGTGGACGGAATGCAGTAGACCTGCACCTAAAAAAGGTGAAGTTGATTTAATGTGTCAGAAGGTTAAAACCAGTGTTTTCGGTGCTGCGAAAGAAATTCCTGTTATTATGTACTACGAGCATACGTGAACTACTAAGCAAGTTCACTGCTACTGTCGCAGGTTCGTATCCTGCCTCGGGCATGGATGTGTATGATGTCCTTAAGTTAGTTAGGTTTAAGTAGTTCTAAGTTCTAGAGGACTGATGACCACAGCAGTTGAGTACCATAGTGCTCAGAGCCATTTTTTTTACTAAACAAGTTCAAATGGTTCAAATGACGCTGAGCACTATGGGACTCAACATCTGAGGTCATCAGTCCCCTAGAACTTAGAACTACTTAAACCTAACTAACCTAAGGACATCACACACGTCCATGCTCGAGGCAGGATTCGAACCTGCGACCGTAGCGGTCGCGCGATTCCAGTCTGGAGCGCCTAGAACCGCTCGGCCATTCCGGCCGGCTACTGAGCAAGTGTTCGGGTTTGTATGTATGGGGAAAAATTACACGAGAAGTAGTTCAGGTTTCAAAGAAGACAGTCATTGTCCCGCAGCTGCCTACGAAGTGCTTTGAGGATGAGTAAAAGATAGATACGAATTAAATACTTTTGAGATATCGAGTCTATTTGCAAAATTTAACACCTTCTGATATCCGTCTATTAGCACGTTCAAAGATTTTTTACTGGAAAAGGTTTTCAGTGCAATAAGGAGGTTATAGCAGTTGTAAGTGTGTAATATTCAAACCCACTCACTGGTAAAATATTTCACAAAGAGAATGTGCCTACAGGGGTGCCTAGAGCGAAAAATAAATGCGCGGTTCAGTAAGGAAATTCTTTGTTAACTGCCAAGTCGATAACGTTCAGCTCTGTCTCGTAGCACCGACTGTTTGGTAGTACAATAAAAAATAAAACCAAATCAATTAGAGAACAGCTTCCATTATTGCATAGAAGCCATTGTCAAAGTCTGCACGGTTGCCGTCAAAGCTCTCACATAGAACCAGCAAGCAGGCGGAGGCTTCTCTGTGGCTGAAGCGAGGGAACGCGGGGTGTCGGGATTATATTGTGCCACAGGTGTGCGCGCCGGCGCTGGCTTGGCAAATAGCGAACCGCTCACAAGTGAACACCGCCCGCACACACTCGTGTGCCAGAAGACGTCTCCCCACCGAACGCCTGCACACGCCACGATACTTTGAAAGATTACTCTCAACCTACACCAGCTATACGCTGCCTTCCTTATTCTTACGTACGTTTTCTGTAATTTTTCTTATTTACTCAGAAATCACAAATGGAATTTTTGAGACTGCATTCCATTAGCGAGTCCGTGCACCTCGACCACGGAAGAAGTAATGCAAACAAGGGAAACTTCAGCATTTGTCGTATGAATTTGCAACCATTTATTCTTACTATTGCATATCGAGCTCAATCATAAAATGATCATCTTCAGCGCAAGACAAAGCCCAGTGTACTCCTATAATCGTGCAAAAAATGTAATTTCAAATTGTTTATAGTGAAGAACATGCCAAGTAGCAGCTCGTTTTGTATTATCGCGAAATAGGGGAGGTAGTGCCACAGACATGACATTTGAATTGGAGTGGCAATCATTAAAACAAAGGCGTTTTTCTTTTTGCTACTGGATCTTCTCATGAAATTTCAATCACCAGTTTTCTCCTCCGATTGCGAAAACATTCTGTTGGCATCCACCTACATAGGGAGAAATGATCATCACGATAAAATAAGAGAAATCAGGGCTCGCACGGAAAAATTTAAGTGCTCGTTTTTCCCGCGTGCCGTTCGAGAGTGGAACGGTAGAGAGACAGCATGAAGGTGGTTCATTGAACCCTCTGCCAGGAACTTTATTGTGAATAGCAGAGTAATGACGTAGCTGTAGATGTGAGATTCACCTGGACGTATTCTTGCACTGAAGATGATCACTCTGAAACCGATATACACTCCTGGAAATTGAAATAAGAACACCGTGAATTCATTGTCCCAAGAAGGGGAAACTTTATAGACACATTCCTGGGGTCAGATACATCACATGATCACACTGACAGAACCACAGGCACATAGACACAGGCAACAGAGCATGCACAATGTCGGCACTAGTACAGTGTACATCCACCTTTCGCAGCAATGCAGGCTGCTATTCTCCCATGGAGACGATCGTAGAGATGCTGGATGTAGTCCTGTGGAACGGCTTGCCATGCCATTTCCACCTGGCGCCTCAGTTGGACCGGCGTTCATGCTGGACGTGCAGACCGCGTGAGACGACGCTTCATCCAGTCCCAAACATGCTCAATGGGGGACAGATCCGGAGATCTTGCTGGCCAGGGTAGTTGACTTACACCTTCTAGAGCACGTTGGGTGGCACGGCATACATGCGGACGTGCATTGTCCTGTTGGAACAGCAAGTTCCATTGCCGGTCTAGGAATGGTAGAACGATGGGTTCGATGACGGTTTGGATGTACCGTGCACTATTCAGTGTCCCCTCGACGATCACCAGAGGTGTACGGCCAGTGTACGAGATCGCTCCCCACACCATGATGCCGGGTGTTGGCCCTGTGTGCCTCGGTCGTATGCAGTCCTGATTGTGGCGCTCACCTGCACGGCGCCAAACACGCATACGACCATTATTGGCACCAAGGCAGAAGCGACTCTCATCGCTGAAGACTACACGTCTCCATTCGTCCCCCCATTCACGCCTGTCGCGACACCACTGGAGGCGGGCTGCACGATGTTGGGGCGTGAGCGGAAGACAGCCTAACGGTGTGCGGGACCGTAGCCCAGCTTCATGGAGACGGTTGCGAATGGTCCTCGCCGATACCCCAGGAGCAACAGTGTCCCTAATTTGCTGGGAAGTGGCGGTGCGGTCCCCTACGGCACTGCGTAGGATCCTCCGGTCTTGGCGTGCATCCGTGCGTCGCTGCGGTCCGGTCCCAGGTCGACTGGCACGTGCACCTTCCGCCGACCACTGGCGACAACATCGATGTACTGTGGAGACCTCACGCCCCACGTGTTGAGCAATTCGGCGGTACGTCCACCCGGCCTCCCGCATGCCCACTATACGCCCTCGCTCAAAGTCCGTCAACCGCACATACGGTTCACGTCCACGCTGTCGCGGCATGCTACCAGTGTTCAAGACTGCGATGGAGCTCCGTATGCCACGGCAAACTGGCTGACACTGACGGCGGCGGTGCACAAATGCTGCGCAGCTAGCGCCATTCGACGGCCAACACCGCGGTTCCTGGTGTGTCCGCTGTGCCGTGGGTGTGATCATTGCTTGTACAGCCCTCTCGCAGTGTCCGGAGCAAGTATGGTGGGTCTGACACACCGGTGTCAATGTGTTCTTTTTTCCATTTCCAGGAGTGTACAATAATAAAAACGTTTTCAAATTCATATGACCAATGCTGGTGTTTCCCTTGTCTGGAATAATGAATTATTGTCCGAATTTTCATACCCAAATGAACTCCCCCCACCCTTCCCCCCAGGGGACCATGTCTGGGGTGTTATTGGTGGGAATGTCTCGCATTGTCTATCGCTGACATAAGGACAGACCTAAAACTGTAGTTAAAATCTTCTGGGTTATTAGGCCGTGTCATGTTTCTTCTAAAATGTTCGACGTTTCGACCCCTCTGCTGGGATCTTCCTCAGGATCTTTTGGTGTCCACTACTGCTAGAACACTGTAAGAGACGAGTGTCGCGTCGACTTATAAAGGAGGAATCTTCTGGCGTTCGTGCTGGAGAAGTGATAGTATTGGTTAAAATTCATATGGCTACCACTGGTGGGCCATTGTCATAGGCTAATACAGAAGCTGGGGTGCTGGTAGCTCATCTCCTGTGGATACCACTGGCGGTCATCGTCATTGGATAGAAATGCACTATTCCACACTATGCTGGAGAAGGTTTATTGGTCGAAATGCCTGCTACCGCTATTGGTTGGTCGTCTTCAGTGGCTAGATTCGAAACGAACAGAGCAGGAGAGGGGGAATGTTTACCCAAAATATTATTGTCCGCTGAGGAGACTTGCAGCGCGTTGTTTATGCCGCTACCACACCGCGGCCGCGTATTTACTTCCTTGATGGCGGGGAGCCACGATGCCGGAAGCCTATAGCCGTCCTCTCTATTGAAATTAGATGCATTCTTAGAAATTTCAACCTCTTCTCGGACCTTTCTTCTATAAATGTTTCTTTAGCCAATACAAGTTCGTTATTAAAATCAATGTCAGAGCCACAGTTCTCTTGATGTTCCGCTACCGCCGATTTTGCATGTTTTAGCCGCATTTGCCGTTCGTGTTCCTTACTGCGTTCTTTAACAGTTCGTCGCGTTCCGCCTATATACACTTTATATATGAAGACAGTAGATGTTCTCGAAAGAACAGAATACTGTTTGATGACCGTGCAGCTTTTCCTTGGAATAAATGATGACTAACTGAAACCCTCAGCTGCCGACAGGTGTTGTTGATATACCTCGATGTGGACAGCTGAAAATGTGTGCCCCGACCGGGACTCGAACCCGGGACCTCCTGCTTACATGGCAGACGCTCTATCCATCATTTTTTTTTTAAATCTCATTTTGTTCCTGTTTGTTCGTTGCTTCTGCTCTTGGCGGACGTCGCAAGACGCCCGTTTCAGTTCGTCGTTGATCAATTAACTCAGTTTTTTTATTACAGAGGGCAGCTAACCCTCTGACCGAACACGCTGAGTTAACCGTGCCGGCATCCATCTGAGCCACCGAGGACACAGATGACTAGCGCGACTGCAGGAACTATCCCTTGCACGCTTCCCGTGAGACTCACATTCCCAACTGTCCGCAATTCTACATATGTAATCTACCTTATAGACATTTGCCCATTCACGGTCATCAAACAGTATTCTGTTCTTTCGAGAACAGCTACTGTCTTCATATATACAGTTAAAGGCTACCCAGCCATTGACGTTCGTCTGTGCGAATGCGCACAGGTTGCACAAACTCTTAAGAGAATCGCCAAAGCGTGCGCGAGTAATGAGTGAATGGGCAAATGTCTATAAGGTACATTACGTATGCACAATTGTGGACAGTTGGGAATGTGAGTCTCACGGGAAGCGTGCAAGGGATAAGTCGGTGCAGTCGCGCTATTCATCTGTGTCTTCGGTGGCTCAGATGGATAGAACGTCTCCCACGTAAGCAGGAGATCCCGCGTTGGAGTCCCGGTCGGGGCACACATTTTCAGCTGTCCACATCGAGGTATATCAACAACACCTGTCGGCAGCTGAGGGTTTCAGTTAGTCATCATTTACACACACTTAGCCGCAGCCACATGACACTTGATGGACCCCGTATCGTGGAGGTAATCAGGTGTATCCGTTATCCGTCGGAAAAAGTCTTTTATTTGGTTTTGACTAAAGAAAAATGTCTGAATACCATTTTTCTTTAAAATTCTTCTCATGCAGTCAGTGACCCCAGAAACGAACGGTAATCTGAGGAGTGAGAAGGCTGTTCCTCGTCATTCTTATTAGCGGCATAAAAAACGCGCTGCAAGTCACCTCGGCGGACAATAATATTTTGGGTAAACGTTCCCCCTCTCTTGCTCTGCCCGTTTCGAATCTAGCCACTGATGACGACCAACGAACAGCGGTAGCAGGCATTTCAACCAAAAACCCTTCTCCAGCATAGTGTGGAATAGTGCCTTTCTATCCAACGACGATGACCGACAATGGTATCCACAGGAGATGAGCTACCAACGCCCCTTCTTCTGTATCCTATGACTATGGCCCACCAGTGGTAGCCATATGAATGTTAACCAATACTATCACTTCTCCAGCACGAAAGCCAGAAGATTCCTCCTTTATAAGTGGACGCGACACTCGTCTCTGACAGTGTTCTAGCTGTAGTGGACACCAAAAGATCCTGAGGAAGATCCCAGCAGAGGGGTCGAAACGTCGAACATTTTAGAAGAAACATGACGCGGCCTAATAACCCAGAAGATTTTAACTTCAGTGACAACGGCCACGAAAGACTGCAGATTTACAGTCCTACAACTGTTTTCCGTTCCTTTTTCCTTTCTTCGTTTCCCTTCTCTCTTTCCTCCGCTTCGGCGTTTGAGGTTCCTCTTTTTCTTCTTCTTCCCTGTGCGCTCCTGAAGGCCGGCCCACGCGTCTAACCCGTAACAGGAGACTGGTTACCGCGTTATTTCCAGCCCCGGGTCGACAGGTAGGGTTCGCACGTACCCTAGGGAGAGGTAATTGCCTGAGCTGCAACCTTCCCAAATTGCCGATTGGCCTCTCCGTCAATTGTACGGGAGGTGTGACCTGAGATGTGAACAATCACCTAAGGCGGGTGCGCTCCCTCGTGAAGGGGTCCCCAGTTGGAAGGAGCGCGCCATCGGAGACGCTGACAATCGCAATGGGCCAATCATCTTCTCAATCGACGTCTACGAAACGGAATAAGGCTAACGATTCAGAGGCCCTTTCCGTTGCACCGCGGTTCCTCGTGGTCTCACGTACTGAAGACGGTCAGTCGTTCGCCATCCGTTCATTATTCAGAAAGGTGTTGGTGCAGTTGCCGGCTCCGTGAAATTCTGCTCTCGTTTACAGAATGGCACTTTGCTTTTGGAGACTACTTCTGATTCTCCAGCACAACTGCTTGCCGCTTCGCTTCTCCACGGCTACCCTGTTCGTTCAAAATGCCTCTGAGCGCTATGGGACTTAACTTCTGAGGTCATCAGTCCCCTAGAACTTAAAACTACTTAAACCTAACTAACCTAGGATATCACACACATCCATGCCCGAAGCAGGATTCGAACCTGCGACCGTAGCGGTCGCGCGGTTCCAGACTGTAGCACCTAAAACCGCTCGACCACCCCGGCCGGCTACCCTGTTCGTGTTGGGGCCCACCAAACTCTAAATTCTTCCCGCAGTGTTATTTACACCAGGCTGCTCGACGGTGTGACCGAGGCCAAAATCCAGTGTTACCTCGCTGATCAGGGCGCCATTGGGCCGCCCGGAGTGGCCGAGCGGTTTTAGGCGCTTCAGTCTCGAACCGCACGACCGCTACGGTCGCAGGTTCGAATCCTGCCTTGGGCATGGCTGTGTGTGATGTCCTTAGGTTAGTTAGGTTTAAGTAGTTCTAAGTTCTAGGGGACTGATGACCTCAGACGTTAAGTTCCATAGTGCTCAGAGCCATTTGAACCAGGGCGCCATTTCCGTCATCGGGTGACGAAAAAGACAGATTCCTCCTTAGTGCCCACCCGCAATCGTTTTCTCGCCTTTGGTAGCGGTGCTTCCGTCCAAGATCAAAGCAGGCTCTGAAATTATAATAGCCGGCCATACATTCCGAACCTGATGCGCTGCTACCAGTGCCATCGTTTCAACCACATTAGAACGTCTTCCTGACCACATCATGGTCATCAGCGCACTGACAAGAAGTTAGCATGCCAATCTCCTGGGTGGGGACGAATTCTGTCCCCACATGTGGAGCAGTTGATGATGCATTAAAGTCTGCCTACCTTCCCCAGTAATTTAGGGATGAGGCCTGACAGTTCACAAAATTTCACCACTCATAACACTGGAATCAGTATTGGCGAGGATGGTGGGCAGATCTCCATCGAGACTGTGGGCTGCCCTAATATCAATGTATAGGACACACGTTGCCAAAATATGCTGAACTGAAAGTGGCACACCACAAGCTTTACAGAATGGTGAATCCTCCAGCCAGAGGAGGAAGCCATGTGTTAAAGAGCTATATCTGATATGCAGCAGAGCAAGCAGGACCTCCTCCTGCCAGTTAGGCTAACATCTTTCGCCCTGGCTGTGTGGTCGATTTGAGCGACCGAGACTAAGCAAGTCGGAACACACAAGTAACCTGACTCAGTATCATTTCCATAACAATAAGGTATTTGTCGAGAGGTGGACGCGCTTCTGCATATTCCCGCTGAATAACACTGCCACCAGTGCCTTATCCCGGAGTAGATAGCGCTCGGGATCTCATCAATCGTTTACGAAACGCTGCGACATTTTTTTTACGGCTGGCGTACGTAAATTTCACTTGGAGCAAAGTCAGAACGTTGGGATAGCCAAACAACTCTCATTTGAAACTTACCAACAGATGTCTAATTTTTGTAACATTGTGTCGAAGAAGGAATAATCCTTATCGGGAAGCAATTGTTTGTAGCTAACAAGGGCACATTCCCAAGTATTAATAAACGATCTTCATGAAACTTGGCAGGTGTATAGAGGTGGCAAAATACTGCAATACGTATATTTTTGTTAGTGTTAAATTTCACTTCTAAGGGGTTAAACACACCCCGTAAGGTAATTTGGCATTTTAGGTTCAAATGGCTCTGAGCACTATGGGACTCAACTGCTGTGGTCATTAGTCCCCTAGAACTTAGAACTACTTAAACCTAGCGACATCACACACATCCATGCCCGAGGCAGGATTCCAACCTGCGACCGTAGCAGTCGCACGGCATTTTAGGTTTACAGTGAATAATTTCGAAACGATGATATATAAAAAATGTTTTAAAATAAAAGCTGATACGTAATTAATATCATTGATACATGTATAATCAACATCTATAATAATTTTAAATTTTGCAAAATACTCCATCACCATTAATGTTCAACAATGAAAACTTCCGTTAAGACATAAAGAAGCTTTCAGGTCACATACATCTGTCTCATAAAGCCGGTTTCTGAAACAGTGTTTTTGGAATATAAATTCTACACAATGTGCTGTCGCATTATTTTGAACATACATAATTATAATATCTAATGATTCATAGCTATTCTAATAATTTATTTTACTTACATTTGTTTTACGTTTCAAAATAATTTTAAATTTTACATTTATGGCTTCTTTGTTTTTTAGTTTGCCGATTCATATACGTGTATTTTATTAATAGAAAATAAGTGACTCATTACTATCACAGAAGTTAATTACAATAATAATAATCTTGAAGAAAATGCTTGCAACATAGCGTTCTTTTACACCATACTCATAAAATGAACAAAATATCTTGGCGTAATATACACGACGGAGAAGCCAAAATAAGTAGAAGTCAGCAGTATTTCAAATTATAACGGGTGATCGTCTAAATACCCTATGTTTCCGTACATTAGGAAGTCATTGTGAAGAGAATTGATTATGAACTAGTGACTACAGCTTCATTGTACTGTTTATCAAGTGGAGATTGTCCTCATACAGCAGAAGTAGATCGTGGCCTTCTCAAAAGTTCTTCCAACATTGAAAGCCGTATATGTCCCACGGTTGTGTTTGGGCCGTGGAGCCCTTCGGGATCACGAGGAAAAAGTTCCTAGTCGAGGCACGATTTTCTATATCGTTGTTTCAGACTGACAGCCTCAATACTCCAACAATAATATGGTTTTTTCTCTCATTAGGAAATAAAACCTCTTTCAAATAACTTTTTACCTGGTCAGATGTTTACCAGATTTCGATGATGTCGTAAGGACATACGGGGCTTCAAAAAGAAATTCTAGAATTCTCGGTCTAAACTCACCATTCATTAGTTTCTTTCAAACCAATGAAAATGTGGGTGGTCAGTGTGAGACCAGAGACAGAAAAGAAGTTTTCAGCATCGTACCCGAGAACAAGGAACATCTGGTTATCCCAAAGGGCTCGATAGCACGGATGCAGCCTTGGAACGTATATGGTTTCCGATGTTGGAAGAACTTTTTGACTAAATTCTCAGATCTAGTTCTGTTGAATGATAATTAGGTCAATCGCCACTTGATAAAGAAGGTAATCAAGCTACAGTCACTAAACATAGCAAGTCCTCTTCGCCAAGGCTTACCAATGCACTCAAATATGCTTGATATAAAACAGTATATTTAGCTGGTCAGCCGCGACAGTTTGAAATCCTGCTTAATTTTGCTTTGTATTGTGTTATCTGTCGTGTATAATACGTGAAGAAACATCGTTAATTTCATGTGCTTGGTGTAAGAAAACGTTATGTTTCAAGCATTTATTTACAGGTAACCGTTATTGTAATGATACTATATCCTAATAATGAGTTACTCATCAGTTTAAAATAACAAAATGCACCTTTGTGAAACGGTAAAGTAGAAAAAAAAACGGCTCTGAGCACTATGGGACTTAACTTCTGAGGCCATCAGTCCCCTAGAACTTAGAACTACTTAAACCTAACTAACCTAAGGACATCACACACATCCATGCCCGAGACAGGATTCGAACCTGCGACCGTAGCAGCAGCGCGGTTCCAGACTGTAGCGCCTAGAACCGCTCAGCCACCGCGACCTGCAAAGTAGAAAAGAAAGACCGCGAAAGCAAAACGTAAAATAACAATTTAGAACATAGAACAAATATAAGTATAATAATCAGTATAGCTATGAATGATTAGGTATTTTTAAAATAATCAACAGCACATTCTGTACAGATTGGTTTGCAAAAATATTTCAGATACTAGATTTATTACATGTGGCTACAAGTATTTTGAAAGCCTCTTTAATTTATGTTCAAAGAAAAGTTTCTATTGTTCATAATTAAGTTTCAAATTATTACAAAAATTGAATAAACAAATTCCAGAACAATAATTACACATCATTGTATATAGAAAATATTCTTTATATATCATAATTTCGAAGATACTCCCTCTAAACCTAAAATGCTAAATTACGTTTCAGGGTGTGTTTTACCCCTTGAAAGAGAAATTGGGCACAAACAAAAAATTCGTATTGCACTATTTTCTCCCCCTCTATTCACCCGCCAAGTTTCATTAAGCTTCTTTCATGACACTTGGGAATGTTCCGTTGTGATATTTGCAGCTTTTTGACGCTTCGCTGTGGACTGTCGAAGTGATCGATGCACCTAGTTCCGTAAACTAGACGGACATTAGGTGTTTCAGCTTCAAAAGACGGTGACTCTAAGTTTCAGCGAAGAAAACTTAGGGCGGCTTTTGACGGGATTGTGTAGTAAACTTTATAATGGACCGGGCGTGGAACGGCTGTCACATCGACGGGCCCCGTCGCCTCCAGAGCCCAGGGACTCTCGTTCACGGACCTGATTATTTTCTCACCTCATTTTATTTTTGTCGGTCCAGCTGATATCTATTAGGTTTTTAGTCTTTCCACTTTCACCGGCCTCGCGCATTGAAGGAATTCTTTTATTGGTAACTGTCTTCTCCCGTGGTGGTGGTGTGTTGGGGCTTATTGGCGCTCAACATCGAGGTCATCAGCGCCCTGACACACATTAAAAGGAACGAACGTGGACAGACCTAAGAAAACTAAAGCACACACTCAAAGAAAGCAGGAAAAGAAGGAAAATGTTACATAAGAAAGTAAAACCTAAGGAAAGGGGAAACATAGCAACAAGAATGTCACAGGAAATTGTTATTGGCTGCCCACTTACATAAAATATGGGCTAGCTTGTTACACAGTGAGCAAATTAAAATCCTCTCCCTAAAATCTTTGTAAAAACATTTGACATGTCACAGAACTTTAAAACTTTAGCCACATTCGTCCGAGTGTTGCTTAAAAGAGATGGCAGGTCCGCTGGCAAGTCATCTGCGGCCCGCTGGTCAGAAAATAAAACGCAATCCAATAAAACGTGGCGCACAGTGACCTGGACGCCGCAAGCACCACACATTGGACGGTCCTCTCGCCGGAGCAGGTAGCCATGCGTCATAGGGCTGTGGCCTGTTCGAAGCCGAGTGAGGAGAACCTCGTCCCGTCGATGGGGCTGAAAGGAAGTACACCAATCACGCGTTGTGGGCTTGACTATATACGGAGCTTATTGTCAGTCACTTCCAGCCACTCATCCTCCCACCGACGCATAACCCGTGAGCTCAACAGCAAGGTGAGTGCGTGCAAGGGGATAGCACACTGAGATACTTGTGGGGCGAGACACGCCTCCTTGGCTGCGAGATCTGCCCTTTCATTCCCAGCAATGCCGACATGCCCCGGAACCCAGCAGAAAGCTACAACCTTCCCCAGTCTTCTCCCGTAATAGGGTTGGCGATGGTTCGGATGCGGGTGGGGATTCTGTCGCTACGGACGAAGCCTGGGAAACCCCTCGTCTGCTCTGAACCACACTACTGGCCATTAAAATTGCTACATCACGAAGATGCCGTGCTACAGACGCGAAATTTGGCGCCGGTGGCGACACCTACAACGTGCTGACATGAGGCTGGTTTCCAACCGATTTCTCATACACATACAGCAGTTGACCGGCGTTGCCTGGTAAAAGGTTGTTGTGATGCCTCGTGTAAGGAGGAGAAATGCGTACCGTCAAGTTTCCGACTTTGATAAAGGTCAGATTGTAGTCCATTGCGATTGCGGTTGATCGTATCGCGACATTGCTGCTCGCGTTGTTCGAGATCCAATGACTATTAGCAAAATATGGAATCGGTGGGTCCAGGAGGGTAATACGGAACGCCGTCCTGGATCCCAATTGCCTCGTATCACTAGCAGTCGAGATGACAGGCATCGTATCCGTATGGCTGTAACGGATCGTGCGGCCACGTCTCGATCCCTGAGTAAACAGTTGAGGACGTTTTCAAGACAATAACCATCTGCACGAACAGTTCGACGACGTTTGCAGCAGCATGGACTATCAGCTCGGAGACCACGGCTGCGGTTACCCTTGACGCCGCATCACAGACAGGAGCGCCTGCGATGGTGGCTGCACGAATGGCAAAACGTCATTTTTTCTGATGAATCCAGGTTCTGTTTTACAGCATCATGATGGTCGCATCCGTGTTTGGCGCCATCGCGGTGAACGCACATTGGAAGCGTGTATTCGTCATCGCCATACTGGCGTGTCACCCGAAGTGATGGTATGGAGCGCCATTGGTTACACGTCTCGGTCACGTCTTGTTTGCCTTGACGGCACTTTGAACAGTGGACGTTACATTTCAGATGTGTTACGACCCGTGGCTCTACCCTTCATTTGATCCCTGCGAAACCGTACATTTCAGGAGGATAATGCACGTCCGCATGTTGCAGGTCCTGTACGGGCCTTTCTGGATACAGAAAATGTTCGACTGCTGCCCTGGCCAGCACATTCTCCAGATCTCTCACCAATTGAAAACGTCTGGTCAGTGGTGGCCGAACAACTGGCTCGTCCCAATACGCCAGTCACTACTCTTGATGAACTGTGGTATCGTGTTAAAACTGCATGGGCAGCTGTGGCTGTACACGCCATCCGAGCTCTGTTTGACTCAATGCCCAGGCGTATCAAGGCCGTTATTACGGCCAGAGGTGGTTGTTCTGGGTACTGATTTCTCAGGATGTATGCATCCAAACTGCGTGAAAATGTAATCACGTGTCAGTTCTAGTATAACATTTTTGTCCATTGAATATCCGTTATAATATGCATTTCTTCTTCGTGTAGCAATTTTAATGGCCAGTAGTGTACGTACCGGCCCGACCCATATACGTTTGCTTCTCTTTAAATTATTTCTCAGCTGTGACGTCAGTATTGCCTTCAAGGCCTTGATTTTTACGCTCATACATTTTTCCGTAATTTGGTAATACTTACGGGGAATGTCACTATCTTCACATGAAGTATCTTTTGACCGAGGGACTGATGACCTCGCTGTTCAGTCTATTAACAACCAACCAACCAACCAACCAACCAACCGTAGTCACCTGCTGCGGGGCAACCTCGTGGAATGCCGTTCTCTCTCAACGTTCTAGTATGGAATACATGTTCAACTGCTGGAACCTATTAGCTATGAATGCGTGGTGTTTGTTCTTTTGGACATGTTCTTACGTAATGGATTACTCTCGCTGGGGGATGAACCACAACCTTCAGTGCAGATGCACATTTACGTTCGACATCTCCAAGTAGCGAGCCGGCCGTTGTAGCCGAGCGGTTCTAGGCACTTCAGTCTGGAACCGCGCGGCCGCTACGGTCGCAGGTTCGAATCCTGCCTCGGGCATGGTTGTGTATGACGTCCTTAGGTTAGTTAGGTTTAAGTAGTTCTAAGTTCTAGGGGACTGATGATCTCAGATGTCAAGTCCCATAGTGCTCAGAGCCATCTGAACCATTTTTTTTCTTTTCCAAGTAGCGAGCATGGATGACATGGACGAGGAATGTGGTGGGTCGACCGGGGTACGTGTCGAGATAGTCCACGCAATTGCGATAAACATTTTGTCTGGGTGGCGCAGTGGTTATCGCAACTGCGTAGTAAACAAGAGACCATTGGTTCGTATCCCGGTCCGTCACACACATTCCGGTTCTCCCTCATTCACCTTCAGTTTACATAACCTGTAACTACGTCACAGAGACACTCATCTACACAGCGTAGCGGGAAAGTGAGTACAGATTCCATTCTGTGGGTGTTACTGGCGTCAGAAAGCCTAAACGTTCCATTAACAAGTAGTTTTAACGCTTGACAATCTTTGCACAAGTTCAAAGATGGCCTAATGGTTCAAATTACTTCGTCCATCCCGAAACATGTGGCACCAATGTCTCATAACAGTATGCTTCCTCTATAAATTGCCCCAAGTTCGTGTTGAATTTCAGAGAAACCTACAAAAAAAACTACTCACAGTACACACTCCAGTCTCTGCGTTTTAATATTGTTCAAATGTTCAAATGTGTGTGAAATCTTCTGGGACTTAACTGCTAAGTTCATCAGTCCCTTAGCTTACACACTACTTAACCTAAATTATCCTAAGGACAAACACACACACACACACACACACACACACACACACACACACACACACACACACACACACACACACACGAGGAAGGACTCGAACCTCCGCCGGGATCAGCTGCACAATCTATGACTGCAGCGCCTCAGACCGCTCAGCTAATCCCGCGCGGCCTTTAATATTGTAGCAGCCAATCTAAACCTTTCTTAGAACCAAAATATCTCAGCGACATTTCCTCTCGGACCACATACTACTGATCCAAGATGCACTTTGACCTACATTAGATTTCAGTTTTTATTCCGATACCCAAGTAGCATGTGAAATGAAGTTATTTGTTGATTACCCTCGTAAAATAACTAGGACTGTAATGCGTCATACGCTGAAATGGATTTCTCATTCGCAGAGGTTGTAAGAGCCAACATTGCTTTGCCTCGGTAGCTACGCAGTCAGCGCAGCAGATTGCAAAACGAAGGGGCCCGGGTTCGATTCCCAGCGGGGTCGGAGATTTCCTCCGTTCGTGAACTGGGTGTTGCGTTGTCCTTAGGTTCGTATCGTCATAATTGACATTCCACTGTTGAGACTCCTGTATTTGCACGTTCCGAAAGAAAATAAATTTAAAAAAGTCTGATACAGTAATATCGCATTTCAAGCTCACGTCCACACAGA
This sequence comes from Schistocerca gregaria, assembly GCF_023897955.1. Taxonomy (NCBI): domain Eukaryota; kingdom Metazoa; phylum Arthropoda; class Insecta; order Orthoptera; family Acrididae; genus Schistocerca; species Schistocerca gregaria. The sequence goes on along the minus strand of NC_064931.1, from coordinate 133,612,712 downwards.
TTACCGCTGCAAAACAAGAACGTTCGAGCTCCACCTGACGTTTCAGCGACCCTATCGCGAGACCACAGAGGCCGGCTGGCTATTACGTAAGGGAAACTCACGCTAGGTAGTTCGCTCCAATAATACACATGTCGCTGCTCCTCAGGTACTTACGTAGATATCCCAGAATTCCGTTGTCTTACCGAGCGAATACAATAATCGTTGGCATCAACACACAGTCCCGATTGTAGCTTTTATTTTCTTTCGCTTTACTTGTTTCCGAATCCTTTCGCTTACATCTTTAGGAACGAAAGTCTCATTCCCGATTACTGTGTAATAACTTACGGAGCCAGCAAAGTGAAGTGAAACACTCCTAAATCAAAACGGTGACTGCAGTAAATACAGTAAGGTACTGTAGGGGAATGCGGCAAGGTCGGTTCCTCAAGTCTATCGTTCAGCCAACGTTGCCTAGTTTATCTTTCGGTCCCTTAAATCACTTCTGACAAATGCTGGAATAGTTCTTAAAAGTTACACACTTACTATAAAGCGGTCCCTTCCCTCACCCTCCCAACGAACACTTAACGTTGATTAGCTGAGCCATTGTAAACCACGTCCCTACTTTCATGGACTGGCCTGGTCGTTAAAAACCCTCCTTTTAATAAGTCACTGAGGCAGAATGTCTCTGTATGTATGCCACGTTGGAACAAAAAACTAGTACTTAGGCTAGAGTAGAGTCTCCGCTGACACATGTTTCCATTACCGAACTCAAATGGCTCTGAGCACTATGTGACTTAACATCTGAGGTCATCAGTCCCCTACAACTTAGAACTACTTAAACATGTCTCCGCTGACACGATACTGAATTCTACGCATTTTGTTACAAAATCTGTGTCATCATTGTATTCGTCTTGATTCTTTTCTAGAGGGAAACAGAAAACTAATAAAGCATGTCTTTGGTCAGTTCAATGGCGCCGGCCGGTGTGGCCGAGTGGTTCTAGGCGCTTCAGTCTGTGTTGTCCTAAGATTAGTTAGGTTTACGTGGTTCTACGTTCTAGGGGACTGATGACCTCAGATGTTAAGTCCCATAGTGCCCAGAGTCATTTGAGTTCAATGGCCCTGTTAGAATATGAAGTAATGGAAACATGTTTTTCATCTGCATGTTACTGTGTCACACCGCGAATCGGGTAAATGAATTAAGCTCTCTGGGTTCCAGGCAGTTTTCGCACCCACCGAGACGATCTCTGTATCTTCCTCACGTGCCATGACGGAAAATAATATAAACGTACGAGTAATTCGCTAATATTGGAGTGCGCATAGTGATTAGTTTTCTGTGGCGTAAACAGGAATTCAACGCGAGATTCGTACACTTTATGGAGAAAGTGTTACTGTTACGGCACACTGGTGTCACATGTTTGGGGAAGAATGAATCATTTAAATCTACAAATGCATAGTTGCTGTGGTGTTCTTTCAAGAACATTCAACGATTGAAGATTGTCATTTTGTAGATGACAATCTCATCGACTCAAACTCATAGTTACTTTTTTTAAATATACAAGCGAAGATCCCCAACCTGATGAAGTGTGTGTGTGCAGTTGGGATGTTTCACTCATTAAATAATTATTTACATCTACATCTACATGACTACTCTGCAATTCACATTTAAGTGCTTGGCAGAGGGTTCATCGAACCACAATCATAGTATCTCTCTACTATTCCACTCCCTAACAGCACGCGGGAAAAACAAACACCTAAACCTTTCTGTTCGAGCTCTGATTTCTCTTATTTTAATTTGATGATCATTCCTGCCTATGTAGGTTGGGCTCAACAAAATACTTTCGCATTCGGAAGAGAAAGTTGGTGACTGAAATTTCGTAAAAAGATCTCGCCGCGACGAAAAACGTCTTTGCTGTAATTACTTCCATCCCAATTCGCGTATCATATCTGCCACACTCTCTCCCCTATTACGTGATAATACAAAACGAGCTGCCCTTTTTTGCACCCTTTCGATGTCCTCCGTCAATCCCACCTGGTAAATATCCCACACCGCGCAACAATGTTCTAACAGAGGACTAACGAGTGTAGTGTAAGCTGTCTCTTTAGTAGACTTGTTGCAACTTCTAAGTATCCTGCCAATGAAACGCAACCTGTGGCTCGCCTTCCCGACAATATTATCTATGTGGTCCTTCCAACTGAAGTTGCTCGTAATTTTTACACCCAGGTACTTGATTGAATTGACAGCCTTGAGAATTGTACTATTTATCGAGTAATCGAATTCCAACGGATTTCTTTTGGAACTCATGTTGATCACCTCACACTTTTCGTTATTTAGCGTCAACTGCCACCTGCCACACCATACAGCAATCTTTTCTAAATTGCTTTGCAACTGATACTGGTCTTCGGATGACCTTACTAGACGGTACATTACAGCATCATCTGCGAATAACCTAAGAGAACTGCTCAGATTGTCACCCATGTCATTTATATAGATCAGGAACAGCAGAGGTCCCAGGACGCTTCCCTGGGGAACCACTTCTGTTTTACTCGATGATTTGCCGTCTATTACTACGAACTGCGACCTTCCTAAGAGGAAACCACGAATCCAGTCGCACAACTGAGACGATACCCCATAGGCCCGCAGCTTGATTAGAAGTCGCTTGTGAGGAACAGTGTCAAAAGCTTTCCGGAAATCCAGAAATACGGAATCAACTTGAGATCCCCTGTCGATAGCGGCCATTACTTCGTGCGAATAAAGACTGTTCAACAGAAAACAGAGCGACTTTGAGCGAACGTGCAGGTCATGCAATGGATCCTTGCGTATTCTCCATGTCATTAACATTGCAGAATCGAAGAGCATAGAAAATGACGAATTTCTACTTATTGTGCACATACAGTATAGAAGGAAAAAAAACATGACTAAATTTGGAGGTGATGCGGTGGTATAGAGGGTGAGATATTTATACACAGGTCTCTGGTAGTTACAATTACTGTAACCCGGTTGGACATTGAGTTAAGTCATTCCGTGCGGTTTGAATTCTGTCCCAGAACGTATTAAGCGCATTGGCTGACTGTCTTCTCACGACCAGCCAACATTCAAATTCGATTTCTGAATGAGAAGCGTACTTCGCACTGTCTCTTCGTATGGATAGCGTATCTTCTACTTAATTTCGTTAATAAGCTAAGCATCTGCATATCCAGACCTGCCGTAAGCTTCATGCCAATTTGACGTTTGTTGAATGCTGTCTTCATGGTATTATAAATTCAGTGACCAGCGACAGAAGACATTGGCAGTACAGACAACGTGACTAAAATGTTACAGAGCCCTGTAATGTACAAATCCCGCGAATCTTCTTACGTTTAGGAGAACGTTCAGTACAACGTCTCGAAGGGATCTTAGGTACTCTTATCGATAAACGAAAGAAAACTTTTATTTCGATAACAAAATCATGCATTGCCATGCGCGCGTTTTCTGCCCTTTTTTTCGTGTTAACGAAGAGTACTTTGCGATGACAGTTATCCACGTGTTCGTGATACACGCAATAATTTACGCTCCACAAATAATGGCCTCTTTTCGTGTCTAAGTATAGTTAGTGAAGTTGATGAGAAGCAGCTGTAGCAATACTAAGTACCGACTGGGAAACGACACAAATGATGAGGACGAAGAAGAGATGGAAGGGGGCAATTAATTACCCAGGTGGTTCGCGACTCTGAAGATGAAGCCTTGGCATAGCGATGTGCGTGGAAAAGAAACTGAAGGTAAACTAATGGTTAAACAACCGTTCATTCTTGACGAGCTGAATGTTCATGCGTAATTTCCGCCTCTTGATGCGACGACCAAATTCTCTGTTTGCTCTTTATTTTACTGCAGTAACTTTTTAACTGCTCTTCCTTTACTGCAGCGCGCGAGAGCATTAAAGGCTCCTTGCTGGTAGTTTTAAACTTCTAGCACCACAGTTGCTTGAAGAAAAATAGATCTAATTAGGCAGTCATGGAAAGTTGTGCGCTGATTCTAGTTTCCTTCGATTTGGAAGACTGAAAACTGGAGAAATTCTGCAGTTACCATTCTCTTACATAAATACAGATATAAATTTCATGGTCGTTACAGTATCTGAATCGAAGATGACGTATTAAATCTTGGTGGGACCTGTTAAGTCTGAAATAATGCCAAGGAAGTTTCAGGGCTGAGTAGCATCAGACCGATCTCTATACATACGAAATCCAGGTTCGAAACCTGTTCAGTAACTTTTAATTCTTACGGTGGTTCACGAAATTGCTTCAGAGAATACCGTAGATAATTTCATTCAAACTATCACCACACATTCCTTTCCAACGCTTGTAAATCTTTAATGATTTGTATGTTTACATTGTGTTATAAACTAAACACACTTCATTTTAAACCAAATTAATAACACGGCACGTAGAGCCAGACATGGCTAATTTTTTAAATTTTCATATCTACGGTGCATTTGTACATACAATTTGACGACACAAGCACATTGTTTAAAGAGGAAATGAGGTTCACGAAGATGTGATAGACTGGACCGTACCAAGAAAACACCACAAGAACACACCTTTAATTCTCGGTGTTCTCCAAATCACAATATTTTGCATCCGAGGTAGTTTAACCAGATTGTAAATTGCTTAGTAAGGGGATTAAGGAAAGAAAAGACCAACTGTTTTTTTTGCCGAGGCTCAGAAAATGCTCAGGAAGCAGGGACTACTGTACTCGGATTTGGAAAGAGAACCCACTAATGACTACAAGCAAAAGTTAGTACAGATTCCCGAGTCTGTGAAACGATACATGCGTGAAGCATAAAACTATTACCACCTTTACACCTTAGCAAAAGATTTGGCTCAGAAACCGAGCAAATTATGGTCCTGTGTAAAAACCGCTAAGTGAGTCTTTGGCTTCCATCCAATCACTTCATCACTGTGGTGTTGCAGTGGAAGACGGCAAAACAAAAGCCGAAGTTTTAAATTTCACGTTCAAGAAATCGTTCACGCGGCGTGTCGTGCAAACATGCCGTCGCTTGACCATCGAACAGACTCCCTTGTGGACAACATAGTAATAAGCGTCCCTGGCGTAGAGAAACAGCTGAAAGAGTTGAAAACAAATAAATCACCAGGTCCGGACTGAATGCCATCTCGGTTTAACAAAGGGTATTCTACGGCACTGGCCTCTTAACTTGCTTTTATTGCGAATCTCTCGCCCAGCACAAAGATCCAAGCGACCGGAAAAAAGCGCAGGTGAGCACTGCATAAAAGGAGGGCAAAATTACAGCCCCGCAAAATGACACATCAATATCCTTAACATTCGTTTTCTGCAGTATTCTTGAACATATTCTGAGTTCCAGCATAATAAATCTCCTAGGGACCGAGAACCTTACGACCACGAATCAGCTTGGATTGGGAAAGCATAGCTCGTGCGAAAGTCCGCTTGCCCTTTTCTCACGTGATATACCGCGAACTATGGCTAAAGGGCAACAGTCAGATTCCATATTTCTAGACTTTCGGAAAGAGTTTGACACTGTGTCCCATTGCAGGCTGTTAATGAAGGTACGAGCATATGGAATAGGTTCACAGGGAAGTGTAATAGGACCGCTATAATTCCCTATATACATAAATGATTTGGCGGACAGGGTGGGCAGTAGCCTGTGGTTGTTGGATGATGATGATGATGATGATGATGATGATGATGATGATGATGATGTAGGGTACGGGAAGGCGCCGAAGTTGAGTGACTGTAGGAAGATACAAGATGACTTAGAAAAAATGTCTAGTTTATCGTGGACGGCAGCTAGAGCTAAATGTCTAAAAATGTAAGTTAATGTGAATGAATGGGGAAAAGAAAAGTAATGTTCTGATACAGCATTATTAGTATCCTGATTGACACTCTGACGTCGTTAAAATATCTGGGTGTAACGTCGCACTGCAATATAAAATGGGACGAGCATTGTGGTAGGAAAGGCGAATGGTTGACTTTGGTTTATTGGAAGCATTCTAGGGAAGTCTGGTTCATCTGTAAAGGAAACAGCATATAGAACGCGAGTGCGACCTACTGTTGAGTATGGCTCGAGCGTTTCAGATCCATACCAGGTCTGATTAAAGGAAGACATCGAAGCAGTTCATAAACGGGCTACTAGGTTTGTTACTGGTAGGTTCGAGCATCACCCAAGTGTTACGGAAATGCTTAGGGAACTCAAATGAAACCCCTAGAGGGAAGAGGACGTTCTTTCCGACGAACGGTATTGTGAAAATTTATAGAACCGTAGCGGTCGCGCGGTTCCAGACTGAAGCGCCTAGAACCGCTCGGCCACACTGGCCGGCAGGGCATGAAGGGATGCAGATGGTTCGCAGCTGTCAGCGTGTATTAGGTTACTGCCACAGGTCGCATGCAGACGCGGAAAAATGTGTACCGTAGCATAATACTGTTCCCACCGTCTATCGTAAGTGTCGAGCTACTTGTTTCGACCGCCGTTCACCAAGATGACGGCGCTTCTGCAGACGACCAGCGACCTAGTGTAGCAAAAAATAAGATTCACCCAAAGAGCCGACACGTTTGCATTGATCGATGGTCGAATCCCGATGGTCCCCTGCCACTGCAACCTTAATGGACAATGGGGCAACATGTGAACACACGGGGGTGGCCTGTGCGATGCTCCATGTTCAACCATCCACAGTGTATGGTCTGCTCGTAAACACTTGTGCGTGCTTTAGCACTGTGCTGTTTCGGAAGAGATGCCACAGATCAGGATCTGCCGGCCGATGTGGTCGAGCGGTTCTAGGCGCTTCAGTCTGGAACCGCGCGACCACTACGGTCGCAGGTTCGAATCCTGCCGCTGGCTTGGATGTGTGTGATGTCCTCAGGTTAGTTAGGTTTAAGTAGTTCTATGTTCTAGGGGACTAATGACCACAGCAGTTGAGTCCCATAGTGCTCAGAGCCATTTGAACCATTTTTGAACCCATAGTACTCAGAGCTATTTGAACCAAGATCAGGATCTATCCTGCTTCACGGAGCAGACAAGCCTCCGAACTCCACGTTATGTGAAGAGCAGTGGACGTCCAAACATTGGGTAGTTTCACTGTCCTCCTACCGCTTCCCGTAGATGCTCACGACAGTAGCACGTGAACATTCGACCAGCTTCGCCGTTTTCGAGATACACGTTCACAGCCATTGTGTAGTAATAATCTGCCGTTTGCGAAAGTCGCTTATCTCAATGGATTTCCCAATCGCTGCTTATGTCTTCGCTAGGGTATCCCCCGTTCGTGTGTGCTCCGCTTACATTCTTACTGCGTCACATGCGCGTAAAGCTACTAGGCGACACCTAACGTCGTGATGGGCAGTAGTCGTAATGTTTTGGCTTCTCGGTGTATACTGCAACATAACACCTTAATCTTCCAAGGTTCTTAAAAGCCGTTTTCACGAGTTGCGAAATGCGTTGTAGTCGCCGGTGGCACTTCCAGACAGGCACTGTAATGGGAAGTTGCCAACGGAACACAATAATCAACGATTTATTAATTTACCGTCATCTACACTGCCCGTGTAGCTGTTTTTCGGAACAGAAGCAGTTTTCACTTTAGTGCCTTGTAAATCGACGCGACTGCGTCTCTTTACAGACGGAGACATGTAAAATATGTCCTACGTCTGATACTTCTGCGCTGCTAACTCGCAATGGCACTAACACCGAATATTGCTTTTCTATATACTCGGGGTACCCGTCTGCGTTACGTAAGAACAGTGTAGACGGAAAGAGCGCGCAGTACTCGTCAGCGCTTCCGCCCGTCCTTGTGAGTAAGACTGGACGCGTGCATTGCTGACCTCGGCCGGGCACCAAAGTGTGCCGTCGGCCTGTTGCCAATTTCCATTCGCTGCTTTATATTCCTACAGAGTTCAAATGAGCAGCGCGCTTTTGCAAACCGCTGTCTTGGCGTCCCTGTTTCTCTGTGTAAGTGGACTCCCTGTCTACGCGTTTCACGTCACGGTTGCTTTCTTTCCCAAGCAGATAAAGGTTCTGCTTAAGGCTAACCGTGGCTCCCTTGAATGAAAGTACGGGGAAGTATTCCTGGAGAATCCGTAACTCACATCGGCCAAACTCAGTGGACTAAAAAAAAAAAAAAGACTCCGCCCGGACAAGCCTGAAGGCCCAAGGGTACCGACCGCCGTGCCATCCTCAACGCGGATGTGGAGGGGCTTATGTGGTCAGCACACCGCTCTCCCGGCCTTATCTCAGTTTCCGAGACCGGAGCCGCTACTTCTCAATCAAGCAGCTTCTCAGCTTGCCTGACAAGGGCTGAGGCTACCCCGTTTGCCAACAGATTTGCAGACCGGATGGTCACACATCCTAGTACTAGCCCAGCCCGAAAGCGCTGAACTTGGGTGATCTGTGTTACCACTGCGGCAAGGCCGTTGGCAAAACAACCCAGTGGACTAGCTAGTCCAAAAAGAGAATCCGGCAACTGAGGATAGTTAATCTCTCCTAAACAGATCCTATTCTATCATTGCATTTGTAACTGCAGCTGACTGATATAAATGTGAAGTAGCTGTCAGTTCCTCGACACTAATATACAGGGTGTTACAAAAAGGTATGGCCAAACTTTCAGGAAACATTCCTCACACACAAAGAAAGAAAAATGTTATGTGGACATGGGTGCGGAAACGCTTACTTTCCATGTTACAGCTCATTTTATTACTTCTCTTCAAATCACATTAATCATGGAATGGAAACACACAGCAACAGAACGTACCAGCATGACGTCAAACTCTTTGTTACAGGAAATGTTCAAAATGTCCTCCGTTAGCGAGGATACATGCATCCACCCTCCCTCGCATGGAATCCCTGATGCACTGATGCAGCCCTGGAGAATGGCGTATTGTATCACAGCCGTCCACAATACGAGCACGAAGAGTCTCTACATTTGGTACCGGTGTTGCGTAGACAAGAGCTTTCAAATGCCCCCATAAATGAAAGTCAAGAGGGTTGCGGTGAGGAGAGCGTGGAGGCCATGGAATTGGTCCGCCTCTACCAATCCACCGGTTACCAAATCTGTTGTTGAGAAGCGTACGAACACTTCCACTGAAATGTGCAGGAGCTCCATCGTGCATGAACCACATGTTGTGTCGTACTTGTAAAGGCGCATGTTCTAGCAGCACAGGTAGAGTATCCGTATGAAATCATGATAACGTGCTGCATTGAGCGTAGGGGCAAGAACATACTGACGAAACTAAAATGAGCTCTAACATGGAAATTAAGCGTTTCCGGACACATGTCCACGTAACATATTTTCTTCATTTGTGTGTGAGGAATGTTTACTGAAAGTTTGGCCGTACTTTCACATGTTACTTATACCCTCCACTAAAGTGTGCGCGTGTGTGGGAAAAGGTTGAGAAGACAGCTACATATTCTGAAGAGCACCGTTACCAGCTTAGATGTTCATCATAGGATTACTTAAAAATGAACTATATTATGGCATTTCCTGTATAAAGAATATAAACGTGGATCAAACAAATACAGTTAAAACGCTAATAATAGTCAAAATAACTTCAAAGTTATTTCATATTTGCGTGGCGTTCCGTGTCAAGTCAGTCAGAAGACTGATAAGTCATAAAACGAACAAACGAAGTTTTACTGTAGGCCAAGTTGACGCTTGAGCTACACGTGTACAAACATAACTGAAACAAAGTTTCATTAATATATTCCGCTTGTTCCAGTATAGAGCAGTATATTGGAAACACAAAACACAGCTTAGTGAAAGTATATGTACATTCTCGCGGCCGTACCTACGTATACAAGGCAACGAAACATAGCAACAGACAACAAAGCGAAGAGCCTGAACGCAACATACGCTAGGAGCGCTGGCTGCAGTAGAGAGCACACAACGCAGCGCAGCGCTCTCTCTCTCTCTCTCTCTCTCTCTCTCTCTCTCTCTCTCTCTCTCTCTCTCGTGTGTGTGTGTGTGTGTGTGTGTGTGTGTGTGTGTGTGTGTGTGAGTGGCGTTGCGCAGCCGCAGAGGGGGAGGGGAGCGGTGTGACCCTGTCTGCTACAACGAGTTGCGCCACGCACCTATCACAGCAGAGATTTGGCACAGACAACGCTAAGCCCTGGAGCACACCCTCCGATTGCCGCCGATTCGTGACGCGGTAAGGCAAGAAGTGTGTCTCGCGCAGTTGCAACCTCTGGCGCTGGCAACTGAATGTACTTGGCCCAGTCTATTGTAGTTTGGAGTAGCGCTGCGCCACTTCCGGTCGTCGTTACGTTGCAGTGTCTCTCTCTGTGTGTGTGTGTGTGTGTGTGTGTGACGGCTGCAGATCGTGACTAATGTCCCACACAGCTCTGTGGCACGGCGCCCGCAATTTCTCTGCCGTTTACAGATAACACGCAACACACTTCACGTTGTCATACAGGGTGTCCAGAAAAGGGCTCCCTGATCTCAAAATTAAATATCTCGAAAACAAAGATCGAGAGAGGAATGCAGTAAACGGTATGTTTATTGTGAAAGCTGTAAGAAGTTTATACAGCAGTTTGAAATAATAATTGCAAAAGCCGCTAACAGATGGCGCTGTACGGTGTACATCTCATATCAGCATACATAAGTGAAATAATCGTATGAAAACTATCTTTGCAAACAATCACATCACAATGTTTTCAAAATGTTCACCATTGGCACTACAGAGGTGGCGCAAACGAAGAATGAAATTCGCCATCACATTTCGTAGTGTCTCAACCGAAATGGAATCACATGCCACAGAGATCGCCGATTCAAGGTCGTCCAGCGTGGCGGGATGCTTTGGGTAGACCGTGTCTTTCCCTGTGCCCCACAAAAAAAAGTCGCAGGGGGTCAAATCCGGCGAATATGGAGGCCAATCCATGCCTGCACCAGTAAATTTGGGATATTCCAAAGCAATGACTCGATTCCTGAAGTATTCCTCAAGATAGCGAAACACTTGTTTGGTCCGATGTGGTCGGGCTCCATCTTGCATAAACCATTCAGTACCTGGTTGATCCTCTAACGCTTGCTGTGTGGCGACAAATTGTTCCAAAATTGCAATGTAACGTGCACCAGTGACCGTTTCTCGAATGAAAAAAGGGCCAGTAATGCCTCTGCTGCATACTGCAGCCCACACAGTAACTTTAGGAGAATACACGGGTTTCGCTTCACACCAATATAGCTTTTCGGAACCCCAAAATCGCCAGTTCTGCTCATTCACGTATCCATTCAGGTGGAAGTGTGCTTCATCTGTAAACCAGATGCATCCAACATCAAATCCTTCACTATCACACATTGTGAGCATCTGATTAGCAAAGGCAACCCTTTGTTGCATAGTTCGTACGGGTATGGCCTGGTGCGTTTGAATTTTGAATGGAGACATGTGTAGGCTCTTTCTCAGTATTTTCTGCGTGCTGGAACGCTTCAAACCAGTCTGAGATGCAATTCTACGGACGGATGACATTGGATTTCGCTGAATAATTCCAGAAACTGTGGCGATATTTTCAGGCGTAACTGCGGTTTGCTTGCGGCCAACATGCCCACTAGATCATCAGTTATGCTGCCTGTTCGTTGAAATTTTGCGAAGAGCGTACGAATGGTTTTCGCATCGGGTCCTTTTGGAACATTAAATCGTGTTTGAAAATTTCGCCTTGTTGCCGTAGGACTCTCTTCTGACCTGTGGTACTCTAGCACCAGAAAAACGCGTTGTTCAATGGAGTACATGGTTTTAATCTCTTCCTTCGGTACGCTAACCTCCTTTCACGCTTCAATAGTGGAACTGATCGCTCTGGGCTTAGGATGACTATTTATACTAGGCATTACGTATGGCGATTACAGCGCCATCTGTTAGCAGCTTTTGTAACTATTACTTCAAACTGCTGTATAAACTTCTTACAGCTTTCACAATAAACATACCGTTTACTGCATTCCTCTATCGATCTTTGTTTTCGAGATATTTAATTTTGAAATCAGGGAGTCCTTTTCTGGACATCCTGTATCATTACTACTGTTAGTTAATTTGTTACCTTACATTTGTTTTCTCATTAACACAGCTCTGGCGATACATTAGCCTAAGTAAATATTCCTTACTGGAGGGAGACGATACCTAAAGCATACAAGCAGTGCCTAGATACAAATCTTAGGGGGTTACTGGTATCGTATTAGAGTTCGTCTTAACCTGCTATGTGCAGCTTTGAATTTCCTGTCAGTTTTTTGTACGTTGCACGTTTCCACACTGTTACAAAATGAAACGCCCATTCACAAGACGCGTGTCGCCAAAAATGACAAAGCGCCCTCATTGGTGATTCTGTAAACTTAAAGTAAATAATACTTCAAACATCGTAGAAGAATAAAACATGTTTGTCCTTTTTCTCATGTTATAGAGAGAGAACACTTTTTCCTTTCACTACAATGGCACCCATCATCTGACAGCGAAAAAGAAAGTCGATTTCATCAGAAGACATGAAGATAGATGACCCCTTGAAACTTGACATGTGACACTTGGGATGTTTTTGGACGAGCGGATGAAAACTAATAATAGGAGAGAAACGCCAAAGGTCTGAAAGGGCGACGGCTTCCGACCAAAGATGCAAAATTGATGAATGCCTGGTATCTGATAAGGTGCACATAGGAGACAAAGGGTTAAAAAAGGACAAAGTGGCATTAGTTGATTATTTCCGGATCAGTTACTCGTTGCCTACTCGCCAACTTTGTCCATGCAGGAGAAATAACTACGGAATGAGCGTTCATATCCGCAGAACGGAATTTTTGTTACGAACAATCAAGGACTCCAAAAGGCATGTGATTTTGCTGCGTTGTCCGGTTTATTCGTAAGCGCTCTGCAGATTTTGAATGTCATTACGTCGCTAGTACAGATATACCCCGCTCAAAACGACCTTGGAGTTTATACACGCGTTTCATACGCGTTTTAATAATTTTCATTTTATACCTGGTATAACAATATCTTAAGAGAGAAATACAAGGGCACTATAGTTCATTGCGACAAGTGTCCCAGCTTGGATGTCACTTGCTCGTCTTATGTTGAAAAAGAATGATAAATAATGTTTTTTGGGGGGGAGGGGGTAAGCGGGGGTTTTACAATTCGCGATTGTATTGTCGATTCTCTGTATTAATAAATATTGCTACGGTAGCATTGCGAAGACAGTTCATTATACGCCAAGGTAGAAAAGTTCCGAGAAACATCGAATTTTGCTGTAGGACGTGCAGCAAGTTAGCAGTTTAACACACAATGAAATACCTTTAGGTTTGAAATTCTTCCATTTTATACTTTCTGGTGCCATATGTTTAATATTCGTCTATCCTTACGGAAACGGAAGTATACTCATTCTTTGGCTTACGTACTAGAATTACAGTTCCCTATTATGACTTTAAATAAGCACAATGGTTTCGAGATCTGCATAAGCTGTAGGCAATATCACACGTTTCCATATATAAATCGTATCTTCAGAAGAAAATTACTTCAATTGACGCATTCGTTATCCTGTAAGGAACAAAGATATCTTTATCCTTACAGGATAAGGTGTACGTCAATTTCGTAAGCCACACCTGGTTATTCATATAATTTTAAGTTTAGGAGTACATGTTGGTACTAGTGTTAACAAGTACGCGTGAGACACTATCGCAGAAGTAAAGCTGTGAGGACGGGGCGTGAGTCGTGCTTGAGTAGCTCAGTTGGTAGAGCACTTGCCCACGAAAAGCAAAGGTCCCGAGTTCGGGTCTCGGTCCGGCATACAGTTTTAATTTGCCAGGAAGCTTTATGCTGAAGTAGTTTCTTCAGTTTCCTAAGGATAGTACAATACACTTCAGAGTTGATCGTTGCACCAAGCGGGAGCACATCGAACAGAATAACTCCTTCAGAACCCCTGATTTCACAGGCTGAGGGTGCGGTTTTGAACTTTTCCTTCGTAGGAGGTGTGGTGTGGCGCTACTCAATGGATTGCCGGTTTGTTTACGGTTCGAAGTGATCAACCCATGTTTCATCGCCTGTGACGATGTTCGACAACAAATTGTCACCATCGGCCTCGTGACGCCCAAGCAATTTCACATAATGGTTGTTCGTTGCTCTTTACGATCTTCTGTTAGGCGGCGAGGAATCCAGCGGCCACACACTTTTGAGTACTCCCAACTGGTGGACGAATGTTCAAATGTCTGTGAATTCCTAAGGGACCAAACTGCTGAGGTCATCGATTCCTAGACTTAGACAATACTTAAACTAACTTATGCTAAGAACAAAAAACACACACACACACACACACACACATATATATATATATATATATATATATATATATATATATATATATATATATATATATATATGCCCGAGGGACGACTCGAACCTCCGGCGGGAGGGGCCGCGCAATCCGTGATATGGCGCATCAAACCGCACGGCCACTCCGCGCGGCGGACGAGTGTGTCAGTACGGCCAATAAAGACATCCAGCTGTGCAGCAATGTGTTTGTCACCCGCCGCTCACCTCGAATGAGTGTGTCCGCACGTTCCAATATTGCAGGAGTCACGACTGTGTTCGGCCGGCTAGCACGCGTAAGATCCGACAGATTTGCACAACCTTGTTGCGATGATGACAGACGCCTTGCTCAATGACTTAACGTGCTTTTGTTCAGTGCCAGAACTTAGTAGGCATTCTACAAGTGCCTGTGAGTTTCTACGATGCTCAGTTTTTCCGCCAAAAGAAACTCAATAACGGCACTGTGCATGGAACGCACCTCAGTTACAGACGGCTTTTTGAGGGCTATGTTGCGACGCCATCTATAAGATCTTCAGGAAAATATTATAGGGCCTGAAGCGGAAATATTCCAAAATTTTGCACAACAAATTCCGTATTTTTTCAAGCGAAGTCGGCCGAATAGTGTAGCCTTACTTAGTGTGCACCCAGTAATCTGGAACTTTCGACCGTTAATGGTTTACAGAGGACTAGCTCCTAAATGTAAAGACAAATGATGGGCTAGGAGAGGTCTCCACAACCAGTCTGGGCAATATGTTTGGAGATTTAAGTGAAGTCCCTGAATGACAGCAGAGGATTCGGAAATGTAATGTTTCCCTTAACAAAAATGTTCAAATGTGTGTGAAATCTTATGGGACTTAACTGCTATGGTCATCAGTCCCTAAGCTTACACACTACTTAACCTAAATTTTCCTAAGGACAGACACACACACCCTTGCCCGAGGGAGGACTCGAACCTCCGCCGGGACCAGCTGCACAGTCCATGACTGCAGCACCCTAGACCGCTAGGCTAATACCACGCGGCTGTTTCCCTTAGCAACGGCACTGCTGATTTACACCGTTCTACTACTAAGCTGATGCTGTCTCTAATTATTTCGACGGCGACGAAAAAGTCTAACCTCTTCTGAAAATCTGTTAAGATTGCTTGAAATCAGAGCGACAACTCGAACGAGCAGCGCCTGCAACAAATATTGGGTATAATTACATGACAAAACTTATGTGCGAGTCGAATGTTTTTAGAAAATGTACACAAGTTGTTGTTGTTGTTGTTGTTGTTGTTGTTGTCGTTGTCTTCAGTCCTGAGACTGGTTTGATGCAGCTCTCCTTGCTACTCTATCCTGTGCAAGCTTCTTCATCTCCCAGTACCTACTGCAGCCTACATCCTTCTGAATCTGCTTAGTGTATACATCTCTTGGTCTCCCTCTACGATTTTTACCCTCCACGCTGCTCTCCAATGCTAAATTTGTGATCCCTTGATGCCACAGAACATGTCCTACCAAGGTCCCTTCTTCTTCTCAAGTTGTGCCACTAACTCCTCTTTTCTCCAACTCTATTCAATACCTCCTCGCTAGTTATGTGATCTACCCATCTAATCTTCGGCATTCTTCTGTAGCACCACATTTCGAAAGCTTCTATTCTCTTCTTGTCCAAAGTATTTATCGTTCATGTTTCACTTCCATACATGGCTACACTCCATACAAATACTTTCAGACACGACTTCCTGACATTTAAATCTAAACTCGATATTAACAAATTAGTCTTCTTCAGAAACGCTTTCCTTGCCATTGCTAGTCTACATTTTATATCCTCTCTACTTCGACCATCATCATTTATTTTGCTCCCCAAATAGCAAAACTCCTTTACTACTTTAAGTGTATCATTTCCTAATCTAATTCCCTAAGTATAGAGTCAAAATTTTTTCAAATAATCCCACGGGAATGCACGATTCGTTCGTGTTAGCTAACTGAAGGAAGGAGAGCGAGGGCGAATGGGAGCCTGCATTTTCCATTGCTAACTGGGCTTTGCGTCTGGGAGAAAAAAAAATACGCTCACATTAACAATGGAACAGATTATGTACTGCTGGCGTAAGAATAGTGGAGGTGAAGAATTTCTGAGGCTACGTGCAATTAAACTACAATCTGCAGATAATTTTCGTGAATTACTGAGTATGGATGTAAATCCAGATATCTTCCTGCCTAATTAGGTTAATCGGTCCATAATCACCTCGTTTGCGGGGAGGCGTTAAACAGGCGGAAAGAGGACGGCTCCTGAGAAGCCACGATACTGCGTTCCAAGTGAAGCAGATAAGACAGCTCTACCGGCGAAACAGCATTACGGCGCAACGGGAAACTTCCAAGCAGTATGGTTATGCTAACGGATGCCGTTTATGAGGTAATTTCGGATGAAAGAAAACCGTTGCTCAGCTTTCTTTGCACGTTACAATGATTATTGTTGTACTCGCAGTTCAGAACTTAGCTTTTCTTCAGTATGGATTTCCTGGCGGTTACCTTTGACCCAGACAATTTCAGAGACAGTCTGCAAATTTACTTTGCAGGGTGTAATCGCGAATTTGAGGACAGGCGTTCCTTAATGACGATATTATCACTACTTCTGTCCGTGCGATGTACCAAAACTTGGTGTCGACGATAAGGCTGTCCAGAGCACACATTATCTGTGGTACAAATACCTAGTTGTACACAAAGTGATCAGAAAGTCAGAAAAACTTGCAGGGTAGACTGTGTTGAGAAATAATGGTTAAGAAAAAATTCGATACTTTCTGCTGTTTCTGAGTTCATTATCGTTCAATTTAGCCAGTAAGGCCGTAGCGCGCGCCAATTCAAGCGGCCCGCCAGATACAAAATTAGTGTCAGCTATTCTCATAGCCTTTGGTTCGGGTTCGGTCCTTACTACAGCCCCATATCCAACTTCAGTATCGCTCTCTTGTACAGTTTTAGGAAATGGAAATGCCGTGTGGCCGGCCGCTGTGGCCGAGCGGTTCTAGGTGCTTCAGTCCGGAAACATGCTGTTGCTACGGTCGCAGGTTCGAATCTTGCCTCGTCCTTAGGTCAGTTAGGTTTAAGTAGTTCTAAATCTAGGGGACTGATGACCTCAGATGTTAAGTCCTATAGTGATTAGAGCCATTTCAACCATCTGAATGCCGTGTGGCAGGGTCTCCCGTCGCATAGACCGTTCGCCTGGTGCAAGTCTTTCAAGTTAACGTAACTTCGGTGACTTGCGTGTCTTTAAGGATGAAATGACGATGATAAGGACAACACAACACCTAGTCCCTCAGCGGAGAATTTTGTGTTAGCAGAAGAGCCAACACCGTGTTACGAATGGAGGCCGAAATGTAGGCGTTTTAGCTCAAGCAGGCTAGCGTGAGGAGTGAAGAACTATACTGACGTGAGGTTTGGAACATGACATGGAATGAGAATTCAGAAAGCGGACGTAATTAGTTTAATACTTAACTTTAATCCATTAATGATGAACGTCGCTCTTGACGGTACACGAGTCAATATTATCTGTTCAGAATACATTCTTGAAGATATTTCTTATAGTAACTGAATATGACGCCTTGCTAGGTCGTAGCAAATGACGTAGCTGAAGGCTATGCTAAACTGTCGTCTCTGCAAATGAGGGCGTATGTAGACAGTGAACCATCGCTAGCAAAGTCGGCTGTACAACTGTGGCGAGTGCTAGGAAGTCTCTCTAGACCTGCCGTGTGGCGGCGCTCGGTCTGCAATCACTGGTAGTGGCAACACGCGGGTCCGACGTATACTACCGGACCGCGGCCGATTTAAAGGCTACCACCTAGCAAGTGTGGTGTCTGGCGGTGACACCACAGAGAAAATCTCCGAGCCAGCCGGGAATCGAACCCGGGCCGTTAGGTATGACATTCCGTCGCGCTGACCACTCAGCTACCAGGGGCGGACAGTTTTAGGAAGCCAAACGAAGAACACATTTGGTGACAACCACCTCTACCGGGCCACTTGCGTGCGCAGCAGCCTGATTAGCTAACTTCAGAGCTAATTAACTCTGAAACGGCGCAAAGTATCGAACTGTTAAAACAATTATTTCTCAGCACTACGTATCCTGCGACACCTTTACAAGCTTTTCAGACTGTTCTGACCACCCTGTGGTTACCGATATTACAACGATAACCTTCGTGTCGTTACTGGATGTTTCTGTTGCAAAACCTGGCTATTTCTTTGCTTCTGAGCGAGGAGGTGCAGTACTATCCTAATTAGAACGAAAGCGGCACAGCTTTTAAGAATTGGGTTTAGCGTGCCGCCGACATCGAGGTCATTAGAGACGGAGCGCACTCTCAGATTAGAAAAGGATAGAGAAGGAAATCGGTCGTTTCCTTTTCAAAGAAACCATTCTCACAGTTGCCTTGAGCGATGTAGGGAAGCGACGGAAAATGTAGGTCTCTGAGGCTGCTTTAAACTGCTGACCTCCTGAGTGTGAGTAGTATCTTACCATTCCGGTACCCCGCTCGATCATAGATGTGCCATTCGAACTGAATTAATACAGCTATGCCATTAATATAAGAATGGCCCAGTATGGGAAGTTACTGCTTTGTAGATTTTGTTAACCATTCCTTTATCTGGTCAGTCTTCTGAACAGCTCGCGTTCATGCAGGGAAATGCGTATACGGACTGTGGCTCTTTAAGACTATACTTCGCGACTACGTGAAAAAGTTTCTCGTAACTGAAAACTTGTTTGGTATATTTTAGTTAGATATGCACTGGGACTACTCGGCTATCTACGCAACTGAGCTGCAGAAATACCCTAATTCAAAAAAATCTCTCCCACAAAGAGAAAGCAAGTTCCGATGTATCAGATAGTAATTTATTCCTTTTAGAACCGTTCTGAAAGTGGACAGTAAATTACGTAGACTGCCGACGATAAAATGAGATAAAGGGAATTTAATTTCAGAATTACTTACCCGTTGGCAGTTGCTCCTCTTTCTCATTGAAGGATTTTCTAACGAAAGATTAGCTACCTTTTAAGTTCTGAAGACTTCACAGGGCTACTCCTGTGATATTTAATGTAAATTAAATGCCACCGACAGCGTGGCACAAACTTTAATGAAAGGTATTTCGTCTGTGTAACGGGGTTAGAGGGAGAGGCATGCGGGTTCTTAGAACTGGCTGTGGTTCATCGTCATCAATCGCCTCGACATTCGCCATCAGAAGTTGATGTTAACCACGGAAAAACTTAATACTGTTACACTAATACATGAAAGTTCAAGGTTCAGCTACTATTTGAGTATTCAGAGGAAGTAAGGATTTAAAAACAAATTTTAATACATTACTGAAAGATACCACCCTCGAATTTCAGACGACCATTATATTCCCATTTATCGCACAATCAGTACAATCCATATCTGTTACGAAACTGATTGTTCAAAAAAATGGCTCTGAGCACTATGGGACTTAACATCTGTGGTCGTCAGTCCCCTAGAACTTAGAACTACTTAAACCTAACTAACCTAAGGACATCACACACATCCATGCCCGAGGCAGGATTCGAACCTGCGACCGTAGCGATCACACGGTTCCAGACTGAAGCGCCTAGAACCGCATGGCCACACCGGCCGGCTTGATTGTTTAAACTGTATAACGATGAAGTACGCAGAGGACTGCTGAATCAGTGTAGATACAGATGACAATCTAAATGAGCAGTGTGAAAGCCAACTTTGGCACAACGTTTGTCGTAAATCACGAAATGTACTGCAAATCTGCAAATTTTAATGTATCACTAGAAGCGGCACACCATCGTCTATAGCGTGGCCTGTTCTCATTTCAAAAACACTTTAAAGAGGATCAGGATGCTGTACAGGTAGTTTGTGTCATGAGGCACCGCCTGTCAACAACTACCGCATCCAGGTAACAAAAGATCGAGTTACGTAATGCTCTCACTGAAATGTTGCTGATCAAATTTCCTGCTTCAGGGGATTCGAATCGACTCAAACTTCAATTACAAAACAGTCAGGCCAGGTAGTATCACTTACGGAGATGTGTACCGTAGGGGCCGGCCGGGGTGGCCGAGCGGCTCTAGCCGCTACAGTCTGGAACCGCGAGACCGCTACGGTCGCAGGTTCGAATCCTGCCTCGGGCATGGATGTGTGTGATGTTCATAGGTTTGTTAGGTTTAAGTAGTTCTAAGTTCTAGGGGGCTGATGACCTCAGAAGTTAAGTCCCATAGTGCTCAGAGCCATTTGAACCATTTTGTACTGTAGGGGCCGAAAGATCAATGGCGAAAGCCAATTATGGCAGTAATAATATTTCTATACTGCCTTTTTCTTGAGGTCGGTTTGGAAACAATTAAAAATTATTTACAGTTTTTTTAATTTAATGGCTAGTATTTTTCTCTTGTTGACATAAAGATAATTGGGTATCGATTGAAGTCTAGGTCACCAGAGCGCTGTGAAATGATGCTGACATTGCTGCTGCTGATCTAGATTAGATAACGCGGTCTTACTGCACCATATTCGCCTAACGACGAACCTATGACTCCTGCTCTGCCACGATGGTTGTATCTGAGAACACTGTACTACTGGCCACTTATGTTAGCTTTACATCATGCACCCGCTCTTGCGGTCCTGTGACGAAGCAGAATGGAGCCATCCCACCAAAGTAAACTCCCCTGCTGTACCTAGAACGAACTAGAGCTCTAAGCGGCATGGCGCAGTATTTACGGCACTGGCCTATCTTTCGGGGGGACTAGGGTCCAATTTCCCGCCTTGCCAACCAGATGTCGGTTTTCTGTGGTTTCCCCTCCTGCGGGTTCGGGGGTAAGAATAGGCCCGATGTATTCCTGCCTGTCGTAAGAGGCGACTAAAAGGAGCCTCCCACGTTTTGGCCTTTATGTGACGGTCGCCTGTAGGGTTTGACCACCATTCTTCAAAATTTTTCCGAAGAGCGAGCCAATTGGGGAAGGACGCTTTATATGGTGCATCGTGTCCATCGTGCCTTGAGGTCTGTAGCCCACTTTCTCGTCGTCGCATTGCAGTCCCGCCCCGTCTACATCTCTTGGACGAGGGCAGATTCCTAGGTGCGTTTTCTACCATGAACTATGCAGTGTCGCTTTCTGCGCCGACGATGACCATGGACTTCTTTGCACCTAATATCCAGCACGGTAGCCAGTCCGTTGTGGTGGGGCCGCCATGTACTCTGTTGGTTGTAGCCCCCTGACAACACAGGGATTGCTCTGCTGATGCCTGCGCTGTTAACTCCCCACGTATGCCAAGTAGTAGATAGCTGTCACCCTGGGACATCGGGACTCCTGGCAATGGACATCCTGCCAAGTGACCTTTGCTGCTGCTGGGTGGCTCCCGTGGGGAGGGCCCCTGGTCGGAGTGGGTGGCATCATTGCGGATGACACGCCATGAAGCGTACCATGTCATCACTTGATGGTGATCAAACACCATCAGTCTCTAAGCGTTCTAAGTCTCAGTACAATGCAAGGAAGTACGACCCTAAATCATTCCCCCTCAGTGGCCCCACCCTGGGAGGAACGCCAGGCTAAGGATGGCAGCGAACCTTTTTCACCTCGGTATCTCGTATGTACGAGAACTGATGGGGACTCCTTTGCTTCAATGAAGCCACAGTTTTTTGTAAAGCATTTAGGGAACAAACTTGGGGAGGTGGAGGACTTGTCCAAAATACACTCTAGGTCAGTCTTGATAAAAACAGCATCCTCTGCCCAGTCACGGGCATTACTCGCTTGTGACAAGCTGGAGGATGTTTCTGTAACCATCACTCCCCTTAAGAGAGCCTTAATATGGTCCAGGGTATTATATTCCACGGGGACCTTCTTTTGCAGTCTGACGACGAGCGACGAGGCGTTCATTTTGTCCGGCGCATCCATCGGGGTCCGAGGGATAATGAGGTTCCCACCAGTGCCTTCATCTTGGTCTTCGAGGTTGGCACATTGCCAGAAAAGGTAAAGGTGATGGTCTACCACTGTGATATAAAGCCATATATCCCTCTCCTTATGTGGTGCTTTAAGTGCTGGAAGTTCGGCCATATGTCTTCCCGCTGAACTTCCAGCGTTCCATGTCGAGGTTGTGGAAGTCGATCGCATCCCAATACTCCATGTGCTCCGCCTCCCATCTGTGTCAACTGTGGAGAGCATCATTCCCCGTGCTCGCCAGACTGCAGGAGTTTACAGCTCAAAAGGAAAATCATGAAATACAAGATCTCCGACTGACTGACATACACTGAGGCAAAGAGGAAATTTGAGCGTCTGCATCCTGTGGCTATGACCTTCTCTTACGCCGCCGCTACGAGAACAGTTATAGCTCCATCCGCTCTGCGAATTCTGGTCGGCTCAACGAGCTGGAAGACTTCACCTGCCCCCTTGATGGTGGGGGAGGGGGGGGGCACTTCCCTCCTCGTTGCTTCCACACCATCTACCTCGGGAGCACTGCCCCCCCCCCCCACCCCAAACCATCGGGGACACCAGTCCCCACTTCTCAGTCGGAGAAGGGTAAGTCAGTCGGCACTTCTCGCTAGAAAGGGGTTCCTTGGGTCGCTCCCTTCCCAGGTTTCTACTAGTGGGAAAGATGACTCCCAACAGTGACTCAGGAGCCCAAAAGTATCTGGTCATAGGACTTCACGATCCTCCTCAGTCCTGGAGACTGAATCAGTCAAGCCTTCCCAGCCAGAGAAACCCAAGGAGCAGCGAGAAAAATTCAAAAAGAAAACCCTCAAGACCAAGGGACTTAGGGTGGCATCCTCACTACTGCTAACTATAAGCTTTCTCTCTGAGTATGACATGGAGATTCTGGCGTCTTCTGAGGACCTAGATCTCGCTGGGCCCTCAGATACCACGGAAACAGACTGCTCAGGAAATAAATCAGTGGCAGCAGGTGACCCTGAGGCCTCATTGAATGTTCCATGCCTTCCCAGCCTCACGATCACGTCATCCTCCAGTGGAATTGCGGCGGTTTTTTCTACCAACTGGTTGAGTTACGGTAACACCTGCTTTCTGCATTGCCCTCCAGGAAACATGGTTCCTGGAAATGCGGAACCCTGACCTCAGCGGCTGTAACGGATATTACAGGAACCATAGTGACTATAATCGAGAGTCAGGTGGTTTTTGCGTCTCTGTCCTGAACTCAGTATGAAGTGAACCTGTGCCCTTTCAAACCCCTCTTGATGCTGTGGCTGTCAGGATAAGGACGACGCAGGAAATAACTGTCTGCAACGTATATCTTCCTTCAGATCGCGCAGTACCCCTGAACGCATTGGCTGCACTGATCGATCAACTCCCTAAAGCTTTCCTACTTTCGGGAGATTTTAACGCTTATAACCCCTTGTGGAGTGCCACCGTGCTTACTCTCTGAGGCAGAGATGTCGAAAATTTACTGTCAAAACTCGACCTCTGCCTCTTAAATACAGGTGCCCCCACACATTTCAGTGTGGCACATTCTGCCATTGATCTCTCGGTTTGCGGTCTTGGCTTTCTCCCATCTATCCACTGGAGAGCACATGACGACCTGTGTGGTAGTGACCACTTCCCCATCTGCCTGTCACTGCCCCGGCGTCAGGCCCACGGACGTCTGCCCAGATGCGCTTTAAACAAGGTGGACTGGGAAACTTTCACCTCTGCTGTCACGGTTGAATCTCCCCCACACGGTAACATTGATGTGGAGGTTGAGCAGGTGAATACAACTATCGTTTCTGTGGCAGAAAAAGCGATCCCTCGCTCTTTAGGGTGCCCGCGGTGAAAGGCAGTCCGTAGGTGGTCGCCGTAAATCGATGAAGCAATTACAGAGCGTCGACAAGCTCTACAGTGGCATAAGCGGGACCCTTCCCTGGAGCATCTCATAGCCTATAAACGGCTCCGTGACTGCGTTCGCCATCTTACCCAACGACGAAAGCAGGAGTGTTGGGAGAGATACGTCTCGACCATTGGGTACCATACGTCACCTTCCCTAATCTGGGCAAAGATCAAACGTGTTTTCAGGTACCAAACCCCAAGAGGTGTACTTGGTATTAACATCAATGGCGTGTTATCTACCGACGGAATCGTGATTGCCGAGCACTTTGTTGAGCACTATGCTCGAGCCTTTTCGTAGGAGAATAACCAAAAATGTGTGTGAAATCTTATGGGGCTTAACTGCTAAGGTCATCAGTCCCTAAGCTTACACACTACTTAACCTAAATTATACTAAGGACAAACACACACAGCCATGCCCGATGGAGCACTCGAACTTCCGCCGGGAGAATTACCCCCCAGCCTTTCGCACTCTCAAACGGCGGCTGGAAGGGAATGTGATTCGGTTCACTACACACCACAGTGAATCCTATAATGCCCCATGGGGCATGTGGGAGCTCCTCAGTTTCCTGGCACATTGCCCCGACACAGCTCCTGGGCCAGATCGGATCCACAGTCAGATGATTAAACTTCTCTCATCTGACGACAAGGGACATCTCCTCGTCATCTTCAACCGGATCTGGTGCGATGGCTTCTTTCTATCGCAATGGCGGGAGAGCACCATTATTCCGGTGCTCAAACCCGGTCAAAACCCGCTTGATGTGAATAGCTATCGGCCCATCAGACTCACCAACGTTCTTTGTAAGCTGCTGGAATGTATGGTGTGTCGGCAGTTGGGTTGGGCCCTGGAGTCACGTAGCTTACTGGCTCCATGTCAGGGCGGCTTGCGCCAGGGTTGTTCTACGACTGATAATCTTGTGTCCCTCGAGTCTGCCATCCGCACAGCCTTTTCCTGACGCCAACACCCGGTTGCCGTCTGTTTTGATTTACGAAAGGCATATGACACGACATGGCGACATCATATCCTTTCCACATTATACGAGTAGAGTCTCAGACACCCACTCCTGATTTTTATCCAGAATTTCCTGTCGCTTCGTACTTTCCGTGTCTAAGTTGGTGTTTCCCATAATCCCATCCATATTCAGGAGAAAGGAGTCCCGCAGGGCTCCGTATTGACTGTTTCTCTATTTTCAGAGACCATTAACGGTCTAACAGCAGCTGTATGGCCATCCGTCTCGCCTTCTCTGTATGCGGATGACTTCTGCATTTATTACTGCTCCTCCAGTACTGGTGTCGCTGAGCGGCGCTTACAGGAAGCAATTCACAAGGCGCAGTCATAGGCTGAAGCCCACGGCTTCCAGTTTCCAGCCGCCAAGTCGTGTGTCATGCATTTCTGTCCACGTCACACCGTTCATCCAGAACCAGAACTTCACCTTAATGACGGTCCACTCACTGTAGTGGAGGCACATCGATTCGTAGCACTGGTTTTCGATGCCCGATTGACTTGGCTACCTCACCTTCGTCAGCTTAAGCGGAAATGCTGGCAGCACCTCAATGCTCCCCGCTGCCTGAGCAACACCAACTGGGTTGCAGATCGCTCTACGCTGATGCAGCTCTACAGAGCGCTTGTTCAACCGCGCCTTTACCATAGGAGTGTGGTTTATGGTTCGGCAGCGCCATCGGCGTTGGGTTCACTCGACCCAGTGCACCACTGTGGCATTCGCCTAGCGACAGGTTCTTTCAGAACTAGTCCAGTGACCAGTGTCCAGGTGGAGGCCGGAGTCGCTCCATTGAATGTTAGGCGAGCACAACTGCTCGCCAGTTACGTTCCACACGTTCGTAGTTTTGCGCACCCGAATTACCGTTTCCTTTTCCCACCCGCGGCAGCCCGTCTCTCGCATCGGCGGCCCAGGTCAGGGCTAACGATGCGGTGCACGTGCTTTCCCTTCTTTCTTAACTGGAGTCCTTCCCTTAACCACCTATACTTGGGTTCCATTCACGTACACCTCCATGGTGTACACTTAGTCCGTGGCTTCGCCTGGATCTTTCACATGGTCCTAAGGACTCAGTTAACACTGCGACTCTCCGCTGTCACTTCCTCTCGATTAGTGTCATGTACCGGAACCGTGAAGTGGTTTACACCGACGGCTCGATGGCTGATGGTCACGTAGGCTTTGCGTTTGTTCATGGAGGACATACTGAACAGCACTGCTTGCCAGATGGCTGGCGGCCATTTTTGTGCTCTTCAGCACATCCACTCATGCCCAGGCAAGTCAATTCTTCTGTGTACTTACTCCTTGAGCAGCTTAAAAGGTATCAACCAGTGCTTCCATTGTCATCCTTTGGTAGCGACCATCCAGAAGTTCATCTACGCCCTGGAACGGTCCAGTCGTTCAGTGATGTTTGTCTGGAGCCCAGAGTACGTCGGAATATCGGCTACATTCAAACACAACAGAGAAATACTTCAACATTGAAACAGACTTCCGCAAACGACGAGTGAAGTTCTATGGACATATCATGAGACTGGATGACAACAGACTGCCGGCATCTCGTGGTCGTGCGGTAGCGTTCTCGCTTCCCATGCCCGGGTTCCCGGGTTCGATTACCGGCGGGATCAGGGATTTTCTCTGCCTCATGATGGCTGGGTGTTGTGTGATGTTCTTAGGTTAGTTAGGTTTAAGTAGTTCTGAGTTCTAGGGGACTGATGACCTAAGATGTTAAGTCCCATAGTGCTCAGAGCCATTTGACAACAGACTAACAAATAAAATTTTAATGTACTCACAGAAACTAAAAACAACAAGTCTGGACCAAACAAGTTCAAACTGATCTCAAAAATGCCAACATCACATCCGCAGACATGGCAGATCGAAAAATCTTCAGATAGAAGATCCACTGCTGCGACGTTGCGCCAGAAGAAAATCCCAAAAGATCTACGGGAAAATGAAGAGAAGAATGTCGTTCTAAACATAGCGAGAGGATGAAACAATTCTGGGAGGACGAGAAAAACAGCAATCACAGATCGTAGTTCGCTTTGTGCGATCCTCTATGGGTCTAAACAATTTAAATAAATAAATAATGATATAATTCATAAGTAGGTACTGATTGAGGGATTAAGTTACGTTAAAAAATATATTCGGTTAGCGAGAACTTTGGCCACAATTAAGGTGTTCCTGAAAGAACTCACCACAAATTGTGCTGCAAAAGTCAAAATGTTCTTATGTCGTGCTTGACCCCGTTACGGAATTACTATGCCAGACGCTATCAATCTATATAAATTGAAATCTGGTGATCAAATTGTCTGAATTTCAATATAATCCTCAATTAAACTACAGCAAATGGACAGCAGCAGTTCAGTGGGAACTATACTATGATATAACGCGCATCGCCGAACACGTGGCCTGGTTTAATGCTCACTAATATATCCAGCCACGAAGCATGGCTCACTGACGTCACAGTTCCCAATAACGTACATTTAATCTACGCAGGCAAATAAATACCGCGAGCGGACAGAATCGATATAGAGATTAAATGTTGCACGATTTCATACAATATCTAATACATTTTCGATCACAAGCTACTCGAACCATGATCGAGACCTGAAGATTTTTGGAAAGTAGACGTGATTATGGAAATCAGATGATCGATGGTGAGAAATCTTACGTTTGTAACTGTAACAGTCTTCAGTAAATTTAAAGCCATATTGGATGTTACTACACCGTCACGGTTTTTTAAAATTTTAAAACAGGTTTTTTCAGAGAGCTTTATCAGTCACAATTATTTGCTCACTTGATAACATTCCTTAATGTTGCAACATGTTCCGAGATATGTCATCCACAAAAAAAATTAGTTACAAAAGCATTTAACGTGGATTACAGGTATAGTTCGATGTATTAGTTTTCTGTCATGGTATGTTGGTTCGGGCATGGGTTATTTCTACTGCACAGTGGTGCAGCTTGTACTAAAAAACACGTTAAAAGAATTCTTCACAAATTCGTAAACAGTGGACAACAAAATCCAGATAGTAACATCAGTGTAAGAAAGTAAAATAACCACTTCTGATGAAAAAAAGTAAGCTACAATCAACGCTGAAACAGAAAACTACTATATTCAGGTCTATCTATATTCGTATTTGTTTCTGTATTCCCGGTAAATAACAGCAGCTAGCCAGTTGCAGAATGAAGATTTATTGAAATCCTTGACCACGGTTTCGGTGTATCTAAATATACCTTCATCATAAGCAAAAATACACAGGAAGACACCTTAATTATCAAAAAACATAGCAACATAACTGTGAGAGAAGAAAGAAAAACAATTATAGCGCAAGTAACCATGAAAATTACCAAAGTGTTACAAGCACAAAAACTTTGTCACTTACTAAAATCACATCCTGCAGTGGAGATGCATAAAGCAATCGTGCCAAAGGCGTCGTCGGTAGTTAAAAGTATCACCTCCATCTCTACAGCATGATTATAAAGAGATGGTCGAGGCGAACACGGCATACTATCAGTACTTATCCTGTGAACTATCGTGAAGAGGGTGTGGAAGTACTAGGGTAGGCAATTTCACAGAGAGAGGGCAGTTGTGGTATGCGCGAGACACTCGCGTACACTAAAAACTCCGGGGTACATATTCATGCTCATCAAAATTTTAAAGGTTGTTCTAATTTTAACCCTCTGTTTTAATAAATAAAACATCAGAACCATTTACAAACACCCGCATACATAGAAAATATGAACGCCAATTTGTCTGTGTTCTAGTGTCAAGCAGGTGAAGTTTGCGCTAAGGAACATATTCCACGAGAGACGACACTAGTGGTTCTTTTTTTTTTTTTTTGTCATCAGTCTACTGACTGGTTTGATGCGGCCCGCCACGAATTCCTTTCCTGTGCTAACCTCTACATCTCAGAGTAGCACTTGCAACCTACGTCCTCAATTATTTGCTTGACGTATTCCAATCTCTGTCTTCCTCTACAGTTTTTGCCTTCTACAGCTCCCTCTAGTACCATGGAAGTCATTCCCTCATGTCTTAGCAGATGTCCTATCATCCTGTCCCTTCTCCTTATCAGTGTTTTCCACATATTCCTTTCCTCTCCGATTCTGCGTAGAACCTCCTCATTCCTTACCGTAACACTAACTAATTCCTTACCGTAACACTAGTGTTACGCGAGAGAATCTCGCGCAAATTAAAGGCTAGGATACATACTAGCGAAAACGAACAAAATGTTGTAAATCGAAACCATCTGTCGTCATAAATAAAAAAAACACATAACAGAATCATTTAAACCACATATACACATCAAAAACAGCAACAACAACAACAATCATCAAAAATACGTAAAATCCCAACAAGACAGGAAAGGAGTATCTCACCAGCATCAACAGGCAAGAAAACTAGTTTCTTGTCAGCCATACTATATTACGTTAGAGTGAGAAGGGATTTGAAGCTGTGCACAAATTTTTTGTTTCCAAGCTGCACCCGTTCGTTAAGAATAAATCTATCTTTTTGAGACGTTTGAAAATTTCTAATTCTTCGAACTGTTTCACCATTTTTTGTCTGATGTAATAAGTCGGAACACGTTGCATCATGAAAAAACTGAATCACGTTAACGAAGAACTGAGACTGATAGGGCTCGCAGGAAAACCTGTTCACGTTAATATAGGAAAATGATTCACAGGATACTGTCCACTTAATTGTCGATTAGGCTCCCCCACTCCTATCTCAGTGCCAGCGACGGTTCGTTCACGTGAGATCAGCCTGCAGACAAGTTGATAGGATAGCGTATTTGTTCCTCTCCCTTACCCGTCATTGGTTTCTTGACTATCGACATCACGGATCCTGGCACTGTTGACACGAAAGTCTAATTTTTTAACTGCTTTCTTAGTTCAGAAGAACAAGATTGTCTTCACGGGCCTTTGACTAGCAAGATGAAATAACAAGTCCTCCGGTTTCGATTTTTGCAGCTAAGGCTTTCCTTGGATAAATATTTTCGTGTAATTTTTAATCCAGTACTGTCTATTGTTGATAGCTGATACAGGTTTTGATATTCTCAGTGCGGAAAAGTATTGTTTTGGTTCTTCAATTCAGTCCTCAAAGAAGCACTCCATTAACATCTCTCAGCCTAACCGTTATCATACCAGTTTCCTCTTCTTTTCATGTTTTATCTCTTCTTCTATCTGTTCCAGGATAGGCATCGGTGCTAGATTTGTGGTTTACCTAGTCGTGTATTTTCCATAGCCGCCAACACGTCACAATCCAGTGAAACCATGTTTCTGCGCACACTCCCCCGCTTGTTGCTTTCCTGTTCAGTACTCATCCTGAATATTAGACAGTCGATGGCCTAGGCTGATCAGCCCTGAAGTCTGTGAAACATCTTAGTATTACAAAAACAATTCGAAGCCTTCGGAAAGGAAAGGAAAATGGGGCTTTAAGTCCCGTCGACGTTGAGGTCATTAGCACAAGTTGGGATTTTGTCGAGGATGCGGAAAGAAATTGGCCGTGTCCTTTCAAAGGAACCCTCCCGGTATTTGCCTGAAGTGATTTAGGCAAACTACGGAAAAACTAAATCTTTACGCGGATTTGAACCGTCGTCCTCCCGAATGCGACTCCAGCGTGTTAACTTCTACTCCACCTCGCTCGGTAAGCCTTCGTTATAATGGCATTCGCAAAAGACTACGATAAATTGTTAATGCACAGAGCAGTTTTCTACGTAATTAGATTCACAATGCGTTTCTAAGGTCGTTTCGTTGTATTTAACATTTGAAACTGCATTTGTGGCATTCGCATACGACATAGTGCAGTTGCACAATACATATTGTTAAATTTCTCATTCACTGTAAAAAGATAATCTGCATGTGCACAGAAATGTAGATAATACTTATCATCTCCTGTGTACCACCACTGACGCGAAGCCGGCCGATGTGGCAGAGTGGTTCTAGACACTTCAGTCTACGGTCGCAGGTGCGAATCCTGCTTCGGGCATGGATGTGTGTGATGTCCTTAGGTTAGTTAGGTTTAAATAGTTCTAAGTTCTAGGGGACTCATGACCTAAGATGTTAAGTCCCATAGTGCCCAGAGCCATTTGAATTTTGAACTGACGCGAAGCAACACTTGCCTTCGCAGTACCGCCTGTCAAAACATATTGCATACTCTTACCACAAAGGCAGTTCCAAATATAACAGATTGCTGCATAGGATCGTAGTCATTCATGTACTGAATATAACAGAAATTATTAATCAATAATACATTCACCTGTGTTACCTGAGCCGGTCGCGGTGGTCTCGCGGTTCTAGGCGCGCAGTCCGGGAACCGTGCGACTTCTACGGTCGCAGGTTCGAATCCTGCCTCGGGCATGGATGTGTGTGATGTCCTTAGGTTAGTTGGGTTTAAGTAGTTCTAAGTTCTAGGGGACTGATGACCACAGCAGTTGAGTCCCATAGTGCTCAGAGCCATTTGAACCATTTTTTTCTGTTACCTGACTGGCATCTCGTGGGTAGATTTCCTTTCCCATGCTTCAAGTAATACGCTACTTTGGGGTAAAAGGGTTTGACAAGCCAAGTTTGGAACTCACTTTTGCCCGGAAAGAAATGTCCTTGAAGTTCATTCTGTGGAGAGCAGAAAAGGCGAAAATATGAAGATACAAGATCAGAATAATGGGCGCATTGTGGCATGATCTCCCGGCAAAACTTCAGATCAGCTTTTTTCGGTGAGGTTAGCACTGTGCCGATAGCCGTATCGTGTAATTAGCTGCATATAGCCCAGTTTTCTTGAGCTTTATTTCCGGTACCTTATTTTCAATCCAACCGCCAGGCGTCTCGGTTCGTTTCAGTAAATGTGAACAATGATCATTACACACAAAGAGAACAAATTGCAATAAACAATGCCCTCTTTGTCCCTCCATATTCATAAAATTTGTTTTTGCGAAGGCAGACTGGCCTTCGTAGGCAGATAGGCTCTTCTGTTAATGGCTAAATGATTGCTGTCTTTTTGTGATGTTAACAACAGGCGCTTGGTGGCGTCTCCAGTGACGAATGTGGGTAAAAATAGATTTCACAATAGCCAAACGATGTTGAGCAAGCAGAGATGCTCATATGCCTGACGGGATACCAATTCGATTCTACACAGACTACGCGAAAGAACTTGCCCTTTTCTAACAGCCGTGTACGGCAAGTCTCTAGAGGAACGGAAAGTTCCAAATGATTGGAAAATAGCACAGGTAGTCCCAGTCTCCAAGAAGGGTCGTCGAGCAGATGCGCAAAACTATAGACCTATATCTCTGACGTCGATCTGTTGTAGAATTGTAGAACATGTTTTTTGCTCGAGTATCATGTCGTTTTCGGAAACCCAGAAGCTACTCTGTTGCAGTCAACATGGATTCCGGAAACAGCGATCGTGTGAGACCTAACTCGCTTTATTTGTTCATGAGACCCTGAAAATATTAGATACAGGCTCCCAGGTAGATGCCATTTTTCTTGACTTCCGGAAGGCGTTCGTTACAGTTCCGCACTGTCGCCTGATAAACAAAGTAAGAGCCTACGGAATATCAGACCAGCTGTGTGGCTGGATTGAAGAGTTTTTAGCAAACAGAACACAGCATGTTGTTATCAATGGAGAGACGTCTACAGACGTTAAAGTAACCTCTGGCGTGCCACAGGGGAGTGTTATGGGACCATTGCTTTTCACAATATATATAAATGACCTAGTAGATAGTGTCGGAAGTTCCATGCGGCTTTTCGCGTATGATGCTGTTGTATACAGAGAAGTTGCAGCATTAGAAAATTGCAGCGAAATGCAGGAAGATCTGCAGCGGATAGGCACTTGGTGCAGGGAGTGGCAACTGACCCTTAACATAGACAAATGTAATGTATTGCGAATACATAGAAAGAAGGATCCTTTATTGTATGATTATATGATAGCGGAACAAACACTGGTAGCAGTTACTTCTGTAAAATATCTGGGAGTATGCGTGCGGAACGATTTGAAGTGGAATGATCATATAAAATTAATTGTTGGTAAGGCGGGTACCAGGTTGAGATTCATTGGGAGAGTCCTTAGAAAATGTAGTCCATCAACAATTGAGGTGGCTTACAAAACACTCGTCCGACCTATACTTGAGTATTGCTCATCAGTGTGGGATCCGTACCAGATCGGGTTGACGGAGGAGATAGAGAAGATCCAAAGAAGAGCGGCGCGTTTCGTCACAGGGTTATTTGGTAACCGTGATAGCGTAACGGAGATGTTTAACAAACTCAAGTGGCAGACTCTGCAAGAGAGGCGCTCTGCATCGCGGTGTAGCTTGCTCGCCAGGTTTCGAGAGGGTGCGTTTCTGGATGAGGTATCGAATATATTGCTTCCCCCTACTTATACCTCCCGAGGAGATCACGAATGTAAAATTAGAGAGATTAGAGCGCTCACGGAGGCTTTCAGACAGTCGTTCTTCCCGCGAACCATACACGACTGGAACAAGAAAGGGAGGTAATGACAGTGGCACGTAAAGTGCCCTCCGCCACACACCGTTGGGTGGCTTGCGGAATATAAATGTAGATGTAGATGTAAATACGTCAGTCCACTAATTCGTTATTTCGACTTGAGCTGAATGATTCCCAAATACAACAACATGCATTAAATTTATCCATGTGATATGGATGTTGGTTGAGGTCTGCGACTGTATTACAATATTATGTAGAATAAATTATACTGATGCAGTCACTTTGTACTAAATTTTTAGTAGCCACCTTGGGCAAAAAACTTTTGCTAAAAATTCAAGCTCTATAGATAAAATCATTTACTATAAACGTTATATTGATGATACATTATTCCTGGTAGACAGTGACACAGATGTTATTAACAACATACTCGACACACTCCATAAACAAGATAGAAATATAACATTCACAGTGGAATATGAGAGCAATGGTAGCATCAATTTCCTTGATCTAAACATCAGTAAAGAAAACAACTCGCACATCTTCAAAGTTTTACAGGAAGGCAACAGCAACAGATACCACCATACCCAGCTCATCCTGTCGCCACACAACAAACAAACTTGCTGCATACAGAGCACTAGTTAAGAGCCAAAAATATACCATTCGATTCTTTAATTGCTTCAAATATGCAATTATGTTTTCTTTGATGTCGATTCTGTCTAAAAATATGAGCCTGTATGATATGGTTTTCCTTTTTTTTTCTCCAGCGGAAACCTAATTTCTTTAGAAACCGTCTTACATTAGCGTTGCTGTCTTCAAAGTCCAAGCCGGCTGGAGTGGCCCTGCGGTTCTAGGTGCTACAGTCTGGAGACTAATGACCTTAGAAGTTAAGTCCCATAGTGCTCAGAGCCATTTGAACCATTTTTAGCCTCTTCAAACTTCCATTTCATTCCTTCCACTGTAGGCACTCGTTTTTCGGTCAAATAAGTCGTAAACAATTCTCCTAGCAACCACCTCATCTATTCCATCAATATCTATAATTGTTTTGCGTTTACGTTTTTTATCTGAAGTTGCAAATTTCCTTCCTCTGCCAGGTTTCGATAGCCTGCCTTCCCTTTTAATTTTCTGGATAGTACTACGCTAAACGCCTGTGGCCACTTCGGCTTTCTGTAGAACTTTCTACACTGGTATATTCCTTCCCGAGTGAACTCACCTTCAATAAACATTAAAACTTTATGTACAGTCTCCCGAGACTGACAGTTCAGTTTTCTGCCTTTCAGTTTTTTTAAGTACTAATAGGATTTACGATTTCAGTCTGAAGTCACTATGCACTAGTAATACAAACGCAGAAAAACACACAACGGACACACATGGCAAACTTGAGGCAGGAAAACGTATTAGCGCGAATAGTACCTCTCTGCGCTTGCGCAGTGAACCCGGCAGTTACATCGTAGCAGTCGCGAAGCTAAACTGCTGGCCATTAAAATTGCTACACCAAGAAGAAATGCAGATGATAAACGGGTATTCATTGGATAAATATATTACACTAGAACTGATATGTAATTACATTTTGACGCAATTTGGGTACATAGATCCTGAGAAATCAGTACCCAGAACAACCACCTCTGGCCGTAATAACGGCCTTGATACACCTGGGCATTGAGTCATATAGAGCTTGGATGGCGTGTACAGGTACAGCTGCCCATGCAGCTTCAACACGATACCACAGTTCATCAGGAGTAGTGACTGGCGTATTGTGGCAAGCCAGTTGCTCGGCCACCATTGACCAGACGTTTTCAGTTGGTGAGAGATCTGGAGAATGTGCTGGCCGGGGCAGCAGTCGAACATTTTCTGTATCCAGAAAGGCCAGTACTGGACCTGCAACATTCGGTCATGCACTATCCTGCTGAGGTGTAGGGTTTCGCAGGGATCGAATGAAGGGTGGAGCCACGGATCGTAACACATCTGAAATGTAACGTCCACTGTTAAAATTGCAATCAATGCGAACAAGATGTGACCGAGACGTGTAACCAATGGCACCCCAAACCATCACGCCGGGTGATACGCCAGTATGGCGATGACGAATACACGCTTCCAATGTGCGTTCACCGCGTTGTCGCCAAACACGGATGCGACCATCATGATACTGTAAACAGACCCTGGATTCATCCGAAAAAAAGACGTTTTGCCATTCGTGCACCCATGTTCGTCGTCGAGTACACCATCGCAGGCGCTTCTGTTTGTGATGCAGCGTCAAGGGTAACCGCAGCCACGGTCTCCGAGCTGATAGTCCATACTGCTGCAAACGTCGCCGAACTGTTCGTGCAGATGGTTGTTGTCTTGCAAACGTCCCCATCTGTAGACTCAGGGATTGAGACGTGGCTGCACCATCAGTTACAGCCATGCGGATAAGATGCCTGTCATCTCGACTGCTAGTGATACGAGGCCGTTGGGATCCAGTACGGCGTTCCGTATTACGCTCCTGAACCCACCGATTCCATATTTTGCTGAGAGTCATTGGATGTCGACCAACGCGAGCAGCAATGTCGCGATACGATAAACCACAATCGCGATAGGCTACAATCCGACCTTTATCAAAGTCGGAAACGTGATGGTACCCATTTCTCCTCCTTATACGAGGCATCACAACAACTTTTCCCAATGAAACGCAGGTCAACTGCTGTATGAGAAATCGGTTGTAAACTTTCCTCATGTCAGCACGTTGTAGGTGCCGCCACTGGCGCCAACCTTGTGTGAATGCTCTGAAAAGCTAATCATTTGCGTATCACAGCATCTGCTTCCTGTCTGTTAAATTTCGCGTCTGTAGCACGTCATCTTCGTGGTGTAGCAATTTCAATGGCCAGTAGTGTATCATTTGTGCACGAAGAAATTGCGTTGCATTTCTTTAATCAACGAATTTTGTCGCCAAATACTGAGAGGAGTGTAAGTGTAGTTGTGAATGGTGAAGCCTAGAGGACAACTGTGAAGATATTATGAAGCGCAGAGCGGTGGCGTTTGAGCGCCAGGTAGTCGGAGCCTGGCCGGTGCTCTCAAAGGCTGGCCGACGGGTTATCTGGGACAGCGCCCCGCGCACAGCGCTGATTGCAGTTAACCTTGGCTGCTGCTGCTGCCGCCGCCGTGGGACACACCTCTGCGTCACACAACCACGCGAGTCGACTGCTGTAATCCACGTGGCGAGTCGTTGACAGCTTGGTCACAGTGCATCATATATCCTTCGTCAGCGTTTGGCGGGATAAAGGTTGTTAAGTTAGGTTGGTTTATAATATATATGTCAAGGAGGTTAGCAACTATTTTCTCCTCTGTGGACAGGCTGGACACCACGGCAGCTCCGTGTTTTGAGAAGAGTTTAGCCTTTAAAAATACGCCGAATGCATGTGAATGAGCTGCATCTCGAAAAGAACGTGGCACGTACCGTACACTTATTCGTCGGTCACTGAAATAACCATATACAAGTTCTACGGATATGAAATGAAAAGATAAAAGGTACCGTTATGTAATCGGGTCGAAGTAGAGAGGATATAAAATGTAGACTGGCAATGGCAAGGAAAGCGTTTCTGAAGAAGAGAAATTTGTTAACATCGAATATAGATTTATGTATCAGGAAGTCGTTTCTGAAAGTATTTGTATGGAGTGTAGCCATGTATGGAAGTGAAACATGGACGATAACTAGTTTGGACAAGAAGAGAATAGAAGCTTTCGAAATGTGGTGCTACAGAAGAATGCTGAAGATAAGATGGGTAGATCACATAACTAATGAGGAGATACTGAATAGGATTGTGGAGAAGAGAAGTTTGTGGCACAACTTGACTAGAAGAAGGGATCGGTTGGTAGGACATGTTTTGAGGCATCAAGGGATCACAAATTTAGTATTGGAGGGCAGCGTGGAGGGTAAAAATCGTAGAGGGAGACAAAGAAATGAATACACTAAGCAGATTCAGAAGGATGTAGGCTGCAGTGGGTACTGGGAGATGAAGAAGCTTGCACAGGACAGAGTAGCATGGAGAGCTGCATAAAACCAGTCTCAGGACTGAAGACAACAACAACAAGAACAACAACATGTAATCGAGATGATTCGTGTTGACATTGAGCAGCAACATTGCAAACACCCCAGACAAGTTAAGCTAAATTCAGTGAAACGAACATACGTCAATTAAAATTCAATGACTGTCATTAAGCGTACGTGTGAAAGACAAGCATAAATTTTAGTACAAGTTACTCTGAACTCCTAAAACACTGAAAAGTGGAAACACGCACATCACATTTGCAAAATCGCATTCGGGAGGACGGCGGTTCAAACCCGTGTCCAGCCATCCAGATTTAGTTTCTCCGTGATTCACCTAAATCGCGCCAAGCAAATGCCTAGATGGCTTCCAGAATGAGATTTTCACTCTGCATCGGAGTGTGCGCTGATATGAAACTTCCTGGCAGATTAAAACTGTGTGCCGGACCGAGACTCGAACTCGGGACCTTTGCCTTTTGCGGGCAAGTGCTCTACCAACTGAGCTACCCAACCACGACTCACGCCCCCTTCCTCACAGCTTTACTTCCGCCAGTACCTCGCCTCCTACCTTCCAAACTTTACAGAAGCTCTCCTTTCTTATAGGAGTGCTAGTTCTGCAAGGTTCGCAGGAGAGCTTCTGTAAAGTTTGGAAGGTAAGAGGCTAGGTACTGGCGGAAGTAAAGCTGTGAGGACGGGGCGTGAGTCGTGCGTGGGTAGCTCAGTTGGTAGAGCAATTGCCCGCGAAAGGCAAAGGTCCCGAGTTCGAATCTCGGTCCGGCACACAGTTTTAATCTGCCAGGAAGTTTCTAGGTGGCTTCCTTGAAAGGGCACGGCCAATTTCCTTCCCTTTCCTTAACACAATCCGATCTTCTGCTCCGTCTCTAATGACGTCGATGTCGACGGGAGGTTAAAGTCAGCCTTCCTTCCTCCCTTCCTGTTTACATTTGCAAACGACGTCATGTGACGGCATCAGCACCTTATTGTTCTAAAAACGACAGTAGCAGTAATAATAATTTGTAGACAGCTGATGCCCACATACCACAACGGAAAGAAACATCGACTAAAGTAACTTCGAGCATAAGATACGCCACACTTCTCACTTAAGGGCGGTAGGACGTCAAACGGGCCGACTTGGAGCAGGATAAGCACCACAGGACATTTCAATTTCCACTGTCTATACTTTTACAAATAAATTTGTCAGCATGACCAGGAAGGATTCAGAATTTACACTCATAGCAGTGGAAGTTCTGAAACATAACAACGAAGTAATTTTATATACGTGTGAAATTTCATCATTTTTTTCACTTACTAATGGCAGCATTTGTTTCTATAGGTACACATTTCTTCATAAGTAAGAGATTCTTCGATGATTTTTGCACAGCATACAAGCCATACTTACAGGTGTATGAAACTGTAGAATTTTCCGAATCTATTAAAAACTGTGGCCAAAATTGAGGTAATTAACTATAAAATTTGTGTTTTTTCTAAACACGAAGTTTAAAATATAACGGTTAATTCGTTTTTTCATAAATTGAATAAATTCTAGAGTTTCATACACCTGTATAGTATGTATGCTGTGCAAAATTCATCGAAGAATCTCCCTAACGTATGAAGAAAAGTGTACCTATAGCAACATATGCAGCCATTAATAAGTAAAAAAATGATGAAATTTCGCGCGTAAAAAATTATTTTGTTATATTTTCGAACTTCCACTGCAGTGAGTGTGAATCCTGAATCCTTCCTGATGATGCTGACAAAGTTTTATGAATTTATTTGTAAAAGTATAGACACTGGAAATTAAAATGTCCTGAGATGCCTCTCCTGCTCCAAGTCGGCCCGTTTGATTTCCTACCCCCCTTAAACAAATTAGCCGGCCGGGGTGGCCGAGCGGTTCTAGGCGCTTCAGTCTGGAACCGCGCGACCATGCCTCGGGCATGGATGTGTGTGATGTCCTTAGGTTAGTTAGGTTTAAGTAGTTTCAAGTTCTAGGGGACTGATGACCTCAGATGTTAAGTCGCATAGTGCTCAGAGCCATTTAACCATATTTTAAACAAATTATTTTTCACGCCGAAATTTTTCGATAAATGCCTTGCCTACTTTTCGTTTCAGATTAAGCTGCGATTTCATTCCATATATTCCGAGCTATATTCGGATTATTTTATTCATCACGTTCTCTTGGGACGTCTCTTGCGTGGACACTACTTTCACACTAGAGGGTACCGGAAGCCGTACTGAATGGTCTGAGACCTAACTGCTCAGAATATGCAACAGACACGTAAAGATCTGAATCTGTTCTCTCGGTCAATTAGTCAAGGATGTTGGCGTCACGTTAGACAAGAGACAGACGTGGAGCTAACATGTTCTCAACGTCAGAGGAAAGACATTCGGAAGTCTGTCAGACTTTACCCTTCTTTAATCTCGTGGCTTCTTGATGTCGCCCTGTACAAAACTATGGTGGTGTTGGTTGGTTGATGCGGGGGAGGGGACTAGACAACGAGGTCATCTGTCCTATCGGATTAGGGAACAATGGGGGAAGCAAGTCGGCCGTGCCCTTCAAATGAATCCATCCCGGCATTTGCCTGAAGCGATTTAGGGAAATTACGGAAAACCTAAATCAGGATGGCCGGACGCGGGTTTGAACCGTCGTCCTCCCAAATGCGAGTCCAGTGTGCTAACCACTGCGCCACCTCGCTCCGTAGGGTGTTGCCAGTACTGAAATATGCTACTTTTGTACGGTGCAATACAGCCGAGCGGAACTTGCGGATGTTGCAGACAGTACAGAACTGAACCCTAAAACGTACACCAAAAGTAGTTTCTTGGTATCCTGCTAAAACGATTCAGGGAATGCCTGCGATGCAGGTTCTCCACGAGCGCTTAAAGAACGCGGCGCGACAGTTATACGAGAAAGCTACCCACGCCAGCAATGCAAAAATTCGCTCCTTCGCCCACGAGGTATATCTGCGCGAGACCGCGAAATGCCCCGAACTGCTGGGCACACAGGGCTTCCCTGCGCTACACATCTAGCACGAAGTAGTGACGCAAACGACTAAATTAATGCCCACCACACGCGTTATGCCTAATGTACTACAGGTGGTGTTAAGAGTAGGCAATAGCGGTTCGCGATTGCCCTTCACCCACACATGGAATTCCAGCATTCCCAGTTACGTTAGTCAGCAGCGTTTGTATTCCGAACGGCGGTTGTGATTGGAGGGTACATAGTTTACTTGAATCACCTGCTTTCGCCCGTGAATGGTGCGCGAGGATAGACTGTTGGTAACTATGCGGCCACATTTCTTTAATTTCAACTTCACGGTAATTAGGCGATGTATTAAGTGTTGTATCCGTCAATGTAACGAGGTGGATGAACACACAAGAATACATCAGACACACATTATTTACAATATATTAGATATAAAGCATACATGACTTTGTTCTCTCTCTCTCTCTCTCTCTCTCTCTCTCTCTCTCTCTCTCTCTCCCTCCCTCCCTCCCTCCCTCCCTCCCTCCCTCCCTCCCTCCCTCCCTCCCTCATGTCGGACTTAGACTATTCACTAGCTGTCGTAGTAGCACTAGCGTCTTGCTAGGTTCGTAAGGGTCTCACGGCTTCATGCTGCGCTTGCAAGAATTTGGTGCACTGTCATCCGTACGCTATCTGTGATCGGGGAGTAGTCTAGAGACAGTATAAGGCGGCGTTCTGAATGAGACACATAAAAAAAAGCTCCAATCTCAAGCAGCTCTCGGAAGGCGTTCCACTGGGATCGGTTTTCTCACCAATTCTCTTGGTTATCTACGTTAAAGACCTTCAGTTCTGTCGTGAGTGGTGGTTGCCCAATTTGCTTTGTTTGCGAATAACTGACGTCAATGTAGTCATCAACCGCCTCCAGCGACAACTGACGTTAACTGAACAATGGGCGGCGCAGTGTTGTATTAAACTCAATGCAGAAAAGACGAAGGCCGTGATGTGTACACGACGACGACCCAATCTCTGTGATTGCCCGGTTCTGCAGAGTCGACCGCTCAACCGGATGGACAGAGTTAATTATCCTCATATTATCCTGGAAAACAAACTTCTTCCTAACACACATGTACGAGAGAAACAATAAAGCTACTAGACCTTTTCCACCAGATCTCTCCTGTACTAGCCAGCATGGAACTATGGACCAGGACCAAGCTCCGCCCCTTCTTCTGCAACTATCCTTCCGGCGTTGCTTATCGGCTACTCGACATGGGGGACAGTTTGTCCCCCACCCTTAAACCTTCTCCAGACAGTAGAGATCGGTGATTTCTGACCATACTTCGTCCTCCTCTGTGGTACCATATCCAGGACCTCCACTGTGAACCAGGCTTGCCACTCCTCAGGGAACAGATTCGGATATCCACTGTGAAACTCCTCAGCAAGGTTGAAGCATTAAGTCTCAGACAAGTTG
Source organism: Schistocerca gregaria (assembly GCF_023897955.1). Taxonomy (NCBI): domain Eukaryota; kingdom Metazoa; phylum Arthropoda; class Insecta; order Orthoptera; family Acrididae; genus Schistocerca; species Schistocerca gregaria. The sequence continues at coordinate 133,570,826 of NC_064931.1, read as the reverse complement.
AGTCTCAGTGGCACCTGTACAGTAGCACGGGGTCAGGATACCCCAGGTCAAGGTGTAAGATCTTCCATAATGACGTCGACTTCACGGCAAGTAAAGATAAAGAAAAGAAAATAGTAAGTTAAAATAAAAAAGTCAGGAACCACCATCTGAGTAGGGTCTGCGGACCCAGAGTCCAAGACTGTTCTTAAGAACTTGACCCATTGACCTCCGTCCCAGAAGTACAGCCACACTGATGGTAGTACTTTGGAAAAACACACGCACACACAAACACACACACATATCGGAGTGCAACAACTTAAGACCAATCATAATGGCAGGTGGGTCCCAGGTTTGATTCCCCGCCGGTTTGAGATATTCTCCGCTCGGGGGCTGGATGTTAGTGTTGTCCTCATCATTTCATCATCATCATTCGTGACTGGGGCTAGAGTGAAACGTAAAATATTGGACTGTGTAACAATTGGGACTTTGTACGAGCGCTGATGACCGCGCAGTTGAGCGCCCCACAACCAGAACCATCAAACAATGGCAGGCAGTGAGGTTATGGGAGTTCGCCGTCCTCAGGTGGCATGAGTAGCGCCATCTGCTGGCGTCTGACGAGCCGTCCCTGGTGGCTCGGTTTCAATGCTTCTGCGCCGGCCGCTGTGGCTGAGCGTTTCTTGGCGTTTCAGTCTGGAACCGCTCGACCGCTACGGTCGCAGGTTCGAATCCTGCCTCGGGCATGGATTTGTGTGACGTCCTTAGGTTAGTTAGTTTTAAGTAGTTCTAAGTTCTAGGGGACTGATTACCTCATATGTTAAATCCCATAGTGCTTAGAGCCATTTGAACCATTTTTCACACTGGCTTGAATGTCAGCTACGTCATCATAACGTTGAAAATGGTTCAAATGGCTCTGAGCACTATGGGACTCAACATCTCAGGTCATCAGTCTACTTAAACCTAACTGACCTAAGGACATCACACACATCCATGCCCGAGGCAGGATTCGAACCTGCGATCGTAGCAGTCACACAGCTCCGGACTGAAGCGCCTAGTACCGCTCGGCCACCGCGGCCGGGTCATAGCTTTGACACTTCATTTGAATTCCTGCACACCCTCGTTTTGTGATAGGTTCATATTGATCACACAATATCTCGATCCGTGATTTTCGGGTTGCAAGGTGTGCAGAACAAACTTTGCGTACACCTCTTTCCTACAAAACACTGGCAAACCACTGATTATTTATTCTTTATCCCATGCCTGAAACAGCATAAAATGTCTGACTAGAAATGAGTTAAAGTTTATGAGAGGTTTGAAATTATGCTTTAAACTGGTCATCATCTCCAATACTCGATGAATAGAGTATATAGCCCTGGTACTTGCGCGCCATCCGTTACACTACATCAAGCCATTTGCACAGTTTCTAACTGTAATATTGTGTTACTACTTTTAATATAAATTATACGTTTTGATGAGCAGATTATGACAACTTTTAAAAATTTCACAATTCGGCCAACAGTTACGCGAAATACTGAAAATTAAATTTTCGTTGCCCATAGAAGCCGTTATATATGTAACCTGCTACCAGTAATGAGTTCCGGAATCACGGCTTAGTAACATACACTCCTGGAAATTGAAATAAGAACACCGTTAATTCATTGTCCCAGGAAGGGGAAACTTTATTGACACATTCCTGGGGTCAGATACATCACATGATCACACTGACAGAACCACAGGCACATAGACACAGGGTACAGAGCATGCACAATGTCGGCACTAGTACAGTGTATATCCACCTTTCGCAGCAATGCAGGCTGCTATTCTCCCATGGAGACGATCGTAGAGATGCTGGATGTAGTCCTGTGGAACGGCTTGCCATGCCATTTCCACCTCGCGCCTCAGTTGGACCAGCGTTCGTGCTGGACGTGCAGACCGCGTGAGACGACACTTCATCCAGTCCCAAACATGCTCAATGGGGGACAGATCCGGAGATCTTGCTGGCCAGGGTAGTTGACTTACACCTTCTAGAGCACGTTGGGTGGCACGGGATACATGCGGACGTGCATTGTCCTGTTGGAACAGCAAGTTCCCTTGCCGGTCTAGGAATGGTAGAACGATTGGTTCGATGACGGTTTGGATGTACCGTGCACTATTCAGTGTCCCCTCGACGATCACCAGAGGTGTACGGCCAGTGTACGAGATCGATCCCCACACCATGATGCCGGGTGTTGGACCTGTGTGCCTCGGTCGAATGCAGTCCTAATTGTGGCGCTCACCTGCACGGCGCCAAACACGCATACGACCATCATTGGCACCAAGGCAGAAGCGACTCTCATCGCTGAAGACGACGCGTCTCCATTCGTCCCTCCATTCACGCCTGTCGCGACACCACTGGAGGCGGGCTGCACGATTTTGGGGCGTAAGCGGAAGACGGCCTAACGGTGTGCGGGACCGTAGCCCAGCTTCATGGAGACGGTTGCGAATGGTCCTCGCCGATACCCCAGGAGCAACAGTGTCCCTAATTTGCTGGGAAGTGGCGGTGCGGTCCCCTACGGCACTGCGTAGGATCCTACGGTCTTGGCGTGCATCCGTGCGTCGCTGCGGTCCGGTCCCAGGTCGACGGGCACGTGCACCTTCCGCCGACCACTGGCGACAACATCGATGTACTGTGGAGACCTCACGCCCCACGTGTTGAGCAATTCGGCGGTACGTCCACCCGGCCTCCCGCATGCCCACTATACGCCCTCGCTCAAAGTCCGTCAACTGCACATACGGTTCACGTCCACGCTGTCGCGGCATGCTACCAGTGTTAAAGACTGCGATGGAGCTCCGTATGCCACGGCAAACTGGCTGACACTGACGGCGGCGGTGCACAAATGCTGCGCAGCTAGCGCCATTCGACGGCCAACACCGCGGTTCCTGGTGTGTCTGCTGTGCCGTGCGTGTGATCATTGCTTGTACAGCCCTCTCGCAGTGTCCGGAGCAAGTATGGTGGGTCTGACACACCGGTGTCAATGTGTTCTTTTTTCCATTTCCAGGAGTGTAGATTATGGAGAATGTTTGAACAGTTGATATAGAAATGTTGCTCCATTGCGATCTGTGACACAAATAGGTTCGGTACATTACGGTCGCCCGTCCACTACTTAACATCGCCTGCGTACTACTGACACACCCAATGAAACTCTTTTATTCATACTTCTTACTTACAGATGCTACCGTAGTTACTACGCTGACGATGTTTATACGCTGAGAATAAAATCACTGTCGAAACTTCTTAGACTTACGGTGTATATGTAGCTTATATTCGAGTAGAATCGCCCTGCATTGTGAACTCTGGGGATTTTGAGAGTAAGGCTCCTCTGTTGACCAGTCTGACCCGTGAGGAAACGAACACTTGATATTTGATTTTTCTCTGTCCTTTCCGTCACTACAATCTCAGTTAAGAGACCGATGAAGTAGGAAAATGAGTTAAACGAGAATTCTACAAACCGCCACCTTCATACGTGAATTACACTTTCTTAGGAGTCTCGACAAATCTGTCTGCCTAGACTCACCACGTTAAGTTTCATGTGGGCTTGCCAACTTAAATTCCTCCAGACAGACGCTCGCAATAGCTTAACGGTCTCCTCTGATTTCAGTAACCCAATCATGTAGTCCAAAGACATCTGTACTCTTAATTTATTTGTGCACATTGCCTTAACTTACATCTGTGTTCAGTGAAGGTGCCAGTCTTAGCTCCAAGTGCTGACCATCTGCAAGTGTGGCTGCTTTGTTAAATCACAGGGCTTCGTGCATGCAGCTGCATCGTCTCACAGAGCTAAAAACATTCTGTGCCAAGTTGCGTACATGCGTTATTTATGGTGCACATTAACTGTCACGTCCGTTCATACGACCCTACTTTCGCTTGTGATGAAGTCTCGCTATTAAGATCTAGGGACTGGGTTGTGTTTGCTAGGGTGTCTTCAGAACAATGGCATGCTGGTTCTAACATTGCGTAAGCACCTATTTCGTTTACTAGGCGACTGAGCTAAATTTTATAGAAGACTTGGCTCAGTGTTAGGTGACATCTTCAAGCAAAATAAGCATTAGTTTGTCGGCAGGTCGTAATAAACAGGCCACGGTTAATTACGGAATTTATTCAAGATAGGGCATGCAATGAGACATGCAAAAGCCATAAATGTGGAAGGGCAGTCGTTGGTCCGAAATGGGTACGCCATTCCTCGTACCACCAAAGATCTCATTATCCCATGGTAATGCGACAGAGTTGTTACTGTTTACAATATACACTGAAGAGCTAGAGAAACAGGTACACCTGCTTCATATCGTGTAGGCGCCCCCGAGCATGCAGAAGTGCCGCAATACGACGTGGCATGGTCTCGACTGAGATCTGAAGTAGTGTTGGAGGAAACTGACACCATGAATCCTGCAGGAATGTCCGTAAATCCGTAAGAGAACGAGGGGATGGAGATCTCGTCTGCACAGCACATTGCAAGACACCGCAGATATGCTCAATAATGTTCATGTGTGGGGAGTTTGGTGGCCAGCGGAAGAGTGTTCCTGGAACCACTCTGTAGCAATTCTGGACGTGTGGGGTGTCGCATTGTCCTGCTGGAATTGCCCAAGTCCATCGGAACGCACAATGGACATGAATGGATGTAGGTGATCAGACAAGATGCTTACGTACGTGCCACCTGACAGTCGTATCTAAACGTATCAGGGGTCCCATATAACTCCAACTGCACGTGCCCCACACCATTACAGAGCCTCCACCAACTTGACCAGCCCCCTGCTGACATGTAGGGTCCATGGATTCATGAGGCTGTCACCATACCCGTACACCCGCTCGATACAATTTGCGAGACTCGTTCGACCAAGCATCATGTTTCCAGTCATCAACAGTCCGTGTCGGTGTTGACAGGCCCAGACGAGGCGTTCAGCTTTGTGTTGTGCAGTCATAAAGGGTACACGAGTTGGACTTCCACTCTGAAAGCCCATATCGATGATGTCTCCTTGAATGGTTGTCACGCTGACACTTGTTGACGGCTCAGCGTTGAAATCTGCAGTAATTTGTGGAAGGGTGGTACTTCTGTTACGTTGAACGATTCTCTTTAATCGTCGTTGGTCCCGCTCTTGCAGGATCTTTTTCCTGCTGCAGCGATGTTCGAGTATGATCTTTTGCCGAATACCTGATAATCACGGTACACTCCTGAAATGGTCGTACGAGAAAATTCCCACGTCATCGTTACCTCGGAGATACTGTAACAACACGATCAGACTGAAGCACATCTTGATAACCTGCCATTGTAGCAGCAGTAACCGATCGAACATCTGCGCCAGAGACGTGTTGTCTTACATAGGCATTGCCGACCGCAGCGCCGTATTCTGCCTGTTTAAATATCTCTGTATTTGAATACCGACTCAAACATTGCAGAAAAAGTTAGTTTTCGCATTTACTTCTAGTCAGCATTCAACAATCTTGCTTAAAGCCTTGTCATAGCTAATTTCACATGCGAAATGTGTACAATCTTTTCTCTAATACGCATTTGGTTTCAGCTATTTCATACAAGCATAATTTACGTTGATTATCATATTGTGAACTTTTAAGTGTGCGATTAATGTGCTAAAAGTGGTTCATTTCCAGGAGAAGTACAAACACTTCTCAAATTATCCATGCAGTTTTTAACTGTTTGAAATGAAAGACGAACTTTTCCTAAAATTTAACGTAGATTCGTTGTAAGTGAACCGTTCAAAACTGAGCATTTGGTGACTACATAATAATCTAGTGCATGTTTTTGATGGGAACACATGCTAGACGACTGTAATTAAAAGCCTTATAAAACAAACCTTGTTTCGCATATACAATTGAAAAATGGTTCAAATGGCTCTGAGCACTATGGGACTTAACATCTATGGTCATCAGTCCCCTAGAACTTAGAACTACTTAAACCTAACTAACCTAAGAACATCACACAACACCCAGCCATCACGAGGCAGAGAAAATCCCTGACCCCGTCGGGTATCGAACCCGGGAATATAGAATTGAAACTAGACACTTTGGGTGTACAGTCTCAACGCAAACTGAAGTTCATTTGTATCAACGTTATGTTTTAGCTCGCCCAGGAACATGTCACCTTGACCTCGTATATGTCTTTAGGCTGTGTTTCATTTTCACCCACACTGACCGTCATAAAGTATTCACCGCTAACGAAAACAAAGTACTGAGTAGCTTCAACTGCCGCAGCCTTGTTTTCTTGCAGTTACGCGAAGAGATGGGGTACTTTACTATTTCATTCTCGGAGCACATCCGGCACATATGCTTGCTAAAGCTTTACAACCTGTCGAAAAGGTTTTGCGTAAATAACGTCCCAGCCGGTCCTGTGAAGCTCAGTGGACCCCTTAGCCGAATTCGTGATTTGAGTCCGCAGCTCTTCGTCGTGCGGTAGCGTTCTCGCTTCCCACGCCCGGGTTCCCGGGTTCGATTCCCGGCGAGGTCAAGGATTTTCTCTGCCTCGTGATGACTGGATGTTGTGTGATGTCCTTAGGTTAGTTAGATTTAAGTAGTTCTAAGTTCTAGGGGACTGATGACCATAGATGTTAAGTCCCATAGTGCTCAGAGCCATTCGTGATTCGAAAAATCTGAAGCATCTGCTGTCAACACGAACTCTGTATCCCGCATTACTGTCCGCTATGTTAACAACCAACCTGTGACAAGAGAGTCTATAACGTGGCTCTTAGTCTTGCATGAAGTGAGCACTTTGTCTTCCTCCTAGAGAGCAATTATTTTCTCCTCGTGTGTAGTTTGCTCAGCAGTCTTTCTTTGTGTGGCACGTAATTAAGCTGTTTATTCTCTCGCCGTCAAATGGCTGAAGTTGGCAGTTTACTCTTTCTGTTGGCGCGGGAAATAGCCAACTGCCTCCTGTCGTGAACGGTTTTCGCGTAAAAAAAAAAAAAAGAAAAAAGGCAGAAAGCCTTCAAGCAGAACGCAGTGAATAGTCGCAGAGGAAGTGTTAGGTGAGGGAGGATGAGTGGAGGCAGCGTGGAGAGCTGGCAGCAAGACCTTTGCGTCTCTGGAGTCCAGAGCAAACACGCTGGTGCGAAGCAGAAAGCCCGCCGGAGCGTGCGTCCGCATCTGCGCCAGAACTGTCATCCCAGGAACCATGGCCTCGTAAACAGACGGCTTTACGTTCTCGCTGAGCCTGCTAAACGCCTCTTCCTCTGTCCGCCACAGAAGACCGCTGTCTTCGGACCTTGCGTGAGATGCTCAGTTAGAAGTTATTTCCCCGTCCCGTCTCCTTGTTACACGAAAATTCAGAAAACTTACTTCTACTCTCATTTTCCGTAGAGCGTATACAGCTAAGAAGTCATTAATAAAAATTTTCTTTGCGCATCGAATTATGATTACCTTTTATTTTTGCAATTTTCACAGTAAAGAAATTAATTTATTCTCCTAAATTAATACTAAGGAACACATTTCGCTTTAATAGTGTACAAAAAATGCAGATTGGATTGCATTAAGAACTGTTGGGCTCAGCGACTGTGAAATGATTTAATCAGGGATGAGCACAGTAATCTGTCACGTATCAATCTGTATGTTACTGCAGCTGTAGCTAGACTTCAGCTACAAGATAGCCATCATCAGTGCGTTTCGTAGCGAGTCATACAGACCCAGAGAGGGTGTATCAGCACATGGAGTTAAAATGACGAACTGTCAGTAGGTCAGTTCACACTCACAGCTATGGACAGCTTAAGGTCGTAGAATGAAATTTTCACTCTACAGCGGAGTTGCGCTGATATGAAACTTCCTGGCAGATTAAAACCGTGTGCCGGGCCGTGACTCGAACTCGGGACCTTTGCCTTTCCCGGGCAAGTGCTCCACAGACTGAGCTACCCAAGCACGACTCACGCCCCGTCCTCACAGCTTTATTCTGCCAGTACCTCGTCTCTCACCTTCCAAACTTTACAGAAGCTCTCCTGCGAACCTTACAGAACTAACACTCCTGAAAGAAAGGATATTGCGGAGACATGGCTTAGCCACAGCCTGGTAGAGCACTTGCCCGCGGAACGCAAAGGTCCCGAGTTCGAGTCTCGGTCCGGCACACAGTTTTAGTCTGCCAGGAAGTTTCATATCAGCGCCCACTCCGCTATAGAGTGAAAATTTCATTGTAGAAACGTCCCTCAGGCTGTGGCTAAGCCATGTCTCCGCAATATCCTTTCTTTCAGGAGTGCTAGTTCTGCAAGGTTCGCAGGAGAGCTTCTGTAAAGTTTGGAAGGCAGGAGACGAGGTACTGGCAGAAGTAAAGCTGTGAGGACGGGGCGTGAGTCGTGCTTGGGTAGGTCAGCCGGTAGAGCACTTGCCCGCGAAAGGAAAAGGTCCCGAGTTCGAGTCTCGGTCCGGCACACAGTTTTAATCTGCCAAGAAGTTTCAGCTTAAGGTCGTTTTAACATGTGCTCATACAAGCTCTGTGGGCTAATAAACACTCTGATGATGGCTACATTGCAGTGTTCATCCCTGATTATAATGGTGTTAAACTGCGTTATTTCTTCTTCTAAGTGCGGTTCAATTCTGTCTGGAGAGAACTATGGACAAAACTGTACCGGAAAAAATCTAAAATTGTTCATATGCACCTGTTGTGACTGAGGTTTTCGGAAAGTTTTCCTTGGTTACCAGATACACGGCAGCACTGAAGATTATCTCTCCAGTATCCCTAGATGAGAATCCCTCTCCCAGCTCCCGAGATGGTTTGGCTGAAGAAAATGGAGTTCAGTACCAGCCTGCCTTACGTACATGAATGGAGAATGAAAGATTGAACATATAAATTCAGTGTGCCGTTCACCATATAATTAAAACAGTAAGTCTAAGGTAAAGCTCCCTCCTATTAAAAATTGACATAGTCAATACGCTACAGTACTTCCGTTTCCCTTCTGAAGTATTGTTAATCCAGACAGCGCCAGGAAGGTTCTTTGGTATCACCACAATAATGCAACGCACTATACAGATTCCCCAACGAAAAGAGTGAAGTTTAGTTTTGTTAGCTATATTAAAAGATCATGATATTTTGCCATTCTCCTATTTGAAAATGTTGATTCCAGGTTTCAAAGCAAAGGAAGAATGGGGTTTAACATCTCATCACTGAAGAGGTCATTAGAGACCGAAAAAAAATCTGCTTGTCGAAGAGTGAGAAAGGAAATCACGCGTGTCCTTTACAAAAGAAGATCCCGTGTATTTTGCTTAAGCCGTATAGGTGAACCAAGGAAGACGTATATGTGGATGTCCAGACGGGAAACGTGGTGACGGACGATGCAGTACATTCACTATGAACGGGACTACAGAAATACCTATTATTTTCTACATAATTGGTATTTACTGCATAGTTTCAGAATCTACTCTTTAGTTAGAAGATCGTTGGGTAATACACTGACCTCTAAAAATTACAAGTGTGCGATATATACGCTGGTACTCCAGCCAGTGTCAACACTTCATTATTGTATCTAAATTCGTATTTAATTATTTCGACCAACTGACTAAGGTTACGTTTGTAAGGCAATTATATTGTAAATTGCTATTCTTATTCAATTTTTAAGCTAGTTCCGTACTAGTAAATTCAAGTTCACGTATTCACGTCGGTAATAACTGCGTTGTGTTTGCTTGCCTTGCAGAAAATCTAAGAATTGCTCGTGGTGATGGACAAAAACATAAAAATGAGTAGTTACTATAAAGGTGTGCGCCAAACTGTGAATGTCATTTACTATTAGCACCTCGAAAGGAAGGCTCAGGTGTTTGTGAAGCCTTTTGTGTCGTAAAAAAGATAAGATTCCTTTTCTTTTGCATCTTTCCTGCTATGCAGAATATTCACGTATTTTGAGTCTCAACCACGTAGGTTAAAGAGGAATTTTCATGGCACTCTGGATCCTGTAGGGAAGTGCATTATGTCCGCAGAAGGATCGAGAACTGAAACCTGCTTTCTGCTACAATACATTGAATTTTGTCTCCTCTTAAAAACATGAAATAAGAAGAAACCAGAGGACGTAAATCGGTCAGCGCGTTCCGGAGAAAATGTTTCCTTTGTTGCCCACGTACGGACGTCGAGGAAATGTTACAGGTGACCCTGCCTACACCAGGATTAGACGCCCGGAACAGTCTTGTTCTTCTCGCGCCGTAGGCGTGGGCGGCTGTGGTGCGTGATTCATGGCTCTGGCGATCAGGTGGTCTGAATCTGTGGACGAGCCCTCATTTCTGCTAACTGGCTACTTCCTTATTTCTGGGAGGCCGAAAAACGCCTGGCAGGCAACACGAGGGCGCTGGACATGGATTAACGATGTGCCAAGCGCATCTTAGGGAAATTCAGTTTGGACTGTAACCAAATGGGGAAGTTAACCCAATCAACCATGCCGAAACGATTGTGCGTATCAGTGCACGAATTTCCCATCAAGCGCCAACTACGTCTTCTTCACTCGTGGCAGCAGCATTTTCCTTTGTGCCGAACATTTTCGTGTTTCAACGACCTACTAAGCTATATCTAATTCTCGTTTCTTTTTCCTTATTTGGGGCTTCTCGCTGGTCGATGTATCAACTCCCGTCACCAATGGCTGCTGCACCATTTTTACTATCGTTCCCAAGTAACGTGATAACCTGATTTATACGTCGAAAGTGAAATCGTTGTGGCCTATAATTTAACAGAATCATCGTGCTTCTCGGTATATCTTTCTCTCTAAAGCTAAAAAGGTGAAGTCAGCGTCACTATTAGCATATGTAGCAGCTATCTGGAAAGACTTTTTTTTCTCTAACGTGCGTTGGTACCTTTCATATGCAAATTCAGATATTCGCACCAAACCGGCCTCGAGGTTTTGCGATTACCGATAGTAACTACTGACTCAGAGGTTCTTTGTTCGATTCCCGCGAACAGCTTTGATTTCCTATAAAGTGCGAAGATCTAAGCAGTGATGTCAGATGAGAAACTGCTTGAATAAATCTGTTCGAAATTGACGCAAAACCTGTCGAAGGTGTAAAAAAATTCGAATGCTTGCACCAACTGGATAAAATAGATTTTATTGATTGTCCTTACTTTTACGTTGCTAAGCAGCAAATCGTCTTTGTCTTTCAGTAATTAAGAATGAAAGAAAAGCACATCAGTATTCCGGAAGGTGTAAGATGACACTCTACTAGGCAACAAAGAAGGAAGGAAGATTGGGTTTAACGTCCCGTCGACATAAAGGTCATTAGAGACAGAGCAAAAGCTCGGCCTCGTCCTTTCAAAGGAACCAGCCCGGCATTTTCCTGTAGCGATATAGGGAAATCACGGAAAACCTAAATGTGGATGGCTGGACGCGGGTTTGGTTCAAATGGCTCTGAGCACTATGGGACTCAACATCTTAGGTCATACGTCCCCTAGAACTTAGAACTACTTAAACCTAACTAACCTAAAGACATCACACACATCCATGCCCGAGGCAGGATTCGAAACTGCGACCGTAGCAGCCCCGCGGTTCCGGACTGCAGCGCCAGAACCGGACGGCCACCGCGGCCGGCCGACGCGGGTTTGAACCGACGTCCTCCCGAATGCGAGTCCAATATGTTAACCAGTGCGCCAGTTCGCTCGGTAAATAGGTAAATACTGAACTGCAATTTAAAATAGGTGCAGAAAGGTTCTAGAGACTGTTCTAATCAATCTACACTTCTTAACAGATTAGAAAACACGTTTGAAAATGAATGTTTGCTTACGATTTTTCTCCAAGCTGATTTGCGTACTATAGATTCACAACAGATCATATGACAAAAGAAATATGATGATGGCTTCTTACCCGAAAGCAGAAGATACCAGTTTCAGGAGAGGTTCATATAGTTGTATTTATTCCACAGTGGTAGTTTCGGCCACATGTTTCACAGCACAGGAAGGAACGCATTACCTTTCACCAAGAAACCACAGGACGCGCCATGAATCCCGTCGTCTTTTCATGGTGTTATTTACCAAAGAACTAAAATATCACTAAGTAGTTTTAATGAGTTTGTGAACTGGTGCTGTATACAGAGAGAGAAAACCCCGCAGCTCATTAGTCTAATAGGGGTGGTAGTCGTAAAGCGTCTTTAATCTCACATAAATTCTTGCTCGTTGCAGAACTGAGAGACGGTTTTTACAGTGTGTTGTGGCTTCTGAGTTCGGCAGCAATATGCAGGGTGTTTATAAATGAATATCGGGGTCTTAACGCTTTATAAATTGTGCTCACATTGAAAATTTATAAGGTTCTTGGTAAAACTGTTTGAGTTGCTCTTTCATTTGACATATCATTTATAACTGTGAGTTTAATGTAATAAATATTATAAAGCGTTAAAACCCCGATATTCATTTATAAACACACTGTATTCGCAAAGTCGCGACCGGGCAAGGAGTATGGAAGGTGAAACAGCGAGCGTTATGTAACTATAAATCTGAAAACTGTTTCGGTAATTTGTTTGCTGGCTGGAGTTACCCACTTGAATGATAGTACACCCTTCTTTTACTAAACTTGTTCACAAAGTCGCCGCCTTTAAAGCACGAAGCTTAGAAGATGTGACATGTAATCATCATATATTGCGACTGTAGGTATACAGCCACTCGACCGCTCCAACATTCTTCATTACGTTTCATTCGTCTAAGAACAACGTGCTTGGTTCTGCGTTTGACTGCAGGGGAGAAGGCATCTATGAGTCAACCAGTGAGTAGTATATTTAAAATTTTCTTCATAGACAATCCCATTGCAACTTACGTAAATGGAGAAGACTCAGCCATAAATAACGATGTTTTATTCGGTAAAAACCGTGCTCAAATGCATGGTCGGCTATAGAAGTTCTCCAGCAAATGGTCAAATGAATTCCTCGCAGAAGTACACTCTAGTTACCTGTGTGATCTTCGCCAGAACACGAATAGCCCTTACCTTTATTGACCTCGCTGCTGGCGCGATATTAATCTATAACGAAGGCAGATGGAAAAAGTAATGCATATATGCAATGTTTGAACCTATGAAATATTAACTGATTTGGAAAGTGTGTTTCTAACGTTAACTCAAATTCCTATCGCATAGTTTTATTTAGTCATAATTTCCGGACAGATCTGCATGCATTAATTACACGAATGCGCGTCGATATGTGCCACTGGTGGAAAACTGTGTATTTTACTCTAATTTTGTTTTTATTTTAATACACTGACGAAAGAGAAAATGTGTAATTCAATATGCATTATTTCAAATATTTCTGCCAGCCGGCGGTTCTAGGCGCTACAGTCCGAAACCGTGAGACCGCTACGGTCGCAGGTTCGCATCCTGCCTCGGGCATGGATGTGTGTGATGTCCTTAGGTTAGTTAGGTTTAAGTAGTTCTAAGTTCTAGGGGACTGATGACCTCAGAAGTTAAGTCCCATAGCGCTCAGAGCCATTTAAAATATTTCTACTGTCTGAAATTTGTGTGGAAATTCAAGGCAAATAGCTTGTGGCCAGTCGCTTAGGTAACACGTTCGTGCGGAGCCGCTCAACCAGGTGGTAACTGATTTCAATTTTCCTGAGCAAGAAGCCTCCGTCTCCAGGAAGTGGCTGACGACGAGAGAACGGGTGCTGGTGTAAAGACTGTGTATGCCAGTGTCCAGGATTTGTCTCCAACTTCATCACAGTGTCTCGTGAAGTGAAGGCAAGTGGCACTGTTGGTAATGAGACATTTTCTGAGCACCATACATTTCAGGCAACAAATAACTCTCAGATGACGTTGTTTCCACAAACGCCGTATAATTGTACCATTATTCTACTTGTGAAAATCCTGCCACGTTTCGGGGTGAACCCATTATCAAGTCAGACCTGTCATTGATCGGAAAAAAAATCATGAAAACCGGTCTTAATACATTACAGCAGAGTTAAAAAAACACAGCTAGAGTACTGAACAGTTACGTGACATTATGCAGAATTAAGATTGTACATACAGCGTTCATCGTATACGTACAGTACTTCATAATCGTTGTACAATGGAAACCAAAGAGAATGCAAGAAAAATATGTGCCAGACCTACATTTAATAGGGATTATATCCATTTCCATTAGTTTCCAGTTTACAACAGTTAAGACTTAGTTGCACCACGACTGTTGCATGTAAACACTAATTCTGCTCATTCAGTAAGTTGTAACAAACTTTCTTTCACAAATACAAAGCATTGTCAGAAGTGGAAGGCCGTTGGAGCTAGAATACAAAATGTTCCAACATGGTGTGGTGCACTCAACACACTATTAAAGTACACAGTACGTGAATATATGCCTGTAACAAATGTACTTCTGAAACACACTTAAAGTATATTATCACAAAAACCACACTTGGTGTGTTATTGTCATGGGTGTGAAGGAAAACTCAGATTTTAGAAATTTACTCTCCAGTAGGAAAGGGTGAAAGCAGGATCGGGGGCCAGGGTCGATTGTAATTGTCTTACAGTACTTCCATCCTCATTTAGAATGTTCAGCTGATATCCTACTGTCCCTCTATATACGAGGGTCCTTCAATAGTCTCAGAGACACATTGGTCTGGAGAAAAAAAGTGTTAATTTTTACAAAACAATACTTCTTCTATTTTTCAACATAATCCCCTTGAACACTTAAGCCCTTGCTCCAACGGGCTACAAGATTTTTTTATTCCCGCTGCAAAGAACTCTTCATCTTGATGTTTGAACCAATTTCCCAAAACTGTTTCATGTCCTCGTTGTTCTGGAACCTCTTCCCACGTAATGCCTCCTTCAATGTACCAAAGAAATGGAAATCACTAGGTGCTAAATCAGGACTCTAAGTGGGATGAGGCAGTACTTCCCAGCCCATTTTGTCAATGGTTTCACGAGTTAGTTCAGCAGTATGAGGAAGTGCGTTGTCTTGCTGGAGAATCACACCTCTCCTCTGAGACCCAAGACGTCTCTCTCACATAGCTCGCTTCACCTTGTTTAAAAGCAAATCCGATTAGTATTTGCTGTTCATCTTACCCCGCTCTTCGAAATAATCACAAAAAACTGGATCTTCAGCATCCCAAAACACTGTCAACTTAACTTTTCCTGCTGATGCTTGGGTTTTGAATTTTTTCTTGACAGGTGAGTTGGTTGTGCTTTCACTCCGTGCTTTGTCTTTTTGATTCTGGCTCATAATAGTGAACCCAAGTTTCATCACAAGTTAAAATACTGCAGTCACACGGTGCGCTGTATTACGGCATCTGTGGAAACAAATCATACCGCCCGGAAGTCATCTGACTTCTGTCGATTCCTTCGCACCCACAAAAGGTTCAAGTCGTATTGTGCGTATAACAGGATTGTTTGCCACTGTTATTGTTTATTCCGTTAATAATTTCTTTAGTCTGTCATTTTATGACAGCGATAAGCCTGCAGCCATTATGACAGTTGTTTTCGATTTCTCTTCCTTATCGTTTAAGCCAATGCACTGTGTCGAGCACACCCTTCATCTGGCCATTTGGCATCAACTCTTCAGTTATCATCTCGGAAAGTCTCAAGCGTCAGTAAAACTATCCTGAAGATTACTGTTTTGTATATCTTCGGTTGTACTCTTCTCTAGATGCTTTTTTACTTCCACGTGTCACCGCTTTCTTGTTTCCAGTTGGAAGTCCGAGATATTCAAAATGCTTTCCGAATAATGAATTTTCCTTGTGTGCCCATAAAACCGAATTCTGCGTTTGTGTAACCTGTCGGTAAATTGCTCTGCTTCAGAATACATTTTTTGCTTTCATGTTTTTATGTAGGTTCTGCTTTTATTATCTGGACCCAGTATAGTCTGTAAAATGTTTCTCACTTCGTACGAATTCCGCAAGTAACCATCATTCAGAAAGGGGAAGACACAAGTATGCATATAGACATACTGCTTTCACGACAGAGTTGTAATGATCTGTTCTGTTACTTTTATGATATAATATTTTCATAAATGCCATTAGGATAAAGTTTAAATTTGAAAAGTTAAAAAAATTAATATTCGAGATGTATTACTTACTTGAAAGATTAAGCTACATAGTAAGACAGTCTTGCCACGAATACGAACAAATTCAACATTGATTCTAAGCTGAAATGTAAGCCATAAATCAGGTACATGAAGGATAAAAATCTGTAAAATGCAAAAAAAAAGTAAAGCAATCCCCTGTTACAAAGCCTAATATTTAACCGTTACAGATAGTGAAACATTTCGATGCTGGAATTCACCATTCAGAAATAAGCAATTTTGAAAACTTCTTGAGAATCGTCATTTGTGTGCCTGAAATGTAGCCAGGGCTCAATATACCCTGATCTACGATCATGTTCACTGACAGTTGCTTGGATTAGCCCACGTATGAAGCGTGTTGTGATTTCCTGGGCATCTTAATGTACCGGAATCTTCGTGCAGCTTGTCTTGCACTGCATCTTATCCATCCCTGAATACTTACTTAACAATACACTGGTGTCGATTTATAAATCATAAAACAAGATACATATTAACGAACTGTGTGCAGAAACTAGTGGGAGGCATCACAATATTGTATTAACGTGTCGGATAATCAGGATTCATATCATCTACTGGCCGTTCTGACTTCGATTTTTCGCATCTTCCCTAAATTTCTTTCATCGTATTTCGGGGAAGTTCCCTTAAGAGGGTCTCTACTAATACATTAGTTCTCAGTGTTTTCCAGTCAGCGGTGGTGCTCAGTTGCTAAATATTTTGATGTCAGTCGGTCTTTAAACTATCACCCCCCCTTCTTTCCATTCAGTAGGTATAAATGCAGTTGTCTTATAACCTAAACTTGTTGGGTTTTCCTCTGGTTGATGTTGGCTCGGTTTGTATTCTGAGCAAAATGCTTGTGAAATCTGAGATAATTGTCAGTCACTAACGGTTCCTTTCTCTTTCGCCACCAAGAATTGTAGCATTCTCCGTAGTAGCACCAATGGAAGCCGCAGTAGCTTTGTTCAGAACAGCAGAATAAATTATGTAATTACGGAGTGCTTAACAGTGACAACAGGTACAGGAATTAGTTCCAGTCGTCTTAGTTACTGACCACTGCGATGATTTGGTTAATAACAGGCGTAAGCAACGAAGTTCCTGGGTCATTAGTTCATTCTTGTGCTTAATCATGTCCTTTTCACTGCAAAAAGACTCTTCAGATGAACTTGTATCCTTACAATTATTTCTCAGTGAACATCAGCATCAATCATCCTTGCAAAAAAACACGCAGACTCATCCGGTTGTAGGTTTCTGTGCACATGGTTTCTATTTTTATTTTGTGCTCCGCAGTAGTGAGCTTTGCACCAAAATTTTAACCGTATCAATGTGGAGAGAACATAGAGTATATTTTGACGACCAGTGAAACATCGTAGAGCCCTGGTCTCCAACAAGTGGTTTGCTGTACAAGAAACCAGAGCACAGCAACTTCGTCTCTTTTTTTTTACCTATCTCATTATCATTGCATGTATAATGTGGTTTAACTATTAGTTGCGTCATCCCCATATACCATGCCTTCCTTTTTCTTTGAACCTGGGCATGCAATTTTGAGTACCATTAAAATGATAATAGTCAAGGGATGTAACTTTTTTAGAGACGTTAATAGATATTAATTTCGATATTTCTTTATCCCACCGAAAATTAATAATTGTCAACTTGAATATTACGTTATTGAATGCTATTTCAATACTATGTCAGTACGATTTTGTTATTAATATTGTTGTTTTGCAGTGATGATCACATTTCTAACAGTATGAGTGCACATTCCTTCACAGAAGTCACCAGTACTTCGCTAAACATTCCGAGTAGTGATGAGTCTTGGTGTGTCCCATGGAAAAGACTAAGGGATCGTGTCCTTCTCTTATCATTCTTATCTACGTGGTGTAATATTCTACACACACATACAAATACATACATACACGCCTTATCCAACATATAACACGAAAGAACCGCTGTTTCTTCTGAGGTCAGTAGCAAATTTATTATGTATTTTGTAGAGCTTTTTGCTTACTGGCAAAGAAATTGTGTGTGGTAAGCCACTAACTGCTAATACTCTAAATATGCAAAATTTGATGATTCAGTTACCAAAGTTTTTAGTCTGTTACATAACCGTCGTGTACATATTAATCTAATCGAGAGACCTTCCATTCGTTCTCTCTGCTTCGTTTTCCAACTGATTGTTTTCCTTTCCCCTTCTCAAACGGAGCCATAATTTAAATCCAATCATCGTCAAGCATTCAGTAATTACATGTCCTATCCTGTTCTGAACTAAGTCAGTGCCGCTTACATTGGCGTTAGTAGCAAGAGTAGTGCCATTTCTTGGTGGCGGAAGACAAAGAAATAGTGACAGTTATCGCAGATTCCACAAGTATTGCGTATTGCATTTTGCTTAGGATACAAATGAAGATAATATTCAGTGCCGTTCAGGAAACATGGAGAAAATCTAATAACGTTAGATTAAATGTCTTAAACTGCATTTGTAGCTACTGAGGGGAAAGTAGAGAATGGCAGTTCAAAGCTCGGTTGGCATCAAATTATTTATCAACTGAGGGTCACCGCTGATTGGAGAACGACCAATAGGAAGGAATAAGTTGTGACGGCATTAAGAGAACCTCCACGACACTGCATGAAAGCAATTTAGAGACGTTCTACATCTACATCTACATCCGTACTCCGCAAGCCACCTGACGGTGTGTGGCGGAGGGTACCCTGAGTACCTCTATCGGTTCTCCCTTCTATTCCAGTCTCTTATTGTACGTGGAAAGAAGGATTGTCGGTATGCTTCTGTGTGGGCTCTAATCTCTCTGATTTTATCCTCATGGTCTCTTCGCGAGATATACGTAGGAGGGAGCAATATACTGCTTGACTCTTCGGTGAAGGTATGTTCTCGAAACTTCAACAAAAGCCCGTACCGAGCTACTGAGCGTCTCTCCTGCAGAGTCTTCCACTGGAGTTTATCTATCATCTCCGTAACGCTTTCGCAATTACTAAATGATCCTGTAACGAAGCGCGCTGCTCTCCGTTGGATCTTCTCTATCTCTTCTATCAACCCTACCTCGTGCGGATCCCACACTGCTGAGCAGTATTCAAGCATTGGGCGAACAAGCGTACTGTAACCTACTTCCTTTGTTGTCGGATTGCATTTCCTTAGGATTCTTCCAATGAATCTCAGTCTGGCATCTGCTTTACCGACGATCAACTTTATATGATCATTCCATTTTAAATCACTCCTAATGCGTACTCCCAGATAATTTATGGAATTAACTGCTTCCAGTTGCTGACCTGCTATTTTGTAGCTAAATGATAAGGGACGTTGCGAACAACCGAAATCAGAATAGCCAAAATATGATTTGAACCTTGATTTTCCTACACGCTAGAACTGTGATGACTTCTACTGGTTTCTGCACACGGTTCGTTAACGTGCATCTTATTTTGTGGTTTATAAACTGACACCAGGGTATGGTTCAGTAAGTATTCACGATTGGATAAAATGTAATAAAAGACAAGCTGCCTAAAGATTCGGGTACATTAAGACGCCCAAGAAATTACGATACGTTTCCTACTTAAACTAATCCAAACAACTGTCAGTGAACATCTCAGGAAATTAAGGTACTTTGAGCCTTGGCTAAATTCCAGGCACAAAATGACGATTCTCAAGAAGTTTTAAAAATTGCTAGTCTCTGACTCTGGTGAATTCCAGTTTGTTAGACATTGGAACTTATCACTATATCTGTGAATTATTAGACTTTGTAAAAGTAAACTGCTTTAAATTATTTTTTTGCTTTTACACATTTTTGATCCTTGTGCCTATCTTTTTAACTTTAAAACAATGTCAAATTTATGTATATTCATGACGGGAAACGTCTTGCGATGTAGCTTTAATCTTTTAAATACGTCGTACGTGTTGTTTACGAATTTCTTTTAACTTTTCAAATTGTACCTTAAATTTTATTGTACTGACATTTCCTGAAACTATTTTATAATAGTAAGTGACACAGTTCATCGATACAACTCCTTCGTAAAACCTGAATTACCATAAAATAGAAATGGCCATTTTCAAGTAGCTGCGAAAATCTTTTATCAGAATGGATGTATGAGAATTTAAAGTTACTGCTATCCAAAGAATGTCCACACAAATGTGTCGATCATTGACCCACCTAGCTGAGACAGACGAATCAAACTGACTGTGGCATTACCAGACATGTAGTATCTACAGTTCTTCATTTACGACGACGACAACAACAACAACAGCAACAACATACAGATGCATACAATGTCAGTGAGGCGAGCATCGTAGTTCCAGAAGCATGAAAGAATACTGGGTGAGGAGTACGTGTCCAGGTAGAGTCCGATCACAGGCTATGTTGTTCTATAGTAAGTAAATTTAATATTAGAAGTTCACTAGTAACACAATTTAAATCACACTAGTCCATATTTTCATGTTACTTTAATGTTGGGACGTATACATCTAGTACATAGACCGTCCAATTCCTATTTTAATTGACTCCCTCAAATTTTCTTTGGAAGATATTGGTGTTTTTCTAATGGGTCGCTGTAGTTCTCACCCCACATTCTCAACAGAGTTGAGTTCTGGTGATTGACGTTGTGGCTGAAAGACTTCCGGAGAATTTTACAATGCGAGCGTAGTTTTTCGAGTCACTGCCATTGCAAAACTTGGTCGTGTCATATCCCCAGTTTTTTCCAGCACTTCTTCGTAAATTGTTTTATACTACGTTCAAATAGACATTCGTCCATAATACTGTCGATGAGCATTAACTCGCTCGGTCCAAATGTGGAGATAGAGGCCCAGACAAGAATACCGCCACCTCCTTGCTTTACAGTCGACTTAACATTTGAGACTTCAGATTCTTCGTTCTTCTGCCACGCCACACTTGATCTATCTGAACCAAAAAAATTTAAATTTACTTCCGTCGACGAAGATTACTTCGTTCGACGGTGTTTCGTCCTTCGTATAAGCTGTTCAGTAAAGTCCAGTCTCTTATTTAGATTCTCTTCATTCACATACGGTTTCTTCCTAGCCACTGTTCCATTGTAACGACTATCTTTCAATGCCTGCGAATCGTTTGAGTATATACCTTCTTTCCATACTCACTTAGAAGCTCACTTGCTAATTTGGGTGCATTGAGTATAAGATCTTTCTTTGTTTTTCGTATTAGATTCCTCTTGTCACGGGTATCAAACTTCTTTGGTTGTCTCGTGTGAAGCATATTCAATAAGGCCTTCATTTTTTGAATTGTCTGACGAAATCTCTCAGTACTGTAACTAGTGTTAAATAAACATGGCAGCAATTTGTCTATATGATGTCCCATTCGCATTAAGAATAATAACAAGTTGTCGTATACCAAAACTGCTATTAGTTTTCAGTCTGGGCAGTCGACTGCGCTTGTAAAAAACACGGCTTTCCAACTCAGACTACACAACTTGGCGTGAGTGATCAAAACAAGTATTCCACTTCCAAATGTCCTAATATAAAACCAATGTGAAAATCGAACAGTGTTTCATTCAAATAGTATTATTTAACATCTGCTATACATTTAGTAAAAGAGTTCATTCTGTTGATTACTGGACATCTAGCTTAATGTAACACAGTGGACACCGTTTATAGCGGCATTGCTTGTAACGACGTATTGGCTATGACAGCGAAATCAAACGGTCCCATGAAAATCCTATGTAAGCGCTATATCTAAAAATAAAAAAAAACGGTTAGTACGACATCACTTCTTGCGACTTATACTATAAAATGACGCATTTTATTACATTTTCGGAGAAACATATGGGCTATAACATCCAACATTCATTTTTGTTTGTTAGACTCTAGGGGCTTATTGACAAAAATTTAAAGCTTGTTTTCACTCTCTTGTTTTCTGCAGATCGTTGGTTTCAAATAAGGCCTTAAAACTAATGCATCGTCAAATGCAAAATGCTTACTCACATCGTAAATGCGAAAAACAAACAACGAAAACTGATTACCTGAAGTAGGACAGCTTACCGTAGTACGTGTCAATGTATGGTATTTTAAAGTGAAAGGAACTATTTAAAAAAAAACTAAACAACACTGTCTTTGCTGTGACTGTTGTGTGTGTGACACGTTGTCAATATGTTAGGTACAGTACATCACATTTGTACACCATTTTAAAGAGAAGCATCGGAGAAAGTGTAGGCCTTCGTGTAAGTTATGAGTAGAATGCTGTCTCTTCATTTTTGGTGCTGTTAATAGATTTTTGTAATACAATAACTGGCACGAAGTAGTGTCATTCATGACTATTATAATTTACAGCACTTAAAATAGGTTTTAAATATGCTCATCATTTTATCTCATTCGCTATCCAACACCGTGTTCCATATTATTGAACAATTTGCATTGTTGCTACTTCTTTCTACACTTATTAAAGGTTTTTCATTTTTCTGGCATTTTGTTGCTGTACATACTGCATATGGATACGAAAAATTCCTCTTCAGTCCCTCTGCGTAAATACTGCGTTGTAAATACTGTAGGTTTATTGAATTTTTGCTACTTTTTGAAGTGTTAACTCTGTTTCAGCCTAAAATTTACAGATGCGAACTTTTTTATCGAACAAAGAAAAAACCTCAACGGAACTGTAACTCGGAACCTGTAATCTACCGATCGAGCTGCCCAAGCACGACTCACGATTCTCCTGCGAAACTTGCAAGACTAGCATTCCTAGAAGAAAAGATATTGCGGAGACATGGCTTCGCCACAGCCTGTAGGGTGTTTGCAGAATGAAATTTTCACTACCAGCGGAGCGTGCGCTCATATGAAACTTCCTGGCAGATTAAAACTGTGTGGCGCACCGAGACTCGCACTCTGGACCTTTTCCTTTCGCGGGCAAGTGATCTACTGACCTCGGCCGCTGTGGCCGAGCGGTTCTAGGCGCTTCAGTCTGGAACCGCGCTGCTGCTACGGTCGCAGGTTCGAATCCTGCCTCGGACATGGATGTGTGTGTCGCCCTTAGGTTATTTAGGTTCAAGTAGTTCTAAGTCTAGGGGACTGATGTTAAGTCCCATAGTGCTTAGAGCCATTTTTTGATCTACTGACCGGATGAAAGTCGAAAGGTAAGAGACGAGGTACTGGCTGAAGTAAAGCTGTGAGGATGCGTCGTGAGTCGTGCTTGGGCAGCTTAGTCGGTGCAGCACTTGGGGGCGAAAGGCAAAGGTCTCGAGTCCGTGTCTCCTTCTGGCACACAGCTCTATTCCTCCAGGAAGTTTCATATCGACGCACACTCTGCTTTCGGAATGAATTTTTCACTCTGCAGCGAAGACTTGGTTTGTGCGATTGTCGGCTACGACCGTAAATCGTGGGTCCCTTCGTCGTTATAACCGGTTTCGACTGGACTTCGCATTTTTTTAAATTTTTATTTAGTTAAAAACGGTCTTATGATGCTGCAAAGTAAATACCTCATAGTTTACGAGTATTAACGTTACTCACTGTATAATGACACGTAACTGTCAGGCTGTGAGGTGAGCCTCCACCTAGCACGACTGACGCACAAGAGAGCGAAGCCGCGCGGCTGGCGGCTTTCCTCCGGCTGTCTCGCTGCCATCTAGTGAAGCGGGCGCCCGCGGGCTCACCAAATACGAACGTTGCGGTCGTGGTGGCCGCGTGTGTGCGCACGTCACCATGAGGCATACCAGTATCCCCTGAATGTATTGCAAAATACTGGTCTGTAGCTGCCGTAATATATTTATTGGACATTCACCCACAATTTTTTACAGATAAACGAATGGTGTGATGTCGGAAGGTACCGGGTCTAGTGAGCACGATCAGTGACTGTTCCAACAGCTCGTTTTTTAAATCGATCAGTATCCGTATTTTATCAAAACACTTCCTTGGGCTGGTGCTTTGAATTCATATATTTTTATTATTACTTACTTGCAGTCCGGTCCCTTCAGACCTTTTACATCCGGACTAGCGTAGTATTCGGCAGTTACTGTTTTGCCTTTTGAAAAGGAGTCGATAATGAAAAGCTCTTCCATAGTTCGGAGTTCCGATTCTACTTTAAAGATTACGACTACAATTTATGAGTATTTTGCAGACGGAGAAAAATAGCGCTACAGGAATCGAGCGTACGTAATGGAAAATGCGGACAACGTGTAGACCTAAAAGAACACTACTGCGAAAAGCAACTACATATTTTACCAAATAGCCAGTTATACATTGCCATGTTCCGAATTTTTTTTCTTATGGGACTTAACTGCTAAGGTCATCAGTTCCTAAGCTTACACACAAAATGGTTCAAATGGCTCTGAGCACTATGGGACTTAACTGCTGTGGTCAGCCGGCCGCGGTGGTCTTGCGGTTCTAGGCGCGCAGTCCGGAACCGTGCGACTGCTACGGTCGCAGGTTCGAATCCTGCCTCTGGCATGGATATGTGTGATGTCCTTAGGTTAGTTAGGTTTAAGTAGTTCTAAGTTCTAGGGGACTGATGACCACAGCAGTTGAGTCCCATAGTGCTCAGAGCCATTTGAACCATTTGCTGTGGTCATTACTCCCCTAGAACTTACAACTACTTAAACCTAACTAACGTAAGGACATCACACACATCCATTCTCGAGGCAGGAACCACACGACTGCTACTGTCGCAGGTTCGAAACCTTCCTCGGGCATGGATGTGTGTGATGTCCTTAGGTTACATAGGTTTAAGTAGTTCTAAGTTCTAGGGGACTGATGACCTTAGAAGTTAAGTCCCATAGTGATCAGAGCCATTTAAATCATTTGATACAATGATTTTTATCGAGATCCAAACATTTCTGTTCTAGAATGTAGGAGGAGGTCATAGAAATTCAAAAGCACTGAAACAGCTTCAACAGAAAAGGCGGATTAAAAACCAGAAAAGAACTCTACTCGTACAGAGGGTATTCGAATATTCCCGTTACATACTTTTTGGACTCGAAGAGGGGAATGTGTACACAATATTTTCAATTGAAATCCATGTTCGGAAACTTCGTTCACCGCTGCTACAGAGTGTCGAAGTGATCGCCTGTAACGGTATGTATGTATCGGGTGAAATGGTTCAAATGGCTCTGAGTGCTATGGTACTCAACTTCTGAGGTCATCAGTCCCCTAGAACTTAGAACTACTTAAACCTAACTCACCTAAGGACATCGCACACATCCATGCGCGACGGAGGATTCGAACCTGCGACCGTAGTGGTCGCACGTTTCCAGACTGTAGCGCCTAGAACCGCTCGGCCACAACATCCGGCCGTATCGGGTGATTCCGTGATGATACAGACTTTCTATACGATGCTGGAGGAGGATAAATGTATCAGTTTGAGGTAAGGGTCCCTGTAACGGAAACTAACGAGTCGAAAGCTATAAGAGAAAACCGTTCTGACACCTCTGACAGTGGAATATATGTATCAGTACTGTTGTTGCTAAGGTTGTAGAGGAGGTAACCTTATTAGGTGGTAGTAAGGTCAAAGACAAAAGAAAATGTGCACTAAACATTGCTCTACAATGCATATCTTTAGAACTACGAGCTCTTGCTCAGCAGACATGTTTCACAGTAGCGAAGATAAACATGTTATCATAGCTCCACAGGTATGCATTCAGGAGCCCATGTTTATTAGACATTTTTTCCTTGTTTTGGTCCATACTGCCATCTCTGAAAGTTGCCTACCATACAGTCTTAGGAAAAAAAGTACCAGCACATTTATTCAACTGTCAGACGTGTTAGAACGGTTTCGCTTAGAACTCTCGACTTGTTCTTTTCCCGTACAGGAACTCTTAACTCAAATTGATACATTTATCGTATAACGTTAGTAACATCATCACGGAATCACCCTGTATTTACAGGTGCCGGCAGCTACAACTCTCTGTAACGCCGTTGGATGTCGTTCCCGGACGTGGTTTTCTATTCAAAATATTATGTGCTCACTTCCTCTAACAAGGGAACCTCCCCATCGCACCCCCCTCAGACTTAGTTATAAGTTGGCACAGTGGATAGGCCTTGAAAAACTGAAAATAGATCAACCGAGAAAACAGGAAGAAGTTGTGTGTAACTATGAAAAAAATAAGCAAAATATACAAACTGAGTAGTCCATGCGCGAGATAGGCAACATGAAGGACAGTGTGAGCTCAGGAGCGCCGTGGTCCCGTGCTTAGCATGAGCAGCTGCGGAACGAGAGGTCCTTAGGTCAAGTCTTCCCTCGAGTGAAAAGTTTAATTTTTTATTTTCAGACAATTATTATCTGTCCGTCCGTCGGTCCGATACGAGGTAATTGCGCCGTAGTATGGGGACGTTGTATGGAAACATAAAAAACATGTTTTGACAGAGCACAGGGAAAACTGTGCGACTGTGAAACTGTTGCATTCATTTGTTGCAGTTTATGTGACAAACTCATGTTTTCATCACTTTTTTGGGAGTGATTATCACATCCACAAAAATACCTAAATCAGGAAGGCAAAAGAAGCTTTTTACCCATTCGCCAAGTGTATAAGTTAGATGGGTCGACAACATATTCCTGTCATGTGACGCACATGCCGTCACCAGTGTCGTATAGAATATATCAGACGTGTTTTCCTGTGGAGGAAACGGTTGACCTATGACCTTGCGATCAAATGTTTTCGTTCCCATTAGAGATGCACGTCCTTTCGTCTACTACTGGCACGGTTTTTACGGTGCGGCCGCAAAACACAGACATTAAACTTATTACAGTGAACAGAGACGCCAATGAACGAACGGACAGATCATAACTTTGCGAAAATAAAGAAAGTAAACTTATCACACGAGGGGAGACTTGAACTAAGGACCTCTCGTCCCGCAGCTGCTCACGCTAAGCACGGGACCAGGGCGCTCCTGAGCTCACATTGTCCTTGATGCATGGACTACTCAGTTTGTATATTTTGTTGTTTTTTTTTTTTTAGTTCCACACAGCTTCTTCCTGTTTTCTCGATTGATCTGCGTTCAGTTTCTTAAGGCCTATCCACTGTGCCAACTTGTAACTAAATCTGAGAGGGGTGCGATGGGGAGGTTCCCTTGCAAGAATCCTAGAAGTACGTAACAGGAATTTCCGAACACCGTGTATACGGAGTCACACAGGAGACTTGGCTTCTGCGACAAACACCTGAGGCTTTCCCCGTGCGCTAAAATAATGGACAGATACCGTGGCGTGAGTCCCTAATGTGGAACTGGTCGCAATTGCGCAGGCAGAGGCGGCGGCGGCGGCGGCGGCGGCAGCGGCTACTGCGGCGGAGCTGGGCACATGGAGCCCGCCATCGACCGCATTACTGCAGTGGTCTCGCCGGTAAACACTCGACACCTTCACAGCCGAAAGTGCAGCTCACACCCGGAGAGCAACGCGTGGCTCTGCACGGGACACCGACCAAGCGGCCTCTTTTGCTTCCGTACAGTGTGCCCCGAAACTTCAGGGCTAGGCCGGTGAACATATTTCCAGTCGCGCAGATGGAAAGAAGCGACAGTAACACTACTGAGACAGAGCACTGTATCCTGATACACAGGCACCACTTCTGGTGGGAGGACCGACAAGTTTGTAGTTTATTAATGTCGGTGTGCCACATTTTACTTGATTGCATTTTATAATCTGACAAGAGGGCAGTAGTTTTTCTTGACAAAAATTTGTCCTCTGCTTTCAGTAACAATGGAGCGAGTGGCGAATAGATTTTAAGGGTTTAGAGTTCTGTGTGCTGCCGAGACTCCTGCCCAATTTATTGTGTAGGTTATTTCTATGTATTTAGCCGAGCGGTCTAAGGCGAACAGTCCTGGACTGTGCGGCTGATCCCGGCGGAGGTTCGAGTCCTCCCTCGGGCATGGGTGTGTGTGTTTGTCCTTAGGATAATTTAGGTTAAGTAGTGAGTAAGATTAGGACTGATGACCTTAGCAGTTAAGTCCCATAAGATTTCACACACAATAACAAATAATTTCTATGTATCTCAGATTGTCTATTTTTAGTCAGTGGTGAAGCCAGTGAAGATTAAAATTTTTGGTTGCGTGTTCATTTCTCGCATATATATATAATCTGCTGCTCGAATTGTGCCGGCCGGCCGAGCGGTTCTAGGTGCTTCAGTCTGGAACCGCATGACCGCTACGGCCGCAGGTTCGAATCCTGCCTCGGGCATGGTTGTGTGTGATGTCCTTAGGTTAGTTACGTTTAAGTAGTTCTAAGTTCTAGGGAACTGATGACCTCAGATGTTGAGTCCCATAGTGCTCAGAGCCATTTGAACCAATTGCAAATGGTTTCGATATAAAGAATGCAATATGAACTATAGGTTTTCGACATTTATTTTTTCAGTAAGGAATTTGAGAATACAGTTAGGACACAATGTCATCATGGACTAATATTACTTCATGTGAAAGAAATTGACACGCAAATACTTTTTCCCTTCGAAACACACACACACACACACACACACACACACACACACACACACACACACACACACACACACACACACACACCTTACACGGGAAACAGTTTAAATGAAGTATTGATACTGCAACAAAATATGAACACTAAGCTCCACGATTTCTAATCTTATTTGAAAGTATTTCTACGTGTTTCATACAGGGTTTACAGTTGGGAGGTACATTGAGGTGTCATTCAAGTGAACGACTGACAGAATGTGTTCATACATCTCAGATTTGTGCAATACTCAGTTTACTGCCATAACAATAGTAATGATATTCCTCTGATAAGGGATGACGACTGAAGTTACCGCCAAAACAGAGAAATCGGTAGAAGTCTTCTTTAGTTACGGACTGTATTGTTTTCCCTTTCACTCCATGCATAAATCACTACGAGAACCAATATTTTCGGTATCACTGTCCGAGGAAACACTAAAATCTGAATCCGTTGTCAATCTCTTTGTCTAATTTACTCGACCACTCCATTTTCAAATGTAAATGTACTAAAATTAGTTCACGTCTTACAAAATTTACGAGAGACTTTCAGGTTGCGGTTCATGTTTTCGGCAGTGCCCCCAGATTGAGGAGGCAGAGTTCATATAACTTTCTCAACCAGCAGGTTGTTTTGTGCTAATTTTTACTTCAGGTGGCTATACATTGTTACTATGATTCTACGCTCATCAGATCGGCTTCGAAATCACTGTGTTCTTCAAATTGAGCCCATTCTCTGTCTGGAGAGAAAGTAGTGTTGTGTGTTACAAACTGCGTCATTTAATACACATTGATGTATTTACCTGTTCGTCCCATAATTTCAGTTACATTTCTTTTAATTTTCAGTGTAGGTGTAATAAGTGTTAAAACAAACACATACTGTGTCTTGCAATAAGCAGCTAACATTTATTAGCATAACTCGACCGCTCACCTCATTGGAGGTTCGAGTCCTCCCTCGGGCGTGGGCGTGTGTGTGTGTGTGTGTGTGTGTGAGAGAGAGAGAGAGAGAGAGAGAGAGAGAGAGAGAGAGAGAGATCCTTAGCGTAAGTTAGTTTACGTTAGATTCAGTGGTGTGTAAGCCTAGGGACCAATGACCTCAGGAGTTTGGTCCCATAGGAGCTTACCATAAATTTCCGTAACTACGGATACCACGAACTGAATAAAAATATGAAGGTGAGATTATCACAGGAAAAACTCACAGCGCAAAAGGGCAACCTTCCAACATCTTGCAGTCAAATAATGTAAGGACTGCACCATTGCTATCCAAGCTCCTTTGAAACCATATATAAAACATACGTAAATTTCTTGCGATGTGTTCACACTCATCAAACTGAGGAGGACAGAACGGCCGCAGTTCGGTCGGGAGTCAAACTATAGGGAGTATTGTACGCTCGCCTTTCATTCAGGACTCAATCTGCGCCTTTACTTATCTGGTTTTTATTTCTAGAGAAAAGGTTCGAAATACACTAAGCACAGTTTTAATAAGGCGGAGTGGGCTTAAGCCGTCAGACTGTTTGAAAACTCACACCGTCCTCTTTTTGGTGTAGCGTCGGAGGAGACTACGGAAAACGTGAAGGAAATAGGAGTCACGACCCAGATGTGTAAAAGGCCAGTAATTTTATATTATACCACCTCACAGAGAGAGCTCTCCCGGATGCCATACTGTTACGATCCAGCGTGCAACGCCTTCGCTGGATAACAAGTAACAAACTGCAACCAAATCTTTACAGTAGCAACGCTGAACTCGAGCTGTCGGTCATTTTCACGAGAGTGAGTCGCAAGCACGAAAGCAAAGTAATTCAGCGTGACTGCTAACACATGCAACTCGCGTGTGCAGCTATGATTTGCTTAATTTGCGGCTTGTTTACAGACTTGTAGAGTGGCGACGCTATCGAGGTTCGCTCGGATCCGTGAAGTGTAGCAACGACCAGACCGTGCGTGAGATACTACACCCGTGTCGGAGGCACGAACAGCCAGTTAGCGCGTGTCGCGCCTGCCCATGTGCAGAGCGCGCTGTCGGAGTGTTGACGCAAGACATTTGTGGTTACCCAGCAAATAGCTTGCTCTGTCACCTTCACAGCAAGTTATCCAACACACACAATATCCTGTACTTCTGTTTCCAACGGTCTAACATATCTGAATGTCCAGCAGTTATTCCTACAGTGAGCGAAAGGACTACAAATGGGTAATTGTAGAAAGTCTCTCTCTCTCTCTCTCTCTCTCTCTCTCTCTCTCTCTCGCTCTCTCTACTTCTCTCTACTTCTCTCTCTCTACTTCTCTCTCCCTCGTAATATACTCTAAGACAGAAAGAACGACGCACCACGAAGAAATTATCCCAATCATACAGAAATCGGTGGCTGTGATGTACAGACAAAAAAATATTACAATTTCACAAAAAGCAGATAATTCGTTCAAGAGAATAAATCACAATTTTTAACAAATTCAATTGCCATTCCCTGCACCATGCGTCAATTCGTTGCAGATCCTCCTGCATTTCAGTACAATTTTCGATTGTTACAACCTCTCGATATACCACAGCATCATCCGCAAAAAGCCTCAGTGGAATTCCGATGTCATCCACAAGGTCATTTATGTACACTCCTGGAAATTGAAATAAGAACACCGTGAATTCATTGTCCCAGGAAGGGGAAACTTTATTGACACATTCCTGGGGTCAGATACATCACATGATCACACTGACAGAACCACAGGCACATAGACACAGGCAACAGAGCATGCACAATGTCGGCACTAGTACAGTGTATATCCACCTTTCGCAGCAATGCAGGCTGCTATTCTCCCATGGAGACGATCGTAGAGATGCTGGATGTAGTCCTGTGGAACGGCTTGCCATGCCATTTCCACCTGGCGCCTCAGTTGGACCAGCGTTCGTGCTGGACGTGCAGACCGCGTGAGACGACGCTTCATCCAGTCCCAAACATGCTCAGTGGGGGACAGATCCGGAGATCTTGCTGGCCAGGGTAGTTGACTTACACCTTCTAGAGCACGTTGGGTGGCACGGGATACATGCGGACGTGCATTGTCCTGTTGGAACAGCAAGTTCCCTTGCCGGTCTAGGAATGGTAGAACGATGGGTTAGATGACGGTTTGGATGTACCGTGCACTATTCAGTGTCCCCTCGACGATCACCAGAGGTGTACAGCCAGTGTAGGAGATCGCTCCCCACACCATGATGCCGGGTGTTGGCCCTGTGTGCCTCGGTCGTATGCAGTCCTGATTGTGGCGCTCACCTGCACGGCGCCAAACACGCATACGAACATCATTGGCACCAAGGCAGAAGCGACTCTCATCGCTCAAGACGACACGTCTCCATTCGTCCCTCCATTCACGCCTGTCGCGACACCACTGGAGGCGGGCTGCACGATGTTGGGGCGTGAGCGGAAGACGGCCTAACGGTGTGCGGGACCGTAGCCCAGCTTCATGGAGACGGTTGCGAATGGTCCTCGCCGATACCCCAGGAGCAACAGTGTCCCTAATTTGCTGGGAAGTGGCGGTGCGGTCCCCTACGGCACTGCGTAGGATCCTACGGTCTTGGCGTGCATCCGTGCGTCGCTGCGGTCCGGTCCCAGGTCGACGGGCACGTGCACCTTCCGCCGACCACTGGCGACAACATCGATGTATTGTGGAGACCTCACGCCCCACGTGTTGAGCAATTCGGCGGTACGTCCACCCGGCCTCCCGCATGCCGACTATATGCCCTCGCTCAAAGTCCGTCAACTGTACATACGGTTCACGTCCACGCTGTCGCGGCATGCTACCAGTATTAAAGACTGCGATGGAGCTCCGTATGCCACGGCAATCTGGCTGACACTGACGGCGGCGGTGCACAAATGCTGCGCAGCTAGCGCCATTCGACGGCCAACATCGCGGTTCCTGGTGTGTCCGCTGTGGCGTGCGTGTGATCATTACTGGTACAGCCCTCTCGCAGTGTCCGGAGCAAGTATGGTGGGTCTGACACACCGGTGTCAATGTGTTATTTTTTCCATTTCCAGGAGTGTATATTGTGAATAGCAACGGTCCCACGACACTCCCCTGCGGCGCACCTGAAATCACTCTTACTTCGGAATACTTCTCTCCATTGAGAATGACATGCGTTCTGTTATCTAGGAACCCGGTCGCAGGTTCGAATCCTGCCTCTGGCATGGATGTGTGTGATGTCCCTAGGTTATTTAGGTTTAAGTAGTTCTATGTTCTAGGGGAGTGATGACTACAGATGTTAAGTCCCATAGTGCTCAGAGCCTTTTGAACCCACGGAGCCGCGATTACCAGCGAGAATGTATTTGGTCTTTTGCCACTGACAATGTATAATAATGACCATTTCAGACAGGAATATTGTGATGTTTACGTTTATCGTGAATCATTTACGATATATCTGCCTTTTGGTTTGCTCATATACTAGATACTGTTGGAATCTTTAGAGTTTCTCATTATTTTAGTTTTGATTGCAATTCTCGGTAGTAGATAACAGTTTCCAGAGATGAACTGGGAGGACAGTCATCTGTTGCTTCAGACGTGTATTTGTGCAGCCAACGGGTGGACCTTCTGTCGCAAATACATTTTATCTCGATTAGCAATAGAGCGTTCGAAATACTGTGGAATTTAATCTGAATTTTCGTAAAATTTTCTTGTAATGCCATATTGCTATAGATAATAGGGTCATTCGTAAAAATTCTAAGGATAAAATACACGATTTCATGGTCCATATATAAATAATAGTGATTATGTAACAATTTCGTGCAGTATGCAGCATATAGCTACCATGTGCCATAGCTAAACTTTTGGTTCAGGTCTGTTCAACTTGTTCTACGTTCAGAGTTAACACTTAAAAGGTTGTATTGATAGCCGAGTGAGAAGTACAGCCGCACGGGATTAGCCGAGCGGTCTGAGGCGCTGCAGTCACGGACTGTGCGGCTGGGCCCGGCGGAGGTTCGAGTCCTCCCTCGGGCATGGGTATGTGTGTTTGTCTTTGGATAATTTAGGTTAAGTAGTGTGTAAGCTTACGGACTGATGACCTTAGCAGTTACGTCCCCTAAGATTTCACAAACATTTGAACATTTTTTTGAGAAGTACATATCGATGGAAAATGTCTTCTTTTTGTGGTTTTCTGTGTGGCTCACCAACCGGCTGGGTTGTGCTGACCTTACACGTAAAATCATTTGCTGAGGTAGAGCGTCTTTCGCTGGTGTTAGTCGAAAGTCTTACATGAACTGGTCTGTCACCCTCAGCTGAAAATCCGCTTGGGAACACGCGTATTACGTGACAACATTGATGCACAGCACAAAGTGACAAAGCTTCTAAGCAGTTCCCGTTATGCTACTCGGAGATGTTTCACCTCGCTTCGGCAAACTGGCCTGTATTACGCGACAAAGCTTATTCCTTTGTCGTCACGTTAGGATGCACGTGCGCTTAGCATAATACGTGTATAACGATCTCGGCCTTTACTAGTTCTTGGTAGACATCCTTTTGTATGCGCTAATCCATAGACGAGCGGCCTGTGTGTCTTGGATAACACGAAAAGAACCGATTCCTGGTACTGCTGTTACGTGGTAGGGGGCCTCGACGGGCCTACAGTAAGCCCCGAGAGGGCGACTGACGCACTTCTGGAAGATGCAGTGGCTTTCAAGGTAGACGAGAGGCGAACAAGTGCCGGAGTTGAGATTCGCCAAGAGCGCTACCGCTTAGGGAGAAAATAAGGGAGAGTTAAAAAAATTCAATATAATATGCCTGATGCGATGGCTACAAATAGGAAATACAAAGACAAGTAATTAAAATTATCCTTATGCCTAGCAGATACGGTTAAACAAGATTCCTGAAGCAAAAAGGAGAGACGACTTGTAAAAGCGAAAATTCCTTCGGAAAGGAAATCGTTCACATATAAAAGGTAAAGTCTGTGGAGCAAGCCCGTTACCGGAATGACGGGATGACTAGATAGAGGACTATCTTTCTTCACTGCGTACTACGGGGGGGGGGGGGGGGGGGGGGGGGGGGTTCAAATGGTTCAAATGGCTCTGAGCACTATGAGACTTAACTTCTGACGTCATCAGTCCCCTATAACTTAGAACTACTTAAACCCAACTAATCTAAGGACATCACACACATCCATGCCCGAGGCAGGATTTGAACCTGCGGTCGTAGCGGTCCGTGGTTCCAGACTGAAGCGTCTAGAACCGCACGGCCATCTCGGCCAGCCTAGGGAGGGGGGGGGTGGGGAGACTCAGTGTACCAGCTGTCTTTTACCTCCCGCCGGTACTCATTGACAGCAGCCTAAGTAGACTTTGGGGAGATTTATAATGATCTGCTACGTAAAGAAAAATTAATTAATTTGACCTTTGACTTTGACACAAATGAGACAGGTACTGCGTTTAAACTCTTGATTTTTTGCCTAGTTGCATAGATTTCAAAATTTTTTCCTGTTTAATATAAAGATCTGTGACAAAATTGGCTGTAGGTAAAATGTTTTTTTCGTGGCTGCTGTAAGGAGTGAAGGGGTTGGATACAGGATGAGTTGGCGGTCAGAGTTTAAGTTTCTCCGTTTCTCAGTGAACGCCAGGCAAAGTCGGATAAAATTGCTACCACTCGCGATGAAAACTCCGTCTCTCGTGGCAGCTGAAGTACTCATAATCGCCGTACGATTTTATGGAAACAATTTCAGAATGAGAAGGTTGAACAACAGTGGCAGTATGAGACCTTCTCAGTAACAAAATGGTCGCTTAGGGAACTTCTTTAACACACAAGCTGACGGCGAAATTATATACCTTGATGGTAGCACATTGGCCCAGTATCGTTAATTTGTGAAGAAATCACTCTGAAGACACTACTCGTTTTATGAAGGTCCGGGGATCCAACATCGAATAAAAGTTCGTAGATGATATTTACCTTCGTTTTCACAACTTAAATTTTTCATTCTTGATAACTGCGATTACAAGTTGTATCTCCTCTGCACTTAAAATTACGTCTATATGGAAACTTATCTGCTCCCCCCCCCCCCCCCCCCTCAAAAAAGGTCCAATCGGCATTCCGTATCTCCAACATTTACAAAAAGCAGATACTCACGATATCCAAGGAAACCGACTCCGGTCTAGGCATCCTCCACTAAAGACCGCACAGGCGCTGCACCAAACCAACTTTAAAATAAATGACCGGTGGAAAGCGGAATGGGAGAGCAGAACAGCAGTAAACTGCCACAGTATGCCATGCATCTTTAGTAAACCAAAAGGATTTGACTGCGCTCGCAAAGTTTCATCAACTCTTAATCGCATCAGAACCAACTGCGCGAGATGCGCCGACTCCTTACACAGATGGGGTAAACTTCCTTCGGCCGCTTGCGACTGTGGCGCTGAGAGACAGACGGTCAAACACATCGTACAGGAATGCCCACTAAGGGCACATGACCCACAGGATTTCCTAATGGCGACCCAGGAGGCAATCGACTACATATTATCTAAGCTGGACGTGGTTTGTGATTGCTCTTCTGTGAGTGTAAATTTACAATTGGTGGTGTCCTTATATACAAACTTATTTATTGTTCTGTTTATAGAAATGTGATTTTTTTTTAAATCGTGTTGCTTCTGTAATTTTTACTGTGATGTTATGAGTCATACGCTAAATAAATAAATAAATAAATTACAAAACGATGGATGCTCTTTTTTTCACAGCAGAGAGCGTTTTCGATTCAGTAACGTTAGGGCATCATCGCTGGTACTCGCGATCGGAATATTACAGTAATATTACATTACGTAGGGACATGACAGATTGAAATCGGGGTCCCCAGGGTCGGAGTGTAGTGCTCTACCTGCTAGAGCACCACTGCCACAGCACTGAAATATAATAGCAGATATTTACAAACTATTATGTATATAGTGTCCGAAAGAACAGACACGACTTTGATCGTGCAGTTACAATGAATAAAGACACACAGAAATTAAAGACATTAGCTACCAGTAGGTATCGATTTAAATCAATGGGGCAAGTTGAAAATTTGCGCTGGGTCCTAATTCGAACCAGTCTCTCATGCTTAGTAGGGAGATGCGGTGACGACCACGCCAAACGGACAACCGCACGAATTATCCTAGCACGCCTCCCGTCAAACTCTCGACTTACACCACAAACCACGGATGTAGTGCTCTACGGCGATGACGGTCAATGATCCTACACTGCAGATGCACACCAGGTTTGCACTCGTACGGGAATCGGCAAGATGTCAGACATAATGAGGCTAATGAACAAGGTCACTACATCAGTAATGTGTTACTTAAGTTAAGAATTTGAGTCTGACGGGAATTGTGCTAGCCACTGTTTGGATGTCGTAGTGGTCAGCGCACCTGCCTATTAAACAGAAGACTCATGTCCGAATCCCAATCCGGCACAAGCTGTCAACTTGTCCCTTTCATTTAAATCGATGCCCAATAACAGCCAATAAGTATATTTCCATTGTGTCTTGATTTACAAAACTGTTTGGAACACAACTTTGTAAGAATATAGAGGGAGAACAATGGAAAAGCGAAATGAGCAGAATCTGCAGTTATCCAAAATCAGCTTCTACGAAAGTGTTGTTATTAGTAAAGAGACGCTACGAAAAAATTGACAAAAACGTTCCGCCCTAGTGGGTAGATAATTGACTGAAGGCCTCATACGTTTATTCCCTTCAAACCCTGTATCAGTAGCAGCAACAGTAAAGTGCGGAATGGACAGGTGTTGCGTAGAGTGGGCGAAGATCAGATTCTAGTGAAAGCCCTTTGTGAAAGAAAGGGGAGTTTGATTGTGCGAGTGGCTATGCTTTCAACGCGAGTCACTCTATCGTCAGAGTAGTGGCAGAGCGGGCAAAGCTAAAAGGGGAAATAAAGTTTGAAATAGGTTGATCATGTTATTGAAGACTGCTCCAGTAGTACTTACGTTAAAAGATCACCACTTTATGTGGAAAAAGAGACGTCTGTCCTCTAAGGCCTAAGCAGTACGCATGTGCTTTGCCACATTATTCTCAATAGCTATTGTAATTCGATTTTTCTCCATAATGTGCAGCGGAGGTATCTTTGTTGTCATATTGTCCTGAATATTCGTTGTTTCGTATTAACACAATCTAATATCGCCTATCTTTAGGCAGCATCGTTGTCGTGAACTGTTACTGTCGTTATTAATGTTTTCTAGGCACAGCAGTTGGAATACTTGATGCTGTATTAAGCTGTCGTCGTCGCCGTCTTCGTCATCGTCGTCTTCAGCCCGAAGAATGGTTTGATACAGCTCTCCATGCTGCTATATCCTGTACGAGCCTCTACAGCTCCAAATAACTACTGCAACTTACATCCTTCTTAATCGACTTACTGTATTCTTCTTTCGGTCTTCCGCTAAGATTTTTACCCCTCACACTTCCCTCCAGTACTGAATTGATGATCCCTTTATGTCTCAGAATGTGTCCTATCAACCGATACCTTCGTTTGATCGAGTTATGCCACAAATTTGTCTCCCCAGTTCTATTCAATACTTCATCAAAAATGGTTCAAATGGCTCTGAGCACTATGGGACTCAACATCTGAGGTCATCAGTCCCCTAGAACTTAGAACTACTTAAACCTAACTAACCTAAGGACATCACACACATTCATGCCCGAGGCAGGATTCGAACCTGCGACCATAGCAGTCACGCGGTTCCGGACGGAAGTTCCTAGAACCGCACGGCCGCCGCGGCCGGCTAATACTTCATCATTAAGTATGTAATAGATCTGTCTCGTCTTGAACATTGTTCTGTAGCATTACATCGTATTTCAAACCTTCTGTTCTCTTTTTGGCTAATTTGTTTATCGTCCGTATTTTACTTCCATGCATGGCTACACTCCAAACAAGTACTTTCAGAAGATACTTTGTGAGTAGGCTGTTTAGGTTATTAGTTGGTAACGCCACGTAGCGCTCTGTATGAAAATCACTGGCTGTGCTGTGTGCAATCTGTGGCTGGTTGGCATTGTTGTAATATTCGCTATTGTAGTGTTGGGCAGCTGGATGTGAAACAGCGCGTAGCGTTGCGCAGTTGGAGGTGAGCCGCCAGCAGTGGTGGATGTGGGGAGAGAGATGGTGGAGTTTTGAGAGCGGGTGATCTGGACGTGTGTCCATCAGAGAGAGTAAATTTGTAAGACTAGATGTCATGAACTGATCTGTATATTGACTTTTGAACACTATTAAGATAAATAAATTGTTTGTTCTCTTTTAAAATCTTTCATTTGCTAACTATGCCTATTAGTAGTTAGTGCCTTCAGTAGCTAGAATCTTTTATTTAGCTGGCAGTTGTGGCGCTCGCTGTATTGCAGTACTTCGAGTAACGAAGATTTCAGTGAGGTAAGTGATTAATGAAAGCTGTAGGTTATTGTTAGTCAGGGCCATTCTTTTGTAGGGATTTTTGGAACTCAAATTGCGTTGCGCTAAAAATATTGTGTGTCAGTTTAGTGTTCGTCAGAATAAGTAAAGAGAGAACTGTCTGAGCACGTTCAGTTCTGCTGAGCTGTTTGAAAATCAAATAACGTAAGAGGTTCATTAATTTTTCTAATGGGACGTTTCATCTTAAAAAACAATTAAGTCTATATTCGACCTTAACAAATTTCTGTTCTTCAGAAGTGCTTTTCTTTCCATTGTCAGTCTACATTTTATATCCTCTCTACTTCGGCCATCATCAGTCATTTTTCTGCCCAAACAGCAAAACTCGTCTACCTCCAAAATCTTGTTTTCTAGTCCAATTTCCTCAAGATCATCTGATTTAGTTAGACTACCTTCCATTGTCCTTATTTTGCTTTGGTTGAGTATCATCTTCTATCCTCCTTTAAAGACACTGTTCATTCCGTTCAACTGCTCTTTAAAGTCTTTTGCCGTCTCTGACAGAATTAAAATACCTTCGGCAAACCTCAACGTCTTTATTTTTTCTCCCTTGACTTTAATTTCTTCTCCATATTTTTGCTGTATTTCCTTTACTGCGTCTTCAATGTACATATCGAACAACATCGAGGATAGACTACAATCCAGTCTCGCTCGCTTCTCAACCACTGCTTCCCTTTCATGGCCTTAGGTTCTTAAAACTGCCGTCTGTTTTTTTATAGAATATGTAAACAGTCTTTCGATCGCTTTATGTTACCCTTCTACCTACACAATTTCAAGGATCGTGTTTCAGTAAATATTGTCAAAAGCTTTCTCCAAGTCTACACAAATGCTATAAATGTAGGTTTGCCTTTCCTCAAGCTATTTTCTAAGATCAGTCGTAGGGTCAACATTCCCTCCCGTGTTCCTAGCCGGCCTGAGTGACCGAGAGGTTCTAGGCGCTTCAGTGTGGAACCGCGCGACAGCTACGGTCGCAGGTTCGAATCCTACCTCGGGCATGGATGTGTGTGATGCTGTCCTTAGGTTAGTTAGGTTTAAGTAGTCCTAAGTTCTAGGGGACTAATGACCTCAGAAGTTAAGTCCCATAGTATCAGAGCCCTTTTGTGAGCCCCGTGTTCCTACATTTCTCCGAAATCCAAACTGATCTTCCCCGACGTCGGCCTCTACCAGTTTTTCCGTTCTTCAGTAAAGAATTCTTGTTAGTATTTCTCAACCATGATTCACTAAAGAGATATTTCGGTAATTTTCATACCTCTCAGCAAAACTACTTTCTTTGGAATCTGCTCACTGTTTTCTTCTTTAAGTCAGAGGGTATTTAGCCTGTCTCATACTTCTTGCACACCAGGTGGAAGAGTTCTGTCATGGCTGGCTCTCCAAAGGCTATCAACAGTTCTGACGGAATATCGTCTACTACTGCGGCCTTGCTTCGACTTATTTAGTAAATTAAAGCGCTTCAAATGTCACCAACTAGTATTTCTAATAATTTGACTTGCACTTCCGTTCCTTGTGCTTAACGCATTACTGGCCAAAACTCTATCGGATCATTTTTTGCAAACTTTTATACATAAATACGTTTCATTAAGTGATTAATTGAATAAAAAGTCGTTTTGAAAATTTTCAGTTTATTAGAACAAAAACTACAGACCGTACCATTTTTGGGACAATGCCCAAATGCGCTATCCAAATTCACAACCTTATTTTCCATGCATAGTATTGTAAGAAACAACACAAAAAATAAATAAAGAATGTTTTAATATTATTGAAAGTCTATTCAGTATGAACTGAAGCAAAACACTTGTCGTGTACACCAACATTGCATCTAACACAAGTTTTTGTTGTTTTTTTCCTTTCAGTAAGCACATCTCTTCTGTGTTTTACCTGGCACAATGAAATGATTTCCTGGATCTAGTCGTACATCTGTGCTCACCCGTCCTCCCCTTCAATTTGCTTCCTTGTGGTCCTCTGCGTTTTGGTAGCGATCCTGTTTTCTTTGATAGGTAAAACATCATTATTCTCTGTCGGACATCCAAAACTAAGAGCTTCTTTCTAAAGTACCGGTTACATCTTGTACAACAGACTCATTCTTCAATACACTTTCGTCAATGTCTTCTTCATCTGCTATTACATCTGCATCGTGTGGAATAATCGCCAATACTACGTCATCATCTTCATCGTCACTCTCTTGATGGTTCGCTAGGTCTGCTAGAATTTCTTCAAGTGCAAGTCCACGGAGCATGTTTTTATCCTGTTGGAATCTTAAAATTCGAATAGAACATGGAAAAAACGCAGATATAAAGAATGTAAAATGCAGTTCTTCTCTGTATAATACGTGTATACAAGAATAGAGCACATCAACAATAAATGATTGTGTAACATGCCATTGTACCATTATTGGGACGCATAAAATATATCGATATTGCACTTACTTGCAAAAAATCTGAAGTATACTTAAACTTACATGGACATCCATGTGTTCATAACAAACACGCCCAGACAGCTAAATCACACCTCATTATCATCCAGGAACTACCAGCAGACATACAATGCTGCCAAGTGCGAGAACAAAACATCGGCAGGTTTATAATTTTCCTGACGTGAAGTACTTAGAAAAAAAGTTATTTATTTTACATTTACAGGCATTATAGCAGTTAGTTGAACGTACAGGTGCAACAATATAGGCTAAAGGCTCCATTGCTTATGTAGAAGTAAGTCAAATATACGCGTCCCAAAAAAGGGACAATGGCCAGTAATGGATTAAATGTGTAGTTCGTACCGTTTCTAGTACTTTCTTGTACTGCTACCTGTACCGTAGTTATCATACATTATTATTATTCAGGTTTTGGTCCCTGGACCAGGGGCATTTTCAGGGTTGTGTTGTCAGCATTTCTTTGCGCTCATCTTGCTTCGATTCTCTCAGAATAAGCTCTTTTCGCCTCGTAAAGTCCAGCTGTACCGGTCTTCTTGGGTTTCTCTGCCAGTTAAACGGTCTATTCGCAGATTTTCTGCCTAGAAAATTTTCTGTCCGGAACATCGTTGTGTTGCTGCTTCATTGAGGTCTTCTGTGACTGCTCTAATCCTTTTTATTGTTTCGCTGTTAGTTTTAGTGCTGACTTCTTAGAATTACAGAACCTGTCCACTTAATCTGGCTGGTAACATCCTTTTTAATTCACCCATAGGAACTTAAGCCTCTTCATACCTGAATACTTGTTAGTATACTTCTTCATCTGTTTTTCTCATAGTCTCTATGTTCCTGCGCTTCAGTACAATTTCGGCGAAAATTTCGCAGGTTACTTTTCGTTCTCTCCTTCAGGATTTCAATGTCCCTCCGGACAGGCAATGAGTGTTTCAGCCCCATAAAAGGTTCTCTGGTTTTATGATGGTTATAGTGCCACAGTTTGGTGTATTCTGAGACGCATTTATCATAGATATACTGTGTAGTGCTGAAAGCTGTTCCCATTCTGTGACAACTAATTTCGTAAGCAGTTCTGTCGAGATCTGTTCGTGAATGGTTTCGCTGAAATATTAGATCTGAGAATCGCTCTCTATTTACCCGTATTTAGTTTTTAGAGTTTTGGGTGCCAGGAAATTGCTGGATTTTTTTTCTAGTGATATTTGGAGCCCTAATTTTCATGTTGCGTCTTTAGAAATGTTTGATTTGAGTTGTTTCAGTGTCCTGGCATAAAATCGCAAGACTGTCTGCAAAAACTAAGCAGTCTATCGTAATACTGAGTTTACCTAATGTGATGAGTTCGCCAGTGTCGAACTCTGATTCCAGTTTTCTCCACTCTTTGATCACGTTTTCGAGGACTCGGTTGAAAAGTTGCGGAGAGAGTCTTTCACCTTGTACCATTCTTGTTATGATTTCGGGATTTTCTGAAATTTCTCCTCTAAATTTTACCTTAAATTTTGTACCATTCTGCGTTTTACGACTAATTGTAATGGTTTCGAGGTCGAGAGCCTTTTCTTTCAGAATTTAGGGAACTATCTTTTAACCCATTGGGTTATAAGTTTTTCAGAAATTTACGAAGGTACAAACTTACTACTATAAATTTCTTGATGGCGCAGAGTGAGTTGCATAACTAAAAGATCTGTTTGGTCTAAAACATGTTTGATATTTTCCAATTTTGCATTCAGTTTGCTTTGTGTTCGT
Source organism: Schistocerca gregaria (assembly GCF_023897955.1). Lineage (NCBI taxonomy): Eukaryota > Metazoa > Arthropoda > Insecta > Orthoptera > Acrididae > Schistocerca > Schistocerca gregaria. Next base: position 133,527,972 of record NC_064931.1, on the reverse strand, counting down.
CCCAGGAGACATTGGGATAGAATTTTGTATGGGGGCAAGCAGAAGAGAAACCCATTACAAATACTACAATCCGTTCCGTCTCCGTTTGTATGTAGCGGATGTATCAGTGCAGCCTTTTCACTCTTCCAGAATTTTGGCAATTTACCAGATGTTTTTTATGATAAATGTAATTTATTTTAAAATTTTTGGGACAGTTTATTTCAAGAGTTCACTATATGGCTTATGTTTTTAACCTTTTAATTTTTCTAGGAATTTACTCTTAATATGGTCCTTCAGAAGCTAGATTGGTTTTTACAGGGATTTCTGGCAGAAATCTTTCTTTGGGTTCAGGGCAATTTATAATTTTTTTAATGTTTGCAATTGCTTCTGGAGTTTTAGTGGTTGTTGAGAGCTTTGTATGTCAGTTTCGCATCTTCAAGTAGAGAGTTTGAGATTGGTATGCATGGATCTCTGTTTAGTTCTTTTATAAGTCCTTGTTCTTAGTCTCTTGGGAAAGAAAATGTTCAAATGTGTGTGAAACCTTATGGGACTTAACTGCTAAGGTCATCAGTCCCTAAGCTTACACACTACTTAACCTAAATTATCCTAAGGACAAACACACACGCAATCCCGAGGGAGGACTCAAACCTCCACCGGGACCAGCCGCACAGTCCATGACTGCAGCGCCTTAGACCGCGGGGCGAGCGACCGATGGAGACATCCTTTTATGTATGCGCTCGATTTCCTTTCTTAGTTCATCGAACCTACTTAATAAAGCAGTAGTCCAGTGTAGGCCGTGTAAAGGTCACGTCAATCTGTCCCGTAGAAAGGCAACAGTTTTCTAGTGCCCTGTCTGTGAATGAAAGCCTGTCACTTGTGGTCACAGCTGTTGAATGTGGTTTAGTTTCATATTATGCGACCAACCATTGTCTTCTTGAATGTGTAAATTTAATTACATCTGCGGCCACATGTGCAGTCTATGCGCAAGGTTGAAGTTTTATGAATATGACTGGATTGTCCGTCAACAGAGAACAGTCAGATTCGTATGCATTCTGGTAATGAGAACAATTAAAACACTTAGGAATAATTTTCCGAAGGAATATGCACTTGGGTAGAAAAATCGAGCGAGTGTTCCGTCACGAAAAAACCACCCCAGCGGAAGAGATTGAAACCAAGCGAAAATAAGTAAATAAAAGAAATTAAAAACAGATAAATAGTTGCTTTTGTGCTTTATATGGGTTAATCTTTGAAATAAATCGAACGACACCTACCGAAATACGGCTTTCAGTGCATTTTAATACCAATGAAGAAAAATGATGGGATGTGTGTTCAAGGCGATCTAGGCGTCCTAAAATCGAATGTATGGTTCATTCTATACCAATTTTATACTGGATGTGTGAGATAGCCTGCTAAAACAGTTGAAATGTACTACGAATAACGACATTTGCAGCTCACAGCCAAACATAAGCCATCACCGCGAACTGTCTGAAATATGGTTGTGAACGATTTGAGTACAGGAGCACAGGACCAAATTTTCTAGAGCAGCGTAATTGAGGAGTCAATGGATATGATGGAAAACTTTATGAGCACTGATAGTTTTTAATTGAAGTAAGATTTGGGATCCCTTTTTCAGTTAATAACATCCCTCCAACCATCTCACCGGTAAGAGGCAGGAAATACACAGAAGTGTGCGTTTTACGCGGTAACGGGAAGGGCCCAAATAAACACATCTGTACAAATGAATTATCGGGCCTTGGAAGTCGAACCGTCTTCTACATAGGGCCAAGACAGTATCAAGGTCGAAGTATTTACCTTCGTGAGGGACTTGGTAAAACTGATGTTCTTGTGTATGAAATTGCGATGTATGAAGAATCTGTTCTTCATACAGCTCAAATCCATTGACCTGAACATCAGTTTTACCACGAAAGTCAAAGTAGATGGAGTGCTGCACTTACTAGACGTCCCGGTAAAAGGAAGAGCGGACAGCACTTAGGGCCACAGCGTATACCGGAAGAAAACAAACACCGTTCTGTACAAACACCGACTCAGAGGAAGGTCTCGGCGCTTGTTGGTGACGACACGTCAGCTAGGCACTGCGAACGCCACGTCTGTTGCAGGCAGAAACGCCTGGGCGTGCTTATCACTATAAATCTCTTATTTTTGGACAAAATGTTTGATATTGTTTTGGATTCTGCAGTTTTATTTAGATGAAAGATTTTGTTACTATCGTAAAGCTACAAATGATTATAGTTCTGTATTACTGAATCCTGTTTGATATTGTTTTGGATTCTGCAGTTTTATTTAGATGAAAGATTTTGTTACTATCGTAAAGCTACAAATGATTATAGTTCTGTATTACTGAATCCTGTCGAAACAAACGTAGATCTAAATGAGAAGATGCTTTGCCCCATTGCAAGCTTCGGAAATTTTACATTCAAGTAACTATATTTACTTGATCCATTTTGCTATCGAAACTTATCCCAACCCCCTTACAATTAACTCGTTTCTTTTATTTATTTATTTATTTTCGTTTGACATCGTCACTGGAAATGTGAACTAATTTACATGTGTAAATGTGCAACAGTTGCCAGTCATTAGATTACAGTCGTTTTCAACGAAAGGAATTCTAAACAGGAAAAAAAATAGCTTCATACATCGAAAATACTACTGAGCTTAATCTTTTTTAAACATGCACATTAGAAAAGATAAATATTCCCCTCTTGCAACTGAAAGGAGAAACTTATTAAGATAAAAAACTTTTTTTGATAAAACAAGTATCTCTCTTTTGCCTCTTCTTCTGTCCCCCAGCCCCTCCCCCAACGTGTACAATTTCAAGATATTTCATTAACATTCAGTGCTCCTCACCCCATAGTCAACCAAGATACCTAAAGAAGAGCACCAATATGTTCAGAGTTTCTTGTAAAAGCAACCCAGTACAAACGTAACTACCTCAGATTTACAAATAAGGTAAAGAATCAGGAATTCTGTTGCTGCTGGACCATGAAGTTGTTTTTGTATGTCAGTCCTTAAAACAGGTGGATATTTAAGTTCAGGAGCACACTATTTGTTAAGAAGTGTAATGAATTGCAGAAATCTCTCAGAACAATGTGTGTTGGTCAACTACCGCCAATAGTTTGGCATTTTCCTGTGTCAGAGAGGGAGACACCACCATGCTTGTAACAGACCTGGCGTTCGCCGTGCCTAGCTGACGTGACGTCACCATCAAGCGCCGAGGCCTTCCTTTGAGTCGGTGTTGCCTATACCCCCTTTATGCGGACAGCTGTCACCCCCTCTCTCCCCAGGCTGAGGAATGGGGTACTCAAAACACTGGTACACTAGGGATGGGGCTCGCACCGTTTATGAGGATAAAAGTCACAAACCAAGAGCGTGAAAATCTGAGGACGGTGTTCCGGAAGAACTGCTACAAGGAGTGGCAAATTCGGAGAACCCTACATCCACTTCAAAACCGGAGGAAAAACAGGAACATGAGGATGGTGCCACCTTTGCCTTTATTCCTTTTTGTGGCGCATTATCGGGAAGGGTAGGACGCAATCTCCGGAAACACGAAGTGATTTAGACCATCAGCTGAAACACGACCTCGGACTACGAAAGTCCGGGTCTATCAAACACCCTGCGAATGTGGCAACACGTATATAAGTCAGTCGGTGCGTACTGTCAAAGTCGTTGACGAGGACACCAGCGGCACATCAGACTGTAGCACTCTAACAAGTCGGCAGTAACAGAACACTGCTTATCAGAATTAGACGGAACGGATTACGACCATACTAAAGTTCTGACACAGGAGTTTAACTTCTGAGATTCTGTCAATACAGCATCCATCGAGATTCGAATAAGATAAGAGCTGCTGAATCGTAGTAACAGCGGTTATATCATTACAAGGGAACCTCCCCGTCGCACCCCCCTCAGATTTAGTTATAAGTTGGCACAGTCGATAGGCCTTGAAAAACTGAACACAGATCAATCGAGGAAACAGGAAGAAGTTGTGTGGAGCTATGAAAAAATAAGCAAAATATACAAACTGACACGTCCATGCGCAAGATTGGTAACATCAAGGATAGTATGAGCTCAGGAGTGCCGTGTTCCCGTGGTTAACGTGAGCAGCTGCGGTACGAGAGGTCTTTCGTTCAAGTCTTCCCTCGAGTGAAAAGTTTACTTTCTTTATTTTCGCAAAGTTATGATCTGCCCGTTCGTTCATTGACGTCTCTGTTCACTGTAATAAGTTTAGTGTCTGTGTTTTGCGACCGCACCGCAAAACCAAGCGATTAGTACACGAAAGGACGTGCCTCTCCAATGGGAACCGAAAACATTTGATCGCAAGGTCTTAGGTCAACCGATTCCTCCACAGGAAAACACGTCTGAAATATTCTATACGACATTGGTGACAGCATGTGCGTCACATGACAGGAATATGTTGTCGACCCACCAAACTTGTACACTTGGCGAATAGGTAAAAAGATTTTTCCACCTTGCCAGATTTAGGTTTTCTTGTGAGTGTGATAATCACTCCCAAAAAAGTGTTGAAAACATAAGAGTTTGTCACATAAACTGCAACAAATGAATGCAACAGTTTCACAGTCGCGCAGTTTTCCCTGTGCTCTGTCAAAACATATGTTTTTAACGTTTTCAAATTTTTCCGTGTGTAGACAGTCAAATCCTGCCAGCACTGTAGCTCAGCGTGTTCGGTCAGAGGATAACGTGCCCTCTGTAGTAAAAAAAACTGAGTTAACAGATCAACAACGAACTTAAAATGGATGTCTCACGACGTCCGCCCCGAATAGATGCAACGAACTAAAGCGAACAAAACGAAGAAAAAAAGCTGCATATGTTCAAGCAAATCTGAACGGAATTTTGGAGAGCGAAGTTGATTATGTGTGAGACGTCAATGAACGAACGGACAGATCATAACTTTGCGAAAATAAAGAAAGTAAACTCTTCACTCGAGGGAAGACTTGCACGTAGGACCTCTCGTTCCGCAAGCTGCTCACGCTATCCACGGGACCACGGCGCTACTGAGCTCACAATACCCTTAATGTTGCCTATTCTGTACATCGACTACTTAGTTTGTATATTTTGCTTATTTTTTTCATAGTTCCACACAATTTCCTCCTGTTTTCTCGATTGATCTGTGTTCAGTTTTTCAAGGCCTACCCACTGCGGCAACTTATAACTAAGTCTGAGAGGGGTGCGATGGGGAGGTTCCCTTGTTAGTAAGGTCTGGGAATCCGCAATTAGTCTTATTAAGAAGAGATGGGGGATGTCCCACAACGAACTGACTTCAGAGGGAGGGCTGAGTAATAGTAGAGTGCCGCCAGCAAGAGTACGTGGGCACGAACCTAGGAGAGAATAACGTGACGGCGTGAGGACGGGGGGACATGCTGGTCATGGACGCGGCTGATACAGGGGCCGATCGGTGGGGGGGGGGGGGGGGGGGGGGGGGGAGAGAGAGATAAAAGCGGCACTACAGACAGCGCACACGGGCATTGAACACTAACGTCCGACCGCACACCCGTGAACGACTTGAAGACAATTGTAATATGTTCGTCGTAGGCATAACAATTCTGCTATGTCTTTCTCCGCAGTTATTACGCAAGCCATGCCGTATCAAGTACAGTTGCGTACGATTCTATTATAGCTCCGCTGGTCAGAGGTCGGCATAACGACTCATCTAACTAGCATTGTCGTATTCCGCACCGCTTGCAGGGAATCTCGTCAGGAGGGATTAGGCTGTAACATCAACAGTAATGCCCAAATAATAAAATGTCTAATTTCCTGTTTATTCTGCAGAAACTCCGTGCAAAACAGTGTTGAGAATGTTCAGAGAACCGTCATTTGCAGCTGACTGGTGAAGGATACATATAGACATCTGTTTTCCCTTGAGTCATTTTCGAGTGGTTCAAAATGGTTCAAATGGCTCTGAGCACTATGGGACTTAACTGCTGTGGTCATCAGTCCCCTAACTAACCTAATGACATCACACACATCCATGCCCGAGGCAGGATTCAAACCTGCGACCGTAGCGGTCGCGCGGTTCCAGACTGTAGCGCCTAGAACCGCTCGGCCACACAGGCCGGCTTCGAGTGGCATAGCAAGGGAAATGACTAGTAGTTCTGCATGGTACCATATGGTGGCTTTCAGGGTATGATGATGAGGATAAGACAATAAGATTTACGTTACCTTCGCGTGCAATCTGTGGCAGTAGCTATCACAAGAGACTAAGAAGAAACAAGTAGCTACAAAAACTGTCGCAAACAAAAATGGTTCAAATGGCTCTGAGCACTATGGGACTCAACTACTGTGGTCATCAGTCCCCTAGAGCTTAGAACTACTTAAACCTAACTAACCTAAGGACGTCACACACATCCATGCCCGAGGCAGGATTCGAACCTGCGACCGTAGCAGTCGCGCGGTTCCGGGCTGCGCGCCTAGAACCGCGAGACCACCGCGGCCGGCAAAAACTGTCGCAAACATGGGGTATTTCATTTGCGTGAGGTATACAGTACGGCCTCTTTCTCTTGACCACCCCAAATAACTTTTTGTTAGTGGCAAAATAAAATTAAAAAAAATGATGTTTAGAAACCAGTAAAACATTAACAAGCACTATTAATCTCTCTTAACTTCGTTACAAAGGTAAGAAGACCAGCATGTCTCTTTTTATGGCACTATATATTTCTCATTCGGCAATCCACTTCCTTTTCTGGTAGCACAATGCCGGTACTATGGGTAACGTAACTCGCCTACTTGCTAGAGATGACAGTTAACAAATGGCAACACAAGGAAAACGCACATCAGCCATTGAGTCAACTGCCCTCAGTCAAGTTTTGTGTGAGTACCACGCTCACCAACGAAGAAATTACAGATTTCCTAAAGTTTCACAATACGAGCAGGAAGGTGGTTTTTGTCGGGATATCACTCTCTGTAGGATTCCTCTGCATGAACACCATTACGCCTACCTTCTAGGAGTCCGCTCAGAATACGTTGGCCGATAAGCAGCGACCAATTTACGTCCAAAACGCTGGTCGACTTCAGTCGTTTGTTCGGAAAGGGAAGCCAACACCCGCTTCGGCCGGTCGGCGACTCGCGGCGATGACAAAGCTGAGGTGCACTCCCTGCTGTCTTTCTCAAACTATTTTACAGAAACAATTCCGTAAAAAAAGGTGCGTTACTGATGGCTTCATATGTCAGCTTCGCCCGCATCTGGTGGTCGTGCGGTAGCGTTCTCGCTTCCCACGCCCGGGTTCCCGGGTTCGAATCCCGGCGGGGTCAGGGATTTTCTCTTCCTCGTGATGGCTTGGTGTTGTGTGATGTCCTTAGGTTAGTTAGGTTTAAGTAGTTCTAAGTTCTAGGGGACTGATGACCATAGATGTTAAGTCCCATAGTGTTCAGAGCCATCTGAACCATGTCAGCTTCATAACGACGTGCCCATCATGTTGCTAATGGTTATAGTTATTCTGATACTTGCACTGACGTAGGATACTATGCTAAATTCGAAAACGTTTGCAATGAATAATAGGAGTCTCTATGATTTTGCGTTTGGTGCATGTTGCGTAATATGTTACTGCATATGACATTTAGCTGACATATTGAATTTTCCCTTAGAACAGGGTGGAGGTCTCTGGGTTACTAGTCTCGAGAAAATTTATCTGATGTAGCACACTCATTTACGATCACGCACGCCAGCGATAAGGCCAGAATGAAATATCCACAACATTCCTCATGAGACTTCCTGGCGGATTAAAGCTTAGTGTCTGACCGAGACTCGAACTCGGGACCTTTGCCTTTCGCGGGCAAGTGCTCTACCAATTGAGCTACCCAAGCACGACTCACGCCCCGTCCTCACAGCTTTACTTCTGCTAGTACCTCGTCTCCTACCTTCCAAACTTAACAGGAGAGCTTCAGTTAAGTTTGGAAGGTAAGAGACGAGGTACTGGCAGAAGTAAAGCTGTGAGGACGGGGCGTGAGTCGTAGCTCAGTTGGTAGAGCACTTATCCGCTAAAGGCAAAGGTCCCGAGTTCGAGTCTCGGTCCGGCACACAGTTTTAATCTGCCAGGAAGTTTCATATCAGCACACACCGCTGCAGAGTGAAAATCTTATTCTGGGAGCGTTTCTAATGTCACTGACCCTTATTTTATTTACACAAACCTACAACTGAAGGTGACTGACAGAATAAGTGCTGTGAATTTACTTCGTGCTTCCATTTGTTTGTCATCATCTCCATCAAGTGAAAGACTTAAGTTACCCCCGATACCTGAACTCAGTGCTAATGAGGTGATCGAGTCAGGTTTTGTGTCACGTTTCTAATGATATCATGTTCACGTGAATGGTACACTGTGATAGTTTTTAAATAGGTTTTGAGGGGAAGTGGAATGCTGAATTAAAACTACTGAGTGCTATTTAAGAAAGAGATATTGCTATTCATATCGTCACAAAGAACAATTACGAGAAAGGCAATAACGCTGGTTGAAGTCCCCCCCTGGTAGTTAAACACAATTTGGTTGATATATTTATTTTGCTTCTGGATACGTAGTTATGTAGTGTGTTAAAGATAAACGCTGGGGGGGGGGGGGGATGTGGGAGCGGTGGTCGGCAGGCGGAAGGCTTTTTAGGTTTAAAAATGTGCTATAACAACTGCATAGTATAACCAAATACTGAAGCCACTGAAGGCAAAATTTACAGTTTACCGCGTGTTCTGTTTCTGCGTACCGAACGCACTCGACGTACAAATTCCACAAATTCCAGCAAACTTGAGCGTCGTTTCCACTAGAGCGAATGGAAGCGAACACGAGAAATGCACATTCCCAGAAATTCGACAGAGTTTACTACCATTCGCTTGTATCTGTCGACAAGCGTTTACGCTACAGGTGACTGGAAAGCAGACCAGATAACCACAGTCTGTGAACGATGCGATGTTTTTTGGCTCTAACAGCCTACGAACGCAATGCAGCACTTTATAATGACAGCCAAGATGGAGATCTTTCATATTCGGAGACGATTCAAATAGTTTAAATGGCTCTGAGCACTATGGGACTTAACATCTGAGGTCATCAGTCCCCTAGAAGTTAGAACTACTTAAACCTAACTATCCTAATGATATCACACACATCCATGCCCGAGGCAGGATTCGAACCTGCGACGATAGCAGTCACGCGGTTCCAGACTAAAGCTCCTAGAACCGCTCGGTCAAACAGGCCGGCTCGGAGACGATTATTTTCCGTGAAGAGCGCATCGTTTTTGACTAAGTTAGTAAACTGGCTCCTCAAAAAGAACATCGCCTTCCCTCAGCGATCCCCATTTGAGTTCCCAAAGCATCTCCGTATACTTGCGTGTTGTTCGAGCCTACCGATAAAAAATCTATCCGCCAGCCTCTAAATTGCTTCGATGTCTTGCTTTAATCCGACCTGGGACGGAATCCAGACACTCGGGTAGTACTCAACAATGGATCGCACTTTTCCCTAAAAGCGGTCTTCTTTAGGAATGAGCCACACTTTCTTAAAATTCTCCCAATAACTTTCCTTAGCGCTGGTCCAAAATTTTGCAACTATGTCGGTTGACACATTTCGCTAAGGACGGAATTTAAAAACGGAAGACTAAATCATCGATGACCAACATAACCTGAGGAAAGGCTAGCATTTACACTCTAATTATTACCAACTGGAGACGTTGCACGAGGGCTATCCACAAAATACATTACGTTTTGGAATTAAAAGTAAATAAAATATTGGAATTTTTTTTATTATATACAGATGAAAGCCACACTTAAATATTACTTTTCTACATAGTTGCCATTTAAATTAAGGCACTTATCGTAGCGATGGACGAGCTTGGAAATTCCTTCGTCGTAAAATTCGGCCGCCTGCGCGAAAAAGTCGATGCAGCGGTCCGTGAAAACCGTAATTTCACAATAACGGAAAACACTATGAGTTTTCCACAAATTTGTCTGCACGAAATCATTACCAAAAAGCTTGGTTACCACAAGTTTTGTGCAAGATGTATACCAAAAATCTTGACAGAGATTCACAAAAATCAGCGAATGGCTGCAGCGTTAACGTTTTTGGACGCTTACGAGAAAGATGGCGACTCATTACTCGATCACATCGTTACTGGTGACGAAACATGGGCTAAGCATGTGAACTGCGAGACAAAATTGCAGTCAATGCAGTGGGGGCACACAAATTCCACCCAAAAACCCATGAAATGCATGCAGACAATGTCGGCGAGGAAGGTGATGGCGACTGTCTTTTGGGACAGAAAAGGTGTGATTTTTGTGGATTTCCTGGAAAGAGGCACTACAATGAACTCTCAAAGGTATTGCCAAACTCTGCACAACCTCAGAAGAGAAATACAAAACAAGCGCAGGGGAAAGTTGGGCTCAAAGATCTTGCTGATTCACGACAACGCCCGGGCTCACACGGCAAATGCCACTCGTGAAGTTCTCGAATCTTTTAAGTGGGAGTTGTTTCGGCTATGCAGCGTTTTGATGACGACGCACAGCTTCAAGAAGAGGTAACCACGTGGTTGAAGGCGCAGGCGGCCGACTTTTACGACGAAGGAATTTCCAAGCTCGTCCATCGCTACGATAAGTGCCTTAATTTAAATGGCAACTATGTAGAAAAGTAGTATTGAAGTGTGGCTTTCATCTGTATATAATAAAAAATTCCAATACTTTATTTATTTTTAATTCCAAAACGTAATGTACTTTGTGGATAGCCCTCGTACATTAGTGATCGCTCCGCATTTCAACAGGTTCTATGTATCAGATGGTTTCTGATGCTTGCAGTGACACATGAAAAGTGCTGGAAGGCTTTTGCTATACGACATATAAGGGAAATGTCAAAAGTGTGATCAACGAAATGTGAAATACACATTCGACCTGTCACGTAGGTTACATGACGCATAGATCTACAGTTACTGCCAATTTAATTTGTGGCGCAATAGCTCACGGTTGAACGGTCAGATGTCAGTGTCTGACAGGCTCAGTATTTCGGCTGGGGATCACGTTGCCCTCATAGGGTGCACTGATGAACGGCGCTTCTCTCCCCCCTCCTTCCCTCCCCCCTCTCACACTCACGCTCGCTCCCTTCTCCCTCTCCCCTGCCCATTCCGATATAGCGCTCTATGCACCTTCTGCGCCCTGCATCTCCAACGCCGTCCCCGCCTCTCATGCTATACCTTGCGCTCAGGTATGCGTGCTGCAGTCTGCTGTATTGTTCCTCCGCCTGCCCCCGAAGTGGGGTATCTACTTCCTCATCATAATTAGACTAATTGCAGGTTGCGGAGCTTCACTACGGATGTAGCCGCTATCACGGCTGATCGGCGGTTCCCGTACTCTAATTTAGAGCCGGCCGGTGGACGAGCGATTCTAGGCGCTTCAGCGTGGAACCGTGCGACCGCGGTCGCAGGTTCGAATCCTGCCTCGGGCATGGCTGTGTGTGATGTCCTTAGGTTAGTTAGGTTTAAGTAGTTCTAACAAGAGAACCTCCCCATCGCACCTCCTCAGATTTAGTTATAAGTTGGCACAGTGGATAGGCCTTGAAAAAATGAACACAGATCAATCCAGAAAACAGGAAGAAGTTGTGTGGAACTATGGAAAAAATAAGCAAAATATACAAACTGAGAAGTCCATGCGCAAGATGGGCAACATCAAGGACAACGTGAGCCCAGGAGCGCCGTGGTCCCTTGCTTAGCGTGAGCAGCTGCGGGACGAGAGGTCCTTGGTTCAAGTCTCCCCTCGAGTGAGAAGTTTACTTTTTTATTTTCGCAAAGTTATGATCAGTCGTTCGTTCATTGACGTCTCTGTTCACTGTAATAAGTTTAGTGTCTGTGTTTTGCGACCGCACCGCAAAACCAAGCGATTAGTACACGAAAGGACGTGCCTCTCCAATGGGAAACGAAAACATTTGATCGCAAGGTCATAGGTCAACCGATTCCTCCACAGGAAAACACGTCTGAAATATTCTATACGACATTGGTGACGGCATGTCGATCACATGACAGGAATTGTTGTCTAAGTTGTACACTTGGCGAATGGGTAAAAAGATTCTTCTACCTTGCCCGATTTAGGTTTTCCTGTAGATGTGATAATCACTCCCAACAAAGTGATGAAAACATAAGAGTTTGTCACATAAACTGCAACAAATGAATGCAACAGTTTCACAGTGCTCTGTAAAAACATCTGTTTTTATCGTTTTCAAATTTTTCCGTGTGTAGACCGTCAAATCCTGCATATGTCGAAGCAAATCTGAACATGTCCTGGAATTTTGGAGAGCGAAGTTGATTATGTGTGAGTGCCTGAACTTCGATAATTGTCTGAAAATTAAAAAAAAAAATTAAACTTTTCACTCGAGGGAAGACTTGAACTAAGGACCTCTCGTTCTACAGCTGCTCACGCTAACCACGGGAGCACGGCGCTCCTGAGCTCACACTATCCTGAATGTTGCCTATCTTGCACACGGACTACTCAGTTTGTATATTTTGCTTATTTTTTTTCATAGTTCCACACAACTTCTTCCTGTTTTCTCGATTGATCTGTGTTCACTTTTTCAAGGCCTATCCACTGTGCCAACTTATTACTAAATCTGAGGGGGGTGCGATGGGGAGGTTCCCTTGTAAGTTCTAGGGGACCGATGACCTCAGATGTTCAGATGTGAAATCCCATAGTGCTCAAAGCCATTGGAACCATTTTTTTCGAATTTCGACAAATTCCTTAATGACACAGTCCCTAAAGCTAGACACAGTCACAATCTTAGTTTTATAATCCATTCCGTGTAATTCCGATAGACAGTGCTCTGCGACTGCCAATTTGTTAGATTGCTTAATGGGGTCTGCCGTTGGTGTTCTCGGCAATGATCTTAGACAGTGCACATCATCAGAAGGAGATAGGTCTTGCCACATCTGGAGGTTCTTATAGGATCCGGATTTCCGTAATCCGATATAGTCTTCGACACTGGCAAATGGTGCCAGTCTCTCAGATGTTTGGCGGAAGACTGTCAACTCTTGGTATTTCCGGAGAATTCGCCCTGTATTTGCGGATAATTTGTGTTTTCCTCTGTAATAAAAATAATAACGAAGCTAGTTCAAAAATGGTTCAAATGGCTCTGAGCACTATGGGACTTAACTACTGAGGTCATCAGTCCCCTAGAACTTAGAACTACTTAAACCTAACTAACCTAAGGACATCACACACATCCCTGTCAGAGGCAGGATTCCAACATGCGACCGTAGCGGTCACGCGGTTCCAGACTGTGGCGCCTAGAACCGCTCGGCTATCCCGGTCGGCAACGAAGCTAGTAATTTGTGGTTTTCCTTTCTGATAAAAGTAATTACGAAGATACTGTTTGGAATGAAATAATAAGTTTATTATTCACACAGTGAGATTTTCACTCTGCGGCGGACTCTGTGGTGGTATGAAACTTCCTGGCAGATTAAAACTGTGTGCCGGACTGCGACACGAACTCAAGACCTTTGCCTTTGGCGAACAAGTTCTCTATCTACAGAGCTAGCCAAGCACGGTTCGCCGCGAGCTGTTCTCACAGCTTTACTTTTAGGAAGCCATACGAATAATACGTTTGGCGACACCGTTCCCGGCGCGACGCTTAAATTTGCGTGTACAACGGTCTGACTGGCTAACTTCAGTCCTAAACGGCTCAACTTATCAAACTTAAGAAAACAACCCTGCCACAAACTTAGAAGCGTTTCCGACTGTTTTTGACCATCCCGTATATGGAAACACAACCACGTCGGAATGTCCATGTTGCTTCTCGGCAGCGTGCAAGAATTCGGAGCGATCGCCAGTGAAGGCTGTCAATGGGCATTCTTCAACTATATGTGTCACAGATCGCCAGCACCGCCAAAGTGGCACTTCATGGAAGATGTTGCGAGGCTTGTCGAATCCAGGTGTTGTGATGGCGAGGCAAGTAATATTATGAAAGCAGGTAGTGCCTATTTGGGCCACTCTTCTGTCCAGCTGTCACTTTCGCCGAGTCAGTTTTTATCCAAAATTATTGTCCTCTTTGGAGGTGGATTTCTAGAGCGCATTCAAGTTTTTTTTCACTGTCGTGTAGGTCCTGATGTATTTGTTAAAGAAGGTTGTTTTCGAACTTCTTGATTTCTCTAATGAGATGGTTGGTTGATATGGGGGAGAGGACCAGACACCGAGGTCGTCGGTCCCATTGAATTAGGGAAGTAGGGAGAAGGAAGTCGGCCGTGACCTTTCAAAGGAGCCATTCTGGTAGCTGCTTGAAGAGGTTTAGGGAAATCACGGAAAACCTAAATGAAGACGGTCGGACGCGGGGTGAACCGTCGCACTCCCGCCTGAGAGTCCAGTGTGCTAACCACTGCTCCATCTCTCTCGGCTCTAATGAGATGGGGAGGAACTACACTCCTGGAAATGGAAAAAAGAACACATTGACACCGGTGTGTCAGACCCACCATACTTGCTCCGGACACTGCGAGAGGGCTGTACAAGCAATGATCACACGCACGGCACAGCGGACACACCAGGAACCACGGTGTTGGCCGTCGAATGGCGCTAGCTGCGCAGCATTTGTGCACCGCCACCGTCAGTGTCAGCCAGTTTGCCGTGGCATACGGAGCTCCATCGCAGTCTTTAACACTGGTAGCATGCCGCGACAGCGTGGACGTGAACCGTATGTGAAGTTGACGGACTTTGAGCAAAGGCGTATAGTGGGCATGAGGGAGGCCGGGTGGACGTACCGCCGAATTGCTCAACACGTGGGGCGTGAGGTCTCCACAGTACATCGATGTTGTCGCCAGTGGTCGGCGGAAGGTGCACGTGCCCGTCGACCTGGGACCGGACCGCAGCGACGCACGGATGCACGCCAAGACCGTAGGATCCTACGCAGTGCCGTAGGGGACCGCACCGCCACTTCCCAGCAAATTAGGGACACTGTTGCTCCTGGGGTATCGGCGAGGACCATTCGCAACCATCTCCATGAAGCTGGGCTACGGTCCCGCACACCGTTAGGCCGTCTTCCGCTCACGCCCCAACATCGTGCAGCCCGCCTCCAGTGGTGTCGCGACAGGCGTGAATGGAGGGACGAATGGAGACGTGTCGTCTTGAGCGATGAGAGTCGCTTCTGCCTTGGTGCCAATGATGGTCGTATGCGTGTTTGGCGCCGTGCAGGTGAGCGCCACAATCAGGACTGCATACGACCGAGGCACACAGGGCCAACACCCGGCATCATGGTGTGGGGAGCGATCTCCTACACTGGCCGTACACCTCTGGTGATCGTCGAGGGGACACTGAATAGTGCACGGTACATCCAAATCGTCATCGAACCCATCTCGTTACCATTCCTAGACCGGCAAGGGAACTTGCTGTTCCAACAGGACAATGCACGTCCGCATGTATCCCGTGCCACCCAGCGTGCTCTAGAAGGTATAAGTCAACTACCCTGGCCAGCAAGATCTCCGGATCTGTCCCCCATTGAGCATGTTTGGGACTGGATGAAGCGTCGTCTCACGCTGTCTGCACGTCCAGCACGAACGCTGGTCCAACTGAGGCGCGAGGTGGAAATGGCATGGCAAGCCGTTCCACAGGACTACATCCAGCATCTCTACGATCGTCTCCATGGGAGAATAGCAGCCTGCATTGCTGCGAAAGGTGGATATACACTGTACTAGTGCCGACATTGTGCTTGCTCTGTTGCCTGTGTCTATGTGCCTGTGGTTCTGTCAGTGTGATCATGTGATGTATCTGACCCCAGGAATGTGTCAATAAAGTTTCCCCTTCCTGGGACAATGAATTCACGGTGTTCTTATTTCAGTTTCCAGGAGTGTATATTGGTTAGTTAGCTCAGTGATGTATCCAGGGTGGCGCCTAAATAATTTGGTTGTCGATTGTGGCACAGTAGCTTGTTCTCAAAGTAAATACTGTTTCCTTTTGGCTAACTTGTTGACGCGTAGTTATAGACCTACTTGTAGGACTGAGCTGCAATCACCATTAGCGAATGTATTTCCCATTACATTTCTGGTCCTTTCCTAAGATGTTCTCAGTGGGCTCCATTTCTTCACAACTTACTGCTAGGGCCCAATCGTCGGCATACCCAAACTTTCGTGAGTCAATTTCTATGTATAGGCTGAATAACAGTGGAACTTAAACAGAGCCATGGAGGAGAGGAAACACAACCACGTCGGAATGTCCATGTTGCTTTTTGGTAGCGTGCAAGAAGTGCAGATACCAGGAATACACAGGTTACGTTGTCTTCGATGGTGAGTGTCCATCGGAGGTGAGGGTATCAACTGGAGTGCCCCAGGGAAGTGTGGTAAGGTCCTCTGTTGTTTTCTATCTACATAAATGATCTTTTGATAGAGTGGATAGCAATGTGCGGCTGTTTGCTGATGATGCTGCGGTGTACGGGAAGGTGTCGTCGTTGAGTGACTGTAGGAGGATACAAGATGACTTGGACAGGATTTGTGATTAGTGTAAAGATTGGCATCTAACTCTAAATATAGATAAATGCAAATTAATGCAGATGAATAGAAAAAAAGAATCCTGTAGTGTTTGAATACTCCATTAATAGTGTAGCGCTTGACAGAGTCACGTCGATTAAATATTTGGGCGTAATATTGCAGAGCGATAGGAAGTGGGACAAGCATCTAATGGCAGTTGTGTGGAAGCCGGACAGTCGTCTTCGGTTCCTTGGCAGAATTTTGGGAAGATGTGGTTCATCTGTAAAGGAGACCGCTTATAAAACACAAATGCGACCTATTATGGAATACTGCTCCAGCGGTTGGGATCCCTATCAGGTCGGATTGAGGGAGGACATAGAAGCAATTCAGAGGCGGGCTGCTAGATTTGTTACTGGAAGGTTTGATCATCACGCGAGTGTTACGGAAATGCTTCAGTAACTCGGGTGGGAGTCTCTAGAGGAAAGGAGGCGTTCTTTTCGTGAATCGTTATTGAGGAAATTTAGAGAACCAGCATTTGAGGCTGACTGCAGTACAATTTTACTTCCGCCAACTTACATTTCGCGGAAAGACCACAAAGATAAGAGAGATTAGGGCTCGTACAGAGGAATATAGGCAGTCATTTTTCCTTAGTTCTGTTTGGGAGTGAAACAGTGAGAGAAGATGATAGTTGTGGCACGAGGTACCCTCCGCCACGCACCGTATGGTGGATTGCGGAGTATGTATGTAGATGTAGCACCTGTAGCACTCTAATTGACAAGAACTCTGAATATTTTCTGCGCTTTAGAGTGGCGCAGTATGCTTTTGCCGCTGGCGAAACGACAAATTTCCCATCAAATAAGTAGTGCTTATTTCCAGTAGTGTTAAAACAATCCAAGAAGGTGCTCTGCCAACAACCGCAAAGTGTGCGTTCGTGCATCCAACCTCAACGCAAGTGCACCCAAAGAACAATGTGCCGTCCAAGTCTTACGTGCAGTAAGAACATGGTGGGCTCGCCTGGAAACGGGAAAATACACCATCAATAATGCCGAGAAACACCCCGTCTTGCAGCCGTGTACCGTAGGTCTCTAGAAGAGCGTAGCGTTCCAAAGGATTGAAAATGGCACAGATCATCCCAGTTTTCATGAAGGGACGTCGAACAGATGTGCAGAACTATAGACCTATATCTCTAACGTCGATCAGTTGTAGAATTTTGGAACACGTATTACGTTAGAGTATAATGATTTCTCTGGAGACTAAAAATCTACTCTGTAGGAATCAGCATGGGTTTCGAAAAAGACGATCGTGTAAAACCTAGCTCGCGCTATTCGTCCACCAGACTGAGAGGGTCATACACACGGGTTCCCAGGCAGATGCCGTGTTTCTTGACTTCCGCAAGGCGTTCGATACAGCTGTCCACAGTCGTTTAATGGACTGTCAGACCAATTGTGTGATTGGATTGAAGAGTTCCTAGATAACAGAACACAGCATGTTATTCTCAATGGAGAGAAGTCTTCCGAAGTAAGAGTGATTTCAGGTGTGCCGCAGGGGAGTGTCGTACGGCCGTTGCTATTCACAATATACATAAATGATCTTGTGGATGACATTGGAAGTTCACTGAGGCTTTTTGCGGATGATGCTGTGGTATATCGAGAGGTTGTAACAATGGAATATTGTACTGAAATGCAGGAGGATCTGCAACGAATTGACGCATGGTGCAGGGAATGGCAATTGAATCTCAATGTAGACAAGTGTAATGTGCTGCGAATACAAAGAAAGAAAGGTCCTTTACCGTTTAGCTACAATATAGCAGGTCAGCAACTGGAAGCAGTTAATTCCATAAATTATCTGGGAGTAGGCATTAGGAGGGATTAAAATGGAATGATCATATAAAGTTGATCGTCGGTAAAGCAGATGCCAGATTAAGATTCATTGGAAGAATCCTAAGGAAATGCAATCCGAAAACAAAGGAAGTAGGTTACAGTACACTTGTTCGCCCAGTGCTTGAATATTGCTCAGCAGTGTGGGATCCGTACCAGATAGGGTTCATTGAAGAGGTAGAGAAGATCCAACGGAGAGCAGCGCGCTTCGTTACAGGATCATTTAGTAATCGCGAAAGCGTTGCGGAGATGATAGATAAACTCCAGTGCAAGACTCTACAGGAGAGACGCTCAGTAGCTCAGTACGGGATTTTGTTGAAGTAAGCAGTATATTGCTGCCTCCTACGTATATCTCGCGAAGAGACAATGAGGATAAAATCAGAGAGATTAGGTGCACCCAGAGGCATACCGACAATCTTTCTTTCCACGAACAATACGGTACTGGAATAGAACGGAGAACCGATAGAGCTACTCAAGGTACCCTACGCCACACACCGTTGGGTGGCTTGTGGAGTATGGATGTAGGTGTAGATAAACAACCTACTACTGTATATTTGATGCAGGTATTAAGATTGGGCGTCGTGTGCACTGGTAGAAGACAGTACTGTGCTCTGTAAGCTACACGGTAACGAATTCTATTGATGTATTGGAAAGGAAAGTGGGAAGAAAAAACTTTGAAAGAAACGTGTACTCAGTGTTGTTTACACGCGAGTCTGTTAATATCACCAGGAAGGTAGCACCGCAGATGTTCGGGCAGCCGTGTGCGTGGTGAGGAACATTTAAAGCCGTGCAGGTAACGAGCTGATTGATGAGAGAAGGGACGTCTCCGGTCACAAAGCAGGCGGCAGGCGCCTGGGCGCTGCTTTGGCGAGTCGTCGCAGAGCCCTCAAAGGTTGACGCCGACTGCTGCTTAATTAATTTGGCTCGCTTTGTGGTGGCGTCCGCTCTCCTATATATGGCTGCGTCCGCCTGCCGCCTCTGTCCCCTTGCGGGCCGCTTTAAGCATGCGCTTTTCATTTAATGTCCTGCTGCCGCCAGCTGTTTACAGATCAATGTTTCGTGCTTTCCCCACTTTTTTCCTCTCTTTAGCTAACACGCAGTTGTAGGCAACACGGAGAGCGGCAGATAAATATGGGGGCGTCCTGAAAAGTTACAACTCCTAATTTTATACGTGAAACCCCTTAAAGCTTTTTTTAAAAAAAGCTCTTAAATCTTTTTTTAAAAAACAAACGTTATTAACATTATACATCTTTATTCTTAAGGTCTACTTACTTGCATCCCTTGCCGCTAGGGGCCTCTGCATTGTGTGCTGTAACATGACTTTATGTAGCGTAAGCCTATTTCGGTGCGTGAGAAATCGCGTTCCATATTGGAATTTTGCATTCGAAGTGTGCGTCCACATCTGGAGCATCCCATCTTTCAGCATGACAATGTCAGACCACGCACGAGCGCTGCGATATCTGCAGCAACCCGACGACTTGGGTTCACCATAATCGATCATCCTCCATACGGTCCTAACTTCGCCCGATCAGATTTTTCAAAACTTAAGGAACACCTATGAGGGCATCAGTTTGATTAGGATTAAGCAGTGGAAGCGTAGGTGAGATTATTGCTGACAAGGGAACCTCCCTATCGCACCCCCCTCAGATTTAGTAATAACTTGGCACAGTGGATAGGCCTTGCAAAACTGAACACAGATCAATCGAGAAAACAGGAAGAAGTTGTGTGGAACTATAAAAAAAATAAGCAAAATATACAAACTGAGTAGTCCATGCACAACAATGGGACCACGGCGCTCCTGAGCTCATATTAAACTTGATGTTGCTTATCTTGCCCATGGACTACTCAGTTTGTATATTTTGCTTATGTTTTTATAGTTCCAAAAAACTTCTTTCTATTTTCTCGCTTGATCTGTGTTCAGTTTTTCATGGCCTATCCACTGTGCCAACTTATTACTAAATATGAGGTTCCCTTGTTAGTCAGTAAAAAACATTCTGCAGTGATGGTACCAACAAACTGTTCTCTCATTGGGACAAATACGCTACTGGGCATTAAAATTGCTACACTACGAGGATGACGTGCTACAGACTCAAGTATATAGCGTCAACGATATGTTACTCATATGGATCATAACAAGGAAACACAGCGTACAGTGCGTTAGGATGCAAGTAGAGCATATTCTTTTGCTTTCATCTTTACACGAATGGAACGGGAAAGGAGGCGACTGATAATAGTTCTGCGCAATGTAATCACACAACTGTAAGCGATAGAGAATAATTCCGATACACGTAATGTATGAAGATATGTTTCACATATCACCGAGAAACTTACAACGCACCGTATTCAAACATTCACAAGTCGTTGAACTACGTAAAAATGGCTCTGAGCACTATGCGACTTAACATCGGAGGTCATCAGTCGCCTAGAACTTAGAACTACTTAAACCTAACTAACATAAGGACATCACACACATCCATGCCCGAGGCAGGATTCGAGCCTATGACCGTAGCCGTCGCTCGGTTCCAGACTGTAGCGCCTAGAACCGCACGTCCACTCCGGCCGGCGATATAATTCATGTCTGGAGAAATGCTGGCCACTCTAGTCGAGCGATGTCTCTATCCTGAAGGAAGTCTTCACAAGATGTGCACAATGGGGACGCGAATAGTCGTCCATAAAGACGAATGCCTCGCCAATATTCTGCCGATATGGTTGCACTTCGTAATTTCAGTCCTACAACAAACTAAGCGCTGGCTTTTGTGGACGAGCGGTTCTAGGCGCTTCAGTCCGGAACCGAGCTGCTGCTACGGTCGCAGGTTCGAATCCTGCCTCGGACATGGATGCGTGTGATGTCCTTAGGTTAGTTAGGTTAAAGTAGTTCTAAGTTCTAGGGGACAGAGGACCTCAGATGTTAAGTCCCATAGCGCCATTTGAACAAACTAAGCGCGATTGAAATTCGATGTATTAAATGGTAAGTTTGTCGTAACGAGCCTGTATCGCACAGTTACTTGGATCAATACGTCACTGGTCGTAACATGAACCGAAATCCTGGAGTACTCTTTCAGCTGAAGGAAAAAAATGGAATAAACTCCTCAGGCCACATACCACTGCTGTTTTTATTGGGTAAAGGGCTTTGCGTTTAACCAATAAATTACAAATTTTTATAAAAGGCTTTGTATAGCATTTATTTGTTGCCTTGATGTGAACATCCTATTATTTAACTACGCATGTATTTTAAAACGAACTCCATATAGCAGTAGATGTAGTTTCGTTGTCGCTGTTGCTGCTGCTGCTGTTGCTTTTGTATTACTATTGTTATTGTTTCAGGCAAGGTCTAATTCACCAGAAACAATTGATAGAAGCAGGACATTCCTTCCATTTCACTAGAAAGTATTAAAAATGCATTACATAACATCTTGACTAATATATATAAGTAGAAAACGTCGTCAGTTTAACGTAATTGCTATCGGATGATCATACAATATAAGTAAAACGTGATAAATACTATGTCCTCATCAGGAAAGCAGGAATTACAATTTTAACATATTTCATTACGTTAGTACTGCGTGAACCGCTGTTAGTCTCTTCAACAAATTCTTTTCTCGTGAACACCGTCTTGGGATACCAAGGATGGAGTGGAATCCGTTGCTGAATCGCCCGATATCAGGCGGCTTTGATGTTAGGGTCCATTTCCGCTAAAACTGTTCATTCCGGTTTTGATTAGTAGACGAGTGTCCTGTGAAAATCACCGGCGATTAGGTTTATGTCGGAGGATGTAGGTACAGCACCATTTTCGCCAGCTATTCTCCATGTTCGTTGTCGTTAATTACATGTCACGTTGTTCATGTTGACACAGGCTGTTTTTGCTGTACTTAGACTTCAGTTTATCGCGAGCCAAGAGCGTTCCTCGTAACAAGCAATTGGCACATTTCGAGTGATGATTCAATTTCCTTGTGAAAAGACTATGTAGATGTAGTTCAAAATGTTATTACAGGGCTGTGATAAGCCGTGAAAAGACGCGCGAGAGAACTATCAGAAATTAGAAGAAGCAAAATGGCGTGATGGAACAAAGCAGTATCAGAGAGGTAAGAAAACAAAAATCGTGTACACTACTGGCCACTAAAATTGCTGCACAAATAAGAAATACAGATGGTAAACGGGTATTCATTGGACAACTATATTATACTAGAACTGAAACGTAATCACATTTTTACGCAGTTTGGGTGCATAGATCCTGAGAAATCAGTACCTAGAACTACCACCTCTGGCCGTAATAACGGCCTTGATACGCCTGGGCATAGAGTCAAACAGAGATTGAATGGCGTGTACAGGTACAGCTGCCCATGCAACTTCAACACGATACCACAGTTCA
The DNA here is from genome assembly GCF_023897955.1 of Schistocerca gregaria. NCBI lineage: Eukaryota > Metazoa > Arthropoda > Insecta > Orthoptera > Acrididae > Schistocerca > Schistocerca gregaria. The sequence goes on along the minus strand of NC_064931.1, from coordinate 133,505,319 downwards.
TTAAGAGTAGTGACTGGCTTATTGTGGAGAGCCAGTTGCTCGGCCACCATTGACCAGACGTTTTCAATTGGTCAGGGCAGCAGTCGAACATTTACTGTATTCAGAAAGGGCCGTACAGGACCTGCAACATACGGTCGTGCATTGTACTGTTGAAATGTAGGATTTCACAGGGATGGAATGAAGGGTAGAGCCACGGGTCGTAACACATCTGAAATGTAACGTCCACTGTTCAAATTGCCGTCAATGCGGACAAGAGGCGACCGAGACGTGTAACCAATGGCACCCCATACTATCACGCCGGGTGATACCCCAGTATTCGATGACAAATACAAACTTCCAATGTGCGTTCACCGCGATGACGCCAAACACGGATGCGACCATCATGATGCTGTAAACAGAATCTGGATTCATCAGAAAAAATGACGTTTTGCCATTCGTGCACCCATGTTCGTCGTTCAGAACCCCATTTCAGGCGCTCCTGTCTGTGATGCAGCGTCAAGGGTAACCGCAGCCATGGTCTCCGAGCTGATAGTCCATGCTGCTGCAAACGTCGTCGAACTGTTCGTGCAGATGGATGTTGTCTTGCAAACGTCCCCAGGGATCGAGACGTGGCAGCACGACCCGTTACAGCCATGCGGATATTATGCCTGTCATCTCGACTGCTAGTGATACGAGGCCGTTGGAATCCAGCACAGCGTTCCGTATTACCCCCCTGAACCCACAGATTGCATATACTGTCATTGGATCGCGACCAATGCTATCAGCAATGTCGCGATACGATAAACCGTAATCGCGATAGGCTACAATCCGACATTTTTCAAAGTCGGAAACGTGATGGTACGCATTTCTCCTCCTTACACGAGGCATCACAACAACGTTTCACCAAGCAACGCCTGTCAACTGCTGTTTGTGTATGAGAAATCGGTTGGAAACTTTCCTCATGTCAGCACGTTGTAGGTGTCGCCACCGGCGCCAACTTTGTGTGAATGCTCTGAAAAGCTAATCATTTGCTTGTCACAGCATCTTCTTCCTGTCGGTTAAATTTCGCTTCTGTAGCACGTCGTCTTGGTGTCGTAGCGACTTTAATGGCCAGTAGTGTAGTACGTTGTATCTTTAGAAGAGTGCATAATTATAATAAAGTTCCTATTTTAAAAATTCTACACGTAGAATTCTTTTTATTTCCTCAAATATTCATTACGCTTTTCACGTAACTCAATTTTTAAACGTACAATTGTGAAGATTCGGTGCAAGGGCCCCGTGATTCTTATAACCTCGAATGTCGGTGACGTTCTCCCATTTCGTCTGTGACCGATTGATTCGTATCGTTAGAATACTGCGCACGTCCAGCACCGGACGCAAATAAGCTCGGCTTTTTTAAAGGCGGCCCCTCCTGCCGATCAAATACCGGCGCGACAAAGAACTGGCGGACGAGGTATTGGGATTCAGAACGGTCGCCGTGTCCCGGGCGGTTTGCACGATCGCCCGTCAGACACAACTGCCGATTAATTCTGCAGGTTAAAGCTCCGTCTCAATTGACCTACCTGTCGACTACTTGCAAAGCCGTAAGTCTCGTTTTAATTACTGCGTTTCAATTTGGTCTTCCGCACCAGAGTTGCTTTGTATGGCGGATTACAGGCTACCGGGAACTATGGAAAAAACCTCTAGCGTGATGGAAATAATCTCCTTTGTCGGCTCTACATCTCTTTATGAGCCATTTACATCCCCACGTCAAAAACATATTGCATCCCGTTGTATACACCGTGATCCAGAGCAATAGTCACACTTAATGGGGTAATGCTTTGTAGCGATTGCAAATTCGCTGTATCAGTACTTTCCTGCCTTTGACAAGGAAAAAAAATGTATATCTAGATGGCTACTCAGCAGTTCACAATTAAGTACCTGGCAGAGCGTCTGCCTTTCCATTCTCTAACAGCGTGGGAAGAATGTACACTTAAATCTTTCTGTAAGAGCTCTGTTTCCTCTTATTTTAGTATGATCATTTCTCCCTATTTAGGTAGGCTAAAATGAAATATTTTCACATTGGTTCAAATGGCTCTGAGCACTATGGGACTTAACATCTATGATCACCAGTCCCCTAGAACTTAGAACTACTTAAACCTAACCTAAAGACGTCACGCAATACCCAATCATCACGAGGCAGAGAAAATCCCTGGCCCCGCCGGGAATCGAACCCGGGCTTGGGAAGCGAGAACGCTACCGCACGACCACGAGCTGCGGACTATTTTCACATTATGAGGAGAAAGCTGACGATTCAAATTTCGGAAAAAGATCACATTATTTATGGTTAATTGCCGCTTCTCGCACAATGCAGGTATCCTGTGTAAATCATTTTGCAACTGGCTTTGATCTTCTGATGACTTTACTAGACGTTAAATGACAGCATCTGAAACGTCCCGTTTTGGAAAATTATAAATGACTGTGCTGATAACCCTCTTACGTTATTTGTATTTCAAACAGCTGAGCAGAGCTGAACGTACTCAAGACATTTCTCTCTTTACTTATTCTGATCAACACTAAACTGACACAATATTTTTAGCGCAACGCAATCTGACTTTCAATAATCCCTACAAAAGAATGGCCCTGACTAACAATAATCTATACCTTTCATGAATCACTTACCTCACAAAAATCTTCGTTGCTCGAACTGCTGCAATACAGCGAGCGCCAATACTGCCAGGTAAATAAAAGATTCTAACTACTGAAGGCACTATCTACTGATAGGCATAGTCAGCAAATGAAAGATTTTCATAGAGAACAAACAATGTATTTACCTTAATATTTCAAATGGTTGAAATGGCTCTGAGCACTATGGGACTTAACATCTATGGTCATCAGTCCCCTAGAACTTAGAACTGCTTAAACCTAACTAACCTAAGGACATGACACACATCCATGCTCGAGGCAAGATTTGAACCTGCGACCAAAGCGGTCGCGCGGTTCCAGACTGTAGCGCCTAGAACCGCTCGGCCACCTCGGGCGGCTTACCTTAAAAGTTTTCAGAAGTCATTATATATAATCAATTCATGATATCCGGTATAACAAATTTGCTCTTTCTGATGGACACACTTCCCGATCATCCGCTCTCAAAACTCTGCCATCTCTCTCCCCACATCCACCACTGCTGGGGGCTCACCTCCAACTGCGCAACGCTACACGCTGTTCACATCTAACTGCCCAACACTACAATAGCAAATATTCCAACAATGCAAATCAGCCACAGACTGCACACAGCACAGTCAGTTATTTTCATATAGAGCGCTACGTGGCGTTACCAACATAAAAACCTAAACAACTTACTTACACAGCTGCAAACTATCCACGATGCCTGCTCAGATTGCCTCCTAAATCGCGCGTATACATAAGAAATAGCAGAGGGCCTGTAACATTTCCTAGGGGAAAGCAAGCTATTATTTAGGTTTTACTCTCTCTCTCTCTCTCTCTCTCTCTCTCTCTTTCCGCCAGTTACTACAGAGTTTGGTCACGAATCCAGTCCACAACTCGGACGATACTCCATTGGCATGCGATTGGAGAAGGCGCTTGTGAGGAAAGGTGTCAGCCTAATGGAAATCTGAAAATATGAAATCAGTTTGAGATCTCTTATCGACAGCACTTACTACTTGCTGCGAATAAAGAGCCAGTTGTGTTCCACAAGAACGAAATTTTCTGAATCCGTGCTCACTGTGTGTCAATATATCGTTGCCTTGGAGGTAATTCATAATGTTCGAAGACAATATACGTTCCAAAATCGTAATGCAAGTCGACGTTAGTGATATGGATTTGTATATCAGATGATGACTCCTTTTCCCTTCCTTCAGTATTGGCGTGAACTGTACAGCTTTCCAGTATTTTGGTGCCTATCTTTCGTCGAGCGAGCGGTTGTATATGTCTTCTAAGTATGGGGCTTTTTTATCAACATACTCTGGAAGGAACATTATCGATATGCTCTCTAGACCGGAAGACATTCCACGTTCGCTTTATTAAATTATTGAAGCTGCTTAGCTACTCAGAAATTATCTACTTCTAAGTTACTCATTTCAGCGGCTGTTCTTGATTCGAATTCTGGAATATTTACTTCATAAAAAAGATCTATACTCTTCTCCAGCCTTGTTAAAGGCACGGTCAGTAGACAGGAAGTACTAGTCTAGTTGGATGAACCATAATCTTCCTTCCTTCAAAACATGCGAGCTCTGTTGAAAGAAATAATTCAATAAGATAACTAGTTCCGCTACAGGAACGTCTAAAATTGTCCTGACCACTTTCCATTTCCACCCGGTGCGTGAGTACCTGTGATCACCTAACGTCTAGGAAACACTTAGCCACTTTCGCGTGTTATAATATCACGCTGTACTTTGATATGGCATTTCTTGCTTGTGTCGCTGATTCCACGAACTCTGCAAGGTCATTTCGTAACAGTGAAAAACCATATATTACAGACGCTTGCTTACTTGAGAATATGCCCTCGATAAACAAAAGTTTGAATACCTTAAGAGTAAGAACAACAGAGAGGACAAAAAACCAGTAGCGAACTCCAACAGAGTTAATCACGTTATTTGACAGTGATGTCGAAATGCTGTATATCTGGGAGCCATTAATACATAAAGGAGATTTCCGAAACAGCGCATGTTCTGTTCCTTTAATAAGCTTCAGACTCCACACGAATTGTGTAAGCCATTGTTTCTGTGTTCTCTCGTAAAAGCAGCAGGCTGTTTCTTCGAAGAAATTAATTTTAGAGGCTAGTTACTGAAACGTAGCTACCTATTGTGTAAGATACATCCTTCCAGATTGTGTTTAATATGTTGCAACCCATTGTGTAGATGAAAGTCCCTGTATATCTGTAAGATAATTAGACTTGAATTAAATCCTCCTACGTGTATGGATAGTAGTTCTTCATAATATGGAAAAACAAGCGCGCGCGCTCATGTGTGTTTCTCCACAGGTAAACTATGCTCCATTTTAAACGATGGACACAGAGATGGTAGTTAGACAAAGAGCATTGCAGATAACGTCAAGATTTCCTTCCACAGTTTACACTGTTGATCTTGTTCTTGTTTTGATAGTAACTACCTTCGTAATATTCCGACGCAGCCGCCAAAACATACGTTGTGAAACACACAAAACAACCTGCTTTGGGATACTAACACCAGTTCGTGCGTAAGTATCTGCATCTACGATGGTCGTACATTAAGATACATTAAGACAAAAAAGGATTACGTACCAGGAATGAATTATCCGAATCGGTAGATGTGATGTACACGTACAGAAAAACAAATGATTACAATTTCTGAAAAAAGTAGTTGATTTATTCAGGAGAAAGAGCTTCACAGATTAAGCAAGTCAATAACTTGTTAGTCCACATCCGGCCCTTACGCAAGCATTTACTCGGATTGACATTAATTGATAGTTATTGTCCGGCCGCTGTGGCCGAGCGGCTCTAGGCGCTTCAGTCCGGAAGCGCGCTGTTGCTACGGTCGCAGGTTCAAATCCTTCCTCGGGCATGGATGTGTGTGTTGTCCGTAGGTTAGTTAGGTTTAATTAGTTCTAAGTCTAGGGGACTGATGACCTCAGATGGTAAGTCCCATAGTGCTCAGAGCTATTTGAATAATTTTTTTTAATGGTTGCTGGCTGTCCTCCTGAGAGATATCGTGCCAAATTATGTCAAATTGCCGCGTTAGATCGTCGAAGTTACGAGACGATAGCAGAGCCCTTCCCATAATGATCCAAACGTTCTCAGTTGGCGGGAGATCCGGCGATAATGCTGGCCAAGGTAGGATTCTGCAAGCGTGAAGACAAGCATCAGAAACTTCCTCCGTCTGCGGGCGGGCATCGTCAATGCTCAAATGTGTGTGAAATCTTATGGTACTTAACTGCTAAGGTCATCAGTCCCTGAGCTTACACACTACTTAACCTAAATTATCCTAATGACAAACACACACGCCCATGCCCGAGGGAGGACTCGAACCTCCGCCGGGATCAGCCGCACAGTCCATGACTGCAGCGGGCATCGTCTTCTTGAAACATAAAGAGCAACTTGCTATAAAGAGCAACAAAACGGACAGTAGAACGCCGTCAACGTACATTGTAATCAAAGGGGCCGCGGATGACAACCAAAGATTTCCTATGAAATGAAATGACATCCAAAACCATGACGCCTGGTTGTCATAACGAATGAGGTACGACAGTCAAGTTGGTATCCAACCGCTGTCCGGAGCGACTGCAAACACGCATTCGGCCTGGAATTTCATTGCCTGGAGTGGAATTGTCTTGAGTGATGAGTCTCGCTTCGAAGTGAGCTCCGTGACCAGCTGCCTCCTTGACAAACTGTTGTAATCTGGACTCTCGGGCACACTCAATCTAAATGTAATGAGCTCTATTGTTATTTGTACTTCTCAAGCTTTCGTGGTTTTATAGATAACACATTGGTGGATCCAGGCGGTTCATTCTTCTAATACCTCGGCAAGTGTCTAAGGTGTATTCTTCAAGTGCGGCAAACAGTAATGTTGGACCTTACTCCAGAAACTGATTACATCCAATACTGCTTTCCGCGACAAATGCGTTGTCGAAGTATTTTTGCAGGAAAGGGTCCAATCACGCTACTGAATGCACGGAAAAATCTAGTAGCGCTCTTTACAATTACAACAGCCTACCGACAAGAACAATGTTTCATTAATAGTTACTCTGTAACAGCAGGTGTGATACTGTCCAGCGATTTGGATCGCTATGAATACTTGATTTTTTATAATACGTATGTCTTTGGATAGGATCCGCCTTTAGCAAAACACGATTTTGTTTTTTAACCTAAACATGTTTCACTGCAGTTGCAGCATCTTCAGTGGACTTTTATTTTTCATCTGTTAAACATTGTTCTATGCTGTTTGTATAAATGTAGCTATTAAATCGTAATTACAGATATTTGAAAAAAACACATAAATTATGAATTCATGCCTTTTACCACATGGCGTGGTTTTTATGATGTGTTGGTTTTGCTGCAGTGACTGTTTTGCTCCACAGTTTGTTATTTGCAACCACTTATACCTTAAAGTAGATAAATTGTTTAAGCCAAAAATTACGATTTGAGAAATTGTTATTTCTATGCCTGAGATTATTTAATATATAGTGTGTGTGTGGAAAGAGAGAGAGAGAGAGAGAGAGAGAGAGAGAGAGAGAGAGAGAGAGAGTGGTTGCAGATGACAAACTGTGGAGCAAAACAGTCACTGTAGAAACCCAACACATCAGAAAAACCACACCATGTGGTAAAAGGTATGAATTAATAATTTATGTGTTTTTTTTTCAAATACCTGAAATTACGATTTAAAAACTAATAGTTACATTTATACAAACAGTATAGAACAATGTTTATCTTTAACAGATGAAAAAATAAAAACCCACTGAAGATCCTGCAACTGCAGTGAACCATGTTTGTGTTATAAAACAAAATTGTTTTATAAAGGCGGACCCTATCCAAAACATACGTATTGTTAAAGCAAACACAGAAAAAAGAGCTTCAACCCCAAGATGATTGATTTTTTAAGTTACTGTCTCCCTGATTCATCGATGACTGACTGCTCCAGCTACTAGACGTACGCCATCTTCCGTTCTGTACGCAACTATAGTCTAGCGGATAGCTATGTAGATAAAAGGTGTCTCTTGACAGAACGATGGGATCGTCGTGTGGTGCGCATCCTAAAACAGTATGCACAAAAGCTCTATTCCTTCGTTACATGCCAGGGAATAAGTCTGTCCCGTGCAGCTCATGCTTTAGTTTAAACAATGAAGTAAGACATTCTGGTGTTCAACCATAATGTGGTAACGTTATATTATCGCTGCCAAAACCCCGGTGAATATGGGGAACCAAATTTTACTCAGCCCTCGGTGAGAAACTAGTAGCTATGATACCTTCGGTGCACATGTTACCTGGTGTTCTAGTTGACGATAGCTGGATTACGGTTGTATACCAGTAGATTTCAAGCTCTAAGGTTGAGCTGCATAGTGAGTAGAGGATGGATTTTGTAGTTTGTATAAATTGGGTAATGTATAGTCAGTATTGCCAAGAGAATAAAAGCCGGCCGGAGTGACCGAGCGGTTCTAGGCGCTACAGTCTGGAACCGCGCGACCGCTAAGGTCACAGGTTCGAATCCTGCCTCGGGCATGGATGTGTGTCCCATAGTGCTCAGAGCCATTTGAACCAAAGAATAAAACTGGCGCATAAAAACATTTCAGGAAGAAATGGCAGCGAGCACAGAGCAACGGCGCGAATTGGCACAATAGTTGTGAATATTTGAATTGTCTCCAAAGGACGTCCCGACACAGCCCCATGGCACACGCCAGCGCTTTTTGTATTACAGTGCAGTACTGCTATTACTATGCGTTATTTGCTGTCATGTCTTTGGTTTTATAGTTACAAACAACATCGAACCGTACTACTACTGCTGCTGCTACAACCATATAAGTGAGAATAAAAGACTGAAAAAATATTAATTACATAACGAAATAAATTCTAGCAATAAATAACTGATCAACTTGTTATAGCATCAAATAAATCTTATTCAAAATGAAAACTATACTTCGATCCGGGTATCAGCACGCAATGTCTTCGTTTTACTAAAGCACGTTCTCAATGATATGGTTCGCCGTGATGTATTTTGATGATTTCTATATGCGCTGTCTGTGATTATACATAAAAATGCTCAATGAGCACTTTCTAATATTTAGTTGTAGTGGTATAGTACACATATAAAAAAGTGTCGCGTCACCTCGATTACGAGAGTTCAGGAACCTGTACAGAAAATTAGAATAGAGATCAACATAAACATCATTTCCGCCCCTTTTATTGCTCATGAAAACCACACATTGCATGTTGTACCACATGTGGTGGTCCAGATTACTGTACTAACCGGTACCTCTAATACCCCATAGCAGGTCCCCTTGCATTGATGCATGCCTGTATTCGTTGTGGCATATTATCCACATGTTCATTAAGGCGCTGTTCGTCCAGATTCTCCCACTCGCGTCCGCAGCTCGTGGTCGTGCGGTAGCGTTCTCGCTTCCCACGCCCGGGTTTCCGCGTTCGATTCCCGGCGGGGTCAGGGATTTTCTCTGCGTCGTGATGACTGGGTGTTGTGTGATGTCCTTAGGTTAGTTAGGTTTAAGTAGTTCTAAGGTCTAGGGGACTGATGACCTCAGAAGTTAAGTCCCATAGTGCTCAGAGCCATTTGAACCATTTTTTTTGTCCCACTCGGCTTACATTTCTCAGAGTGGTTGATGGGTCACGCCGTCCATAAACAGCCCTTTTCAATCTATCCCAGGCATGGTGGATAGGGTTCATGTCCGGAGAACATGCTGGCCACTCAAGTCGAGCGATGTCGTTAACCTGAAGGAAGTCATTCGTAAGATGTGCACGATGGGAGCGCGAATTGTCGTCCCTGAAGACGAATGCCTGGCCAATATGCTGCCAATATGGTTGCACTATCAGTCGGAGGACGGCATTCACGTATCGTACAGCCATGACCACCAGCGGCGTACGTCGGCCCCACCCAACGCCACCCCAAAACAGCAGGGAACCTCCACCTTGCTGCATTCGCTGGACATTGTGTCTAAGGCGCTAAGTCTGACCAGGTTGCCTCCAAACACATATCCAGCGATTGTCAGGTTGAAGGCATACGCAACACTCATCGGTGAAGAGAACGTGATGCCATGATGCCAATCGTGAGCGGTCCATTCGGCATGTTGTTGGGCCCATTTGTACTGCACTGCATGGTGTCGTGGTTGCAAAGATGGACCTCGCCATAGATGTCGGGAGTGAAGTTGCGCATCGTGCAGCGTATTGCACACATTTTGAGTCGTAACACTACGTCCTGTGGCTGCACGAAAAGCATTATTCAACATGGTGGTGTTGCTGTCAGGGTTCCTCCGAGACATAATCCGAAGGTAGCGGTTATCCACTGCTGTAGTAGCCTTTGGGCGACCTGAACGAGGCAGGTCACCGACAATTCCTGTCTCTCTGTATCTCCTCCATGCCTGAACAACATCGCTTCGGTTCAGTCCCGGACACTGCCCTTGCTGAGAGCCTTCTCTGGCACAAAGTCACAATGCGGACGAGATCGATCCGCGGTATTGACCTTCTAGGCATGGTTTAACTACATACAACACGAGTCATTTACCTTCTTCCTGGTGGAATGATTGATCGGCTGTCGGACCCCCTCCGTCTAATATGCGCTGCTCATGCATGGTTGTTTACATCTTTAGGTGGCTTTAGTGACATGTCTGAACAGTCATGATGCACAGCCTGTGGCGGAGTGGTTACAGGACAATAATATCCCTGTAATGGACTGGCCTGCACAGTCCTGACCTGAATCCTACAGAACACCTTTGGAATGTTTTGGAACTCCGACATCGTGACAGTCCTCGCCGACCGACGTTAATAGCTCTACTCAGTTCAGCACGCCGTGAAGAATGGGCTGCCATTCCCCAAGAAACCTTCCAGCGCATGACTGAAGGTATACCTGCGAAAGTGGAAGCTGTCACAAGGCTGAGGGTGGCTCATCACTATATTGATTTCCCTCATTACAGATGGAGGGCGCTACGAACTTGTAAGTGATTTTCAGCCAGGTGTCCGGATAGTTTTGATCACATAGTGTAGTGGTACCCGAATACTCCGTTCACGCAATGTAAATACAGTGTGCAGAAGTCCTGTGTTACTCTCTCACAGTTCGCGGAGTCCATTGTTATATGCGTATGGGTGACATCGGTAGCGAGTTGCTGCGAAATTCTGGAAAACTTTTGTAAAAGCTGGCATCCGAGTACAGGGTTATATGCACATGGATGACATAGGTAGCGAGCTGCTGCGAAATTCTAGAAAACTTTTACAAAAGCTGGCATCCGAGTACAGGGTTATATGCACATGGATGACATCGGTAGCGAGTGGCTGCGAAATTCTAGAAAACTTTTGTAAAAGCTGGCATCAGAGTTCAGCGTAAGCTAATGTAATGCCACGTTCGAATGCGAGCGCTGGTTTGTCCTACTGTGTGAGTTAAGACTTCTTGACGGTTGAGTAGTCGATAGTATGGGGCATATACTACTTACAACCCAAAACACTTAATATGGAAGAATGTTAGAATCATCCGAAAAGCTGATAGAAATCACTGAAATAATTGTAAAAAGCGTAATTGAGCTGTTGAGGAGGCTGTTTACGAAAGTCTCCTTAGACAGTAATATTCTACATGCATCAGTAATCCGTATCGAAGGGTTAACAGAAGGGGTTGATTATTCAAAGAACAGCAGCTAGATTCAGCCCAAGTTAGCATAACGATAGAGAGAACACACACAGTGCTCATCAAAATCCAGTACAAGAGGTTAAAGCAGAATCGTTACCAGGAAAATCAGTTTCCTTGTTTCGCCACAAAATCTCGTAATCTGGATGAAGTATTTTATTGACTCGTTCCAATGATGGTGACAGAAGTGAGGACTGTCAAGACAGTAAGACGATGCTATTTTTACTTTGGGGGAGTTAGCTGATGTTGAAGTAGTTCGAATTCTGCGGTAATCTGAATATCCGCTCCTGGTTGCCCCACAGTTAAAGTTAGGTACAGCTCAGGAAAGCAGCGGCTGATAACATCCGTAGGATATTGCCAAAGGCGAAGACTTCCCACTGCTCCTGCTAAGGTTCAGGCACTAAGAGATTTGTGGTGGCATGTGCACTATCGCCAAGGGGACTAATTTGAAGGATATATCAAGTTTTTATTCTTGTCTTTCGTACTCTCGACTCCTCTGACTCCGTAAGTATTACACTAACAATGTATCACTTACAGATTATTGTGTTTCATCGCGTATTAATCTGCCGTATAGATAGGGGATAACGACCTGGTCTTCTAAAACAGAATCCGCCTCCGTAGTAGCATTCCCGCCTACCACGCAAGGGGGCCCGGGTTCGAATCCCGGCAGGGGACTGGGTGTTGTATGTCCATCATTGACAGGCAAGTCGCCGAAGTGGCTTCAACTAAAAAGACTTGCAGTACGGTGGCCGAACCCCGAAGGGTTTATCCCGACCAATAAATACCATACGATCATTTCATTTCTAAAATAGGAACAAACAAGCAAGCAATTCGTAGGCCTTTCCGATTTATAAGAAATTAGGAAGCTTGTATGATTTCTATCTGTGTCCAATTATCTACTTGTCCGGCGACTTCGATTTAGCTCTCGGTTGTCGTGTCAACGCCAAATTGTTCCACGTGTCTAACGAGACGATCGCCGAAGGAGACAATGAGCGACTTCCCCCACGATGTTTAACGAACTGAGAGAGGGCTCCGGCTGATTTGGCGTTACACTGAAGGCAAATTCTGAAAAATTTCTCTCTAAATTACTGGTGCCCATTATTTTCTTGTATTTATTCAAATGTGTGTGAAATCTTATGGGACTAAGCTTAAACACTACCTAACCTAAATTATCGTAAGGATAAACAGACACACACACACACACATGCCCGAGGGAGGACTCGAAACTCCGCCGGGATCAGCCGCACAGTCCATAACTGAAGCTCCCCAGTCCGCTCGGCTAATCCCGCGCGTCATGTATTTATTTTTTCCCTCAAAATCTGTATTGCTTGCTCTCGCAGATTAGTGCGATTCTCTGACGTGTAGGTAATGACTTTATTTATTGCCCTGGATTAGTTACCCTCTCCTAGTCACAAAATTGTGTTTTTATATTTCCTTTCGAAATTTAAACGTATTTTCGTATGGCATATTTCTCTATATTCCCAATGGTAAAGTATTCTTGCTTGAAATGAGTGTCAAATTTTGTGATTGGCAACTCCCACACAAAATTTCATTATAAATCACTGTGTGAAAGCTTACATTATTGTCTCTCTTAAACTGATCCAATATTGTCAGTGAAAAATATATTAATGATATTAGTCGTAATTTAAAGGAAATGATGTCATTAATTTAGCACAAGTTCCCGGAGATCGTAGTCTTATCTGTTTTCGGCCTTCGCGCTCAGCGTGGCAATATCCGCCATTACTTTTTCTAACAAAAAATTTACTGCTGATACTGGAAGGAAATTTAAGTCTGTGAAAAACGACACTCTTCTCATCAGTGGGAAATGACACACCGACAAAACTAACGATAAGAAACTGATGGCGTGCGCCGCTTCGAAAAGAACTGATGTAAAATGGTTCAAATGGCTCTGAGCACTATGCGACTTAACTTCTGAGGTCATCAGTCGCCTGGAACTTAGAAGTAATCAAACCTAACTAACCTACGGACATCACACACATCCATACCCGAGGCAGGATTCGAACCTGTGACCGGAACTGATGTAGTTCATGTAGTTAAAGCCCGTACTTCTACGTCCACATCTTCATGACTACTTCACAATTGACACTTACTTATTTCTCAGAGGCTTCATCGAACCACTTTCAGTTAATTTCTTCACCGCTCTTACTTCGTATAGCACATGGGAAAAACGAACGCTTAAAACGTTTCTTGGGAGCTCTGATATCTATTTATTTTATTACGATGAACATTTCTCCCTATGTAAGTTTGAGTCAACAAAATATTGTCACATTCTGAGGAGGAAGTTGGTGATTAAAATTCCGTGAAAATATATCGCCCGCAAGTGACAAAGTCTGGTAAGACGCTTAGTACAAAGACGGTAGTATATTTATACAACGGAGTTGCTTCTTATGAAAATACTAGATGATTTTCGCAATTATTAGTAATTCATATTCATCAGGTCTGCCAATTGTTAGATGTAGATCTAACTACAATTATTACGTACACCTGTTTCTGTATCTACACTTATTTACAGCCATTTATATTCATGGGTGTAGATGGAAAAACTTCGCTCTGCTGTGTATTAACCTGTAATTATCATGGGTTGGTTCAATAGAAACTCGTGCTCGTAACTTGTGAAATATTGTACATTAGAGTCTGGAGTGGCTAAAATCAGAGGTCATTACTCTGCCCAAAAAGCCAAATGCAACACAATGTGGAGAATATCGTACGGCAAGCTTAATGAGTCTTGTATTTAAATTGTTTTTGAGGGTGATACGCAGAAGAATATATGTAGACTATGTGAGGAACAGATAGTCACTAATCAGATTGGGTTCGTTAATGCAGTGAGTACGAGAGAAGACTTGTTCAGTGTGCAAGTATTGTTTCAGAAATGTAGAGATGTAAATAAAATTATATTTTCTTGCCTAATAGATAAGCAAAAGGCTTCTTATAGAGTAAAATAGGACAAATTGACGGAGATTTTTAGAAATATTGGAATGGAGGAAAGAGACCTGCGAATCATAAATAACCTGTACTTCAATCCATCATACAGTAGCGTTGCGTACTGATTGTGAATACAACGAAGCATTCAAAACTCTCAGGGGCCTAAGAAAGCGATGTATCTTCACTCCCATACTAATTAATATGTACTCAGAATCCATATTCATAGAATCCCTGGAAGAAGCAGGAGGGACTGTGATAAATGAAATAAAATTAAACAACATTCGATGTGCTGATGACACTATCGTGTTAGTAGCACTATCCAACCGCTACAATTATTAATAAATAGAATTGTAGGAGTTAGCAGTCAGTATTGGCTTCAAATAAACAACACAAAGACAAAACTCATGGTCGTAAGTAAGAAAAATATTGCAGAGGTGAATTTAGTCATAAACCAAAGAACTATAGAAAGGGTAAAACAATATACTTGGAACCATAATAAATGAAAATTGGATTATCTTGCAAGAAATAAAGATTCAAAATGTTCAAATGTGTGTGAAATCTTATGGGACTTACCTGATAAGTTCATCAGTCCCTAAGCTTACACACTACTTAACCTAAATTATCCTAAGGACAAACACACACACACCCATGTCCGAGGGAGGACTGGAACCTCCGCCGGGACAATCAAGTTTCGCATCGGGAAAGCAAGAAGTGTGTTTCAGAAAATTTCCGCCATCTTAAAAAGCCGTAACCTAATTTCAAGAACAGAAATCAGACTTTTGCACTGCTATGTATATTCTGTCCTCTTACATGGGGCCACATGGACCGTAAATAAAAACATGCAGAAAATGCTGGAGGCCTTTGTATTGTGTCTTTATAGGCGGATCTAGAGAATACCTTGGTCCCAGAGAGTGAGAAGAATGAACACTATATCTAAATTAATGAAGACTGTGAAATGCCGAAAGTTGCAATATCTAAGACGTATCATGCGGAATACGAATAGATATGATTTGCTACAAAAAAATACTTGAAGGGAAAATCAAGAGCAAGACGACGAATATCTTGGTCTGACAACCTTAGATGCTGGTTCAGTACGTCTTCAAAAGAGCTATGCTACCATCATGATCGCCAACATCCGAACCGTATAGTCACCGAAAGAAGAAGGTTCTGGACGTGTTTGTTACAATTTCTCTTGTGGCACACTGTTAGCATACTCATCAAGGCGAGGTGGGTAAATCATCGGAAGGCAAAGGCATATTTCAGTGTGCCGCTGATATCGAGGTCATTACAAAAGCAGTGCTGGAGAATTTTGTCAAAGGATATAGATAGACCGTGGCCTTGCTGAAGGACAATCCTGTCGTTCGCATAGGTAGACAACGGACAACCAAACGAGAGATGGCTCGTCGGTGATGTGAACCTTACTTTTCCAGAATAAAATGCCAGTACGTCAGTCACTGTGTACCAGAATTTGTTACTCTCTACGGAAACTATCTACTAAATTTCTTGCGCGCTTCTACAGCATAAACGCGACCGAGATAATAAAGTGATCGTCCCTCACAGAAATCAGTAAGGGGAACACGACGAATAACAGCCATTTGTAGGATACTCGCACTCAGTTTGTCTTCTTGTCTTCTTTTCTTCTTGGTGACTGACGGGCGGTATATACCTTATCTTACTACGGTTGTATATGAGTCAGGCGAAGCCCGTTGGCTTCACTTCGCGAAGTTGGTTCTAGTCTTACCTGCTGCTGACTGAGATGAAAATTGTGATCCTTTAAACACTCACGAACAAATGAAGTTGAACGAAGAGTTTCGGGCAATTTCAACTGCCGTGAAGAAAATCAACAGATTTTTAATAAACGCTGTGGGGGCGACAACGCGTTAAGTCGGTACGGCAGTAACCAACTTAGAGAGATGAGTGTACGTTAGCTCGCATGCTGTGGAGAGGACAAAATAATAAAGCGTTTACGTAGCATCTGAGAGAGAGAGAGAGAGAGAGAGAGAGAGAGAGAGAGAGAGAGAGAACGCTGTTAATCCGAGGAAAGTGCTGCTGGGCGAACTGCCAAACTGTTAACTTAAGCGGTAACGCAAAGTTCCTCTTGTGCGGAACAGCTGTTAGTCATCCGCCAGTGTGTCGATGACAGGAGACTCGAAGTAACTTTTGGCTGCGACGAATAGTTTCTGCAGAGTGTTACGAAATTCAGAAACCGTCTTGGCACAGTCTTTGATATTTTCTTTAGCCTTTTGGAAACAAAACGACTGTACTGAAACCACATTAGTGCTTTTCGACTTGCTTAGAGATAAGTCAACTTATTTCACTTCCTTCCTGCACTGATGCTTCTGTTAATACACCAACGAATTCTTCCTTCCCTGAGATTAAATTTGTTACACCATCTCCGATAAAATTACTATTGGCAAGGAGTTACAAGACGATAATGAGACGCTAACTGTAAACGGCGATCGTGTGAGGCCCAACTCGCTTTATTTGTTCGTGAAACCCAGAAAATATTTGATACAGGCTCCCAGGTAGATGCCATTTTCCTTGACTTCCGGAAGGCGTTCGATTTAGTTCCGCACTGTCGCCTGATAAACAAAGTAAGAGCCTACGGAATATCACACCAGCTGTGTGGCTGGATTGAAGAGTTTTTAGCAAACAACACAGCATATTGTTCTCAATGGAGAGACGTCTACAGACGTTAAAGTAACCTCTGGCGTGCCACATGGGAGTGTTATGGGATCATTGCTTTTCACAATATATATAAATGACCTAGTAGATAGTGTAGGACGTTCCATGCGGCTTTTCGCGGATGATGCTGTAGTATACAGAGAAGTTGCAGCATTAGAAAATTGCAGCGAAATGGAGGAAGATCTGCAGCGGATAGGCACTTTGTGCATTCAGTGGCAACCGACCCTTAACATAGACGAATGTAATGTATTGTGAATATATAGAAAGAAGGATCCATTGTTGTATGATTATATGGTAGCGGAAGAAACACGGGTAGCAGTTACTTCTGTAAAATATCTGGGAGTATGCGTGCGGAACAATTTGAAGTGGAATGATCGTATAAAATTAATTGTTGGTAAGGCGGGTTGGTTCAGATGGCTCTGAGCACTATGGGACTTAACATTTATAGTCATCAGTCCCCTAGAACGTAAAACTACTTAACCTAACTAACCTAAGGACATCACACAACACCCAGTCATCACAAGGGGTAAGGCGGGTGCCAGATTGAGATTCATTGGGAGAGTCCTTAGAAAATGTAGTCCATCGACAAAGGAGGTGGCTTACAAAACACTCGTTCGACCTATACTTGAGTATTGCTCATCGGTGTGGGATCCGTACCAGGTCGGGTTGACATAGGAGATAGAAAAGATCCAAAGAAGAGCAGCGCGTTTCGTCACAGGGTTATTTGGTAAGCGTGATAGCGTTACGGAGATGTTTAGCAAACTCAAGTGGCAGACTCTGCAAGAGAGGCCCTCTGCATCGCGGTGTAGCTTGCTGTCCAGGTTTCGGGAGGGTGCGTTTGTGGATGAAGTATCGAATATATTGCTTCCCCCTACTTATACCTCCCGAGGAGATCACGAATGTAAAATTAGAGAGACTTTCCGGCAGTCGTTCTTCCCGCGAACCATACCAACTGGAACAGGAAAGGGAGGTAATGACAGTGGCACGTAAAGTGCCCTCCGCCACACACCATTGCGTGGCTTGCGGTGTATAAACGTAGATGTAGTAGATGTAGAACAGGTATAATTGACGGTTTCAGTCAAGCTGATGGAGTACGCTGATCAGACGCATATCAACGTTCGGCGACCACGGTTTAAATATCGATCGAACTGTAACTCTATTTGTTTCATGTGGTATCTCTAATCTGCTCGTGCTCGTGTGTGGATTACTAAATCATGGATAGGACGTATGAAATAGTAGCCCCCCCCCCCTCTTCCCTTCGTTCCTATTATATAAGATAAAATGCTCAACTGAAGTGATACCTATGATATCTACACGAGGAAAAAATGAACAGAAAATGCGTGAGAGTGACAAATCTGGCAATGCTGTGCCACGTCGACTTGCTACCGCCCTTGCACTTTGTTCGCACATGCTTGAAAGAATACTACTTGGGGACATGGAAAACGGCGGACTTATTATATTCATAACATGCGTAAATGTACGTCGCAGGATCTACAATAACTCCGACAGAGCTCTAACTTTTGACGAAAATTGCTTTGCGTGTATGAAACACATCAAGAGCGGCCCGCAATTAGGTCATAAACCAACACATCAGTGTGATAATTTCCTCCAGTTCCGATCGGTGTGCTGCTTCTGAACCTAGCACTGTTCTTAGCGTCCGAGAAAAAGAGAAGACACAGAAGATAGCCCGTTGCGGGTAATTGGAAAGGTTTCTCATTTTTCCGTTTGTGGTAGTTTTGCTGCTAATGAAAGTCGAAGAACGGGGGAAAGACGTCTAGTGCTACACTTCCCCACGGCGGTTGCTCATTTCGGAGAAGCGACAGCGCAAGTGGATTGAAACCTGGGCTATCTTTCGCTACCATCAGTCGTGCTCGTATGCTTATTCAACTCTTATGATATCAATATTTGTGGAAGAAACGGAAAGCACATCACAGTTCCAGTAAATTCCCTTTATTAGCAGTATACCTTGCTCACGGAATGTGGGTATTAGTGTTTCTTTGTTCAGTGGTCTGGCACACCAGCAAATCACTGCGCTGATAATAGGGAAGAATAATCTCCAGGTTGGGCGTTAGGCTTTGTAATTTTAATCTTCGTGGTTTTTCTGGCTAGAGAAGCGCCTGGATGATTCCTTCACCGAGGTATCTACCGATGCCTTCACTTGACCTTACGAGAATGTAACCAGTGTGCCTTATGACAGAGCCGTCTACGTAAAATTCATTATTGATCGGGCTTAATCTCAATTGGGAAAGGATACGGAAGGAAATAAACAGTGGCCTGATAGTTCCTTCAATCTACACATTTGCCCGAAATAGTGAAGAGAAATCTCGGAACACTTGTGTAAGGTTTGTAGGGAGGAGAATTGATATCCACTTATCCAAAATACGATTACGAATCCAGTCTCTTCACTCCACCACCTTGTTCGATGAATAGACAAGGTGTCTAGTGGCTACTTGGATGATACCGAATTCTTAATACTGCTCTTCAAATATACTGGCAGTCAAAGATATTAAAAAGGTTAAAAAGGGATTAGCCGAGCGGTCTAAGGCGCTGCAGTCATGGACTGTGCGGCTGGTCCCGGAGGAGGTTCGAGCCCTCCCTCGGACATGGGTGTGTGTGTTTGTCCTTAGGATAATTTAGGTTAAGTAGTGTGTAAGCTTAGGGACCGATGACCTTAGCAGTTAAGTCCCATAATATTTCACGCACATTTGATTTCATTTTCGGAGTTAAGTGCCCAGGCGAGACGTAAACTTTGTGTCGTGCAGTCATCAAGAGTATACGAGTGGACCTCCGGCTCCGAAAGCCCACATCAATGGTTCACACTCTGACACTTGTTGATGGCCCAGCATTGAAATTTGCAGCAATTTGCGGAAGGGTTGCCCATCTGTCACCTTGAACGATTCTCTTCAGTCGTCGCTGGTCCCGTTCTCGCAGGAATTTTTTTCCGGCTACAGCGATGTCGGAGATTTGATGTTTTACCAGATTCCTGGTATTCACGGTACACTCGTGAAACTGTCGTTCCTCCGCTACCTCGGAGATGCTGTGCCCCATCGCTCGTGCGCCGACTATACCACCAAGTTCAAACTCACTTAAATCTTTATAACCTACCATTGTAGCAGCAGTAACCGATCTAACAGCTGCGGCACACACTTACCTTATACAGGCGTTGCCGACCGCAGTGCCGTATTCTGCCTGTTTACATATCTCTGCATTTGAACACGCATGACTTTACCACTTTCTTTGGCGCTCCATTGTGTATTCGTTTATACGTTTGTTTCTATTACATGTATACTGTTTTCACGTACAGCAGAGACAAATCTCTGGCTATCGAAATGTGTCATTTCGGGAAGGAACGAATGAAGATTAGGGTTTAATGTCACGTCGATGTGACGGGATTTCTCGTCCAAAAGTCAGCAGTGGAAGCGACAAGGCAGGTGGCGCACCAATGAAAGCAGCGGAGTCCCTTTCGCGCCCTCTCCTGATTACGAAGACTAGTTTCCTACGGCTTCCCTGCATCCCCAGTATGAATGCCAATATGATCACATTGAAAAGGCCACGGCCCATTTCCCGCCTTCCGTATGTTCAGTCCCAATCCGTGCTTCGTTCAGAAGCTCGTAACCGAGCGAGGTGGTAAGTCACTTGACTAGCAACCGAAAAAAGGCGGTTCAAACTCCTGTCGGTTCATTCACATTTAGGTGTTTCGTGTTTTCCTTAAATCGCTACAGGCAAATACCGGGATGGTTTCTAGAAACATGGCCTCGCCCATTTTCTTCCCGGCACTTTCCAAAGCCGAGATTGTACTCCGTCTCAGCTGCCTTTCTTGACGGCAGATGTTAACCTTCCTTCGTAAATACGTCTTCAATGACAGGATTCTTCTTCCTTACAGCTGCAATCAAGGAGTATTTTGCCCAACATTCCAAGAAGGTACAGCAGACTCAAGATAATCAGAAATTCAAGGGATCAGGAAATTATTTCAAATTATCGTGAGTAAAAATAATCGATGGGATCGCAGTAAAAAATTCAAATAAAGTTTCATTGAAATTAAGATATAGTACGCACGTATTACTTACGGACATTCATCTTCCGTTTAGCAATATGCAAAATAATACAAACATTTTAACTGGTATGTTTTTCGGATAGGCTAGTGTATGTATCTATCATATGTAAAGTCATGTGGAAATATAGCTGGTGATTTTCTTTTGACGGAATGGCTTCCTACTAGCATTGTCTAGAGATTTTCCGATGGTGATGAGAGCTGAGAATGATTTCATCACTGGTTTCCATTTTCAGTGCGTAGGAGCGTAGGGTGTGGACAGAAACCTTGCGTCACTCAATGTGACTGCGTTTGGAGGTTGTTTTTCGCTATCTTGCTCGTCCTCATCCCAATAGGCCAACAGTTTAGCATCGGTTAGAACACCATGGACACGGATGTGACCGGTATCATGAATGAAATTCTCAAAAATTAACTCACCACAGAAGTTCCCTCACTTGAGTGTGGCGGGACTGAAATCGTTAATTCTCGCGACTCTGATGGCTGTTCCGCGTATTCTCTTTGCATTACAAATACGTACTTCTTGAAGCATTTCTAAAGAGTGGTAGGGTTGACAACTTTGTAGACCTTGTCAGTAATGGTTAAACGGTCAAAACTGTTGTTCACCTTCTCACCTACTTTCAGTGCTATGCAGCAAAAGTGAAACCATTTTTCTGCGATTGTTTCTCTGCCTCGTGATGACTGCGTGTCGTGTGCTGTCCTTAGGTTAGTTAGGTTTAAGTAGTTCTAAGTTCTAGGGGACTGATGACCTCCGATGTTAAGTCCCATAGTGGTCAGAGCCATTTGAACCATTTTTTTTCTGCGATTGAGTTTTCTAAAATTTTGTGTTATGCCCTGGTCGAATGGTCGCAATCTTGATGCAGTGGGTGGGGAAAACATCAGTTTAACGTGATCTGATGGTGGTGGGTTGTTACATACGGTGCAGTGACCCAAAAATAGTAAAATTTCACGTTTCTCATTTTTCTTATCGCCATTAATCGAGCTCAGCCATTCATTGATCGACTATGTCGCCATCCATGATTTTTCGTTCGAGCGATAAGTTATTTCTTTGAAACGGCGTGGTTCACAGATTTTTCCTACAACGGGTCTTTCCAACTTCTGAGATCCGTCAATGTTCCAGGGTGGACGGCCAGCTGTTCCGCCCTTGCTCAACTTTCCTCGATGACACTTTTGGTCTTCGAATGACAGGGTGTGATCAGGAACACATTTATAAAAAAAAAAAACCGTTTCGCCAGATTTGCGTGGGCCGTAGCCATTCAAAAGTTGTTTCACTTTTATCAGTTCATTCAGTTCGCGGGGAATTGTCCATGTTCCCACTCTCCCGGCAGATTTTTTAACGTGGTGACGTGACGTTTTTTTTTTTTTTTTTAATTAGAGAGCAGCCCTTGACTTGGAGCAAGTACTTAAACCCCGAAATACACGGAGCAAAAGACTTGGCTTTTTCCTTTAACATCAAACTACTCACGGGAAAGTATTGTCCACTACACAGATTTACGCACTTGTGCAAGCACTCCTCAAGTGTTACAAACCGCATAGGAAGGTCCAGGCCCATTTGCTTTTTTTCTTTTATCACTCGTTTATTACATCAGAGAAATACACATTTTAAGACAAAATTTAACTACATGAAGTATTGCTCCCAGTAGAGGTTAACATAAGCCGTGACAAAACTTAGTTCTCCTAAGGGTTTCTGCTGGCAACAAATTTTAAGGAGGCAATGTAAGGCTTACATCAATTCAGCTCAAACACGTAGCTAGTGATTGAATCACGACACACGCTTTAACAATGTCGGCAACAAATAAATAGCGTGAATTTGTACTCATAGTAACCAACTAATCAATAGCCTTGCCATTGAATAAGTAGTAGGCCGTTTGGAACGAATTAGCAAAACCCAGCAACTAGGGTAGTTAATACCAACAGACTTTAAATGTCTTGCTCCCCATTCAACAAACAAGCTTACAGTAATTAAATTAATAACAAATCAAACCATACTACGCTCCACTCAAGCTCTTCAGTGGAAGCCAAGCCAAAAGAAGACTCCATTAACTGCCTAGCACTGAAGTCACACTAAAACACATCTCTGTGTTCCCAGACACACATGGGGCAAACTTATACAAGACAAAATTTTGAAGGGAGCACATCAGTAAAACCGGTAGTGGAGCTAACTCGTGCCACTGAAAATTAAGGTACTAGACCGGAGTACAAGGTAGTATACCAATGAGCCCGCATCTCGTGGTCGTGCGGTAGCGTTCTCGCTTCCCGCGCCCGGGTTCCCGGGTTCGATTCCCGGCGGGGTCAGGGATTTTCTCTGCCTCGTGATGGCTGGGTGTTGTGTGATGTCCTTAATTTAGTTAGGTTTAAGTAGTTCTAAGTTCTAGGGGACTGATGACCATAGATGTTAAGTCCCATAGTGCTCAGAGCCATTTGAACCAGTATACCAATGAGGTTGGCTTAGTGCTATACTGCGCTCCAAAATATTAATTCAAGTGGCCAATTCAAAATTAAGTACACATAAACCAGCATTAATTAACGAGGAGTGAAACCAGGTCGCTCGAAGGGATGACAACACAATTGCCGGAAGCGGCAGTAACATCACACACCTTCTCCGAGTTTTAACCATGAGTCACTTCCCGCTATACGAGCAAACATTTAACCAAGCACAAGGAAGGGACCCCAAAGAGAAAATTCAAATAAAACCCCCAAAAGATTATAAATGACAGGGAACCCCAACTATTTAAATTTAAGAGAACTAGCTCTCCCCAAAGGCAGCGTAAACGCTAAGACCACACTTAAGAGGCCACCAAAATTGGTTACAAAATGTCTTATACATTTGCTCCTTTTCTTTAAAAGAAACACAAGGCTGCTGAACTTCTGCTGGGCGTCCGGTATGGCTCGTGTAGGATACACCAGGCAGCAACCCAAGCTAGGCTGCCGCAAGGCACGGCGAGCAAAATCAGGAGAGCAGACAGGCGGGCAGCCAACACATATCCTCCATGCTGAACCGTCAGGCCGCGTACAACCAACTCCACATATTCGTGGTTGCTTCCCACCTCGTACCTCGTGGCGTCTCAGCAGGTAGCCCGAGCAAACTTCAACTGCCACTCGCCCCGCGAATGCGGAAAACAAGGCAAGCAAAGATAAGAAACATCGAAGGATCGATAATGGACATTCAAGAGACTGGCGCCCCAGTAACGAGCGCCACGGCTCAGGGGAAATTCTCCACGACGTGACCATTTTTCTCACTGTGCGTGAGACACTTCCAGCAACACGATCCTTGTTTTTTAAATCATCGGCAGTGTAGACGGTGAAACAGCGAACATCATCTTTCTAAATTCCACTCCCCGCAGCTTCTATAACAAGCTTTCTCATTAATTTCAATTTGCACTGCGTGTCAGGAAACTCGGATTGCCTACAGATTGTAGGCTGAATGGGATATAGATCGGAGAAAGGAACAACAGGTGGACTGAACCTGTACTGAGAATCACAGGAAATGGAGGAACTTCAGTGGGAATCTCAGAAGTAAGAAATTTCAAATTATAGTGTGTGCGGGAGCCTTGACTTAGAGTTATAAACTGTTGGCGAGTTGTCCTCACCACTACAACTGAAATTACTGAGGGAAGCAAAACCACATTCATTTTTTCGAAAACTATCAAGTATATTGCAAGGGACAGGCAAAAAATTATCGAGGTTTCGAATTGTCGGTTATCGAGAATTCGAATTGTCGATTATCGAGGTTCGGAATTGTCGATTATCGAGGTTCGGAATTGTCGATTATCGAGGTTCGGAATTGTCGATTATCGAGGTTCGGAATTGTCGATTATCGAGGATCGGAATTGTCGATTAACAGGGTTTCAAATTTTCGATGATAGATGTTTCGAATTTTCCATTGTCGAAGTGTCGAATTTTCGATTATTAAGGTCTCGAATTTTCGATAGTTGAAGTGTCGAATTTTTCATTATCGAAGAGTCGAATTTTCGATTGTCGTGGTTTCGAGTTGTCGATTATAGACGTTAAATTTTTCAATCATGGATGTACCGAGTTGTCGATTACGTTTCGATCTGTCGATATCGAGATTTCGATTTGACGATTATCGAGGCTTCGAATTGCAGAGGTTTCGAATTTTTATGAATACCTTACATTACACGCTAATGATAAATAACTATGAGTCCTATTTCGCTAAACTGTTTTAGTTACGAAGTGAAGGATATCTAGTTACGTCATTCTGCCGCAAAATATTGCGCACCAGCATAAGCTGGGAACTACAATCCGTCATGTGTCTGACAACTTTCCCTATGGTGGCGAGTAAGTTGTGCGCTCGTGCAGAAGTGCCACCAGCGGCTGGCTGTGTGGAAGCACCTGTAGGACTTCGCCGGTTGCTGCCGGGGTGAAGCTTCTACCGACATTCTCTACCAGACGTTTCCAATACTGCCGCCAGCAGGTCGCGACGTTGGGACACACACACAGCGAGAGAGAGAGAGAGAGAGAGAGAGAGAGAGAGAGAGAGAGAGACTGGATTCGTCTCTTGCCTCAAAACTACGTCGCTCTGCAGACATAAGAAATGCTCTTTGCGATTTCTGCCTCGAACTTCATTCATATTCAGTCTTCATATTCAGTCTTCTAGCTTACATTTCGCAGAAAATAGTGTTACAGTTGTCCACAAAAGAAACTCCCGGTTAGAATCAGGCAAAGGAAAAAGTTACGTGTCTCCATTGTGTGATTTTACAAGACATAAAAAGACCGGTCACTGTCAGTTAAGTCATCTGGAAGTGCATTTTGAACTTCAGAGATCTAGTTACTGTAAACTTTACGGATCACAAATCAAAAGAAAGAAATTTACTTGAGCAGCATAATGAGAAAACGCTTGATGCGAACGAAACTGAAGTAGGAGTCGTAGTAGTAGTATGGAGACAGTCGTGTGTGTAGTGTTTTTTTTAATGTCGCTATAATTTATTAGTTACGCTAATTACATTTGTATATTTTAATTAGTGTGTGTGAACCACTGTAAGAGAGCAGTTGTTTTCAGTTTGTTTTAAGGGTTGATGAATGCTGAAAAATTTTACCTTAGATGGAGACATCCATTTTTATACTCTTACTTTGATAATATGCTACACTGTTTTTCCTGTTGTATCCTAACCCAAACGTCTATACAGTTAAATAGTGTATACATGAATTGTTCAGGAGTTTAATGTTTCAGTAATTTGATACCTCATTTTTGAGGGTCGCTCATGAATACGTTGTTGATTGCTATAAACCTTAAATAATATCACCTTCGTGGTGAACGAGAATAAGGAGTATGAAAAGGATTACAAGTAATATTTTAATTCGTCCTAAAAGGACTGTGCATTTATTAGTTTGGAATTCTGAGTTTGAGTTCATTGCCTAACAGTTTTAATAAGTGTGTTACCTGGAAATAAGGAATTCTGAGGAATGGACTTTAGAACTACAAAGGCGCCCAGCCGAACCCCTGTACTCAGCTATCCTGGGAAATTGCAAGGGCGAATCGTCATAATGTGGTACAATGGGATGCAGATTTATCTGTCGTAATTCAGCCTTCACGTGTTACTCTTCGTGAAACACACGAAGGACAACAGTTTTACAACTAAAGCGATCATCTCTTTTAGTCCGACGATTCCTGTACGAGATATGCTAGTATTCTGGTGGTAATAGGACTAACGCACAGTCATCTTCGAATACTGATCCTATCGATGTACCCAACAGTCTGTCGCCATTCTTTCAGCACTCATCAATTTAGTTTCCTGTGCATCTCTATTTCACTTTCGTCTGGACTGTACCGATCTGTTAGAATCCAGTCAACTAGTCTGATTATGTGTAATGTCTCTCAGCACGTCTTTCTTGAAAACGACTCTTAACGGTGGAAGGATGGAAGAAACACAAATCTCTAACGTCCAGATGACAACGCGGTCATTAGAAACGGAAAACAAGTTCTGCCAAATAAGAGTCCAATGTTCCACCTGACTCGGTTCCAAACGCTGGAGCAGTGCTGTTGAATAGGTCGTGCTAACGTCTTGCACATACTTCCCTTCATAACTGCAGTGCCCTTCCTACATTCTCAAACACTCTGCCTCCCATTAGATCCGTCTCATGTTTATTCGCATTGTCTTGCATTTACGCGCCTTCATATACCAAATGGAAATACTGTTTAAGCTGTTCTGAATTACATGTTAATCATTGTTTCAAATGAACAAGTCTCGTGAAAAAAGTTTGACTCCTTTAAATGGAGAAATGTGTGTGTGTGTGTGTGTGTGTGTGTGTGTGTGTGTGTGAGAGAGAGAGAGAGAGAGAGAGAGAGAGAGAGAGAGAGAGAGTAATATTCCGGCAATGGTGAACAAGCATGCGGTTATCCGGTCTGTACCACATGTACGCAGAATGGAAGTGTGATGGCGGACATCATAATGCACCGTATCGGGACCAGAAGAAACTAAAGGTAGTTTCGTGGCTGCTGGAATAAGCGTCGTGCACCGTATTAACGAGGTTTCTCTCCGATTATTTTCTGAGATTCTGTTTGCAGTGTAAATCGAGTTGATGCCTTGTATTAATTAATTCCAGTCGATTCTAAGAAAAGCCATTTAATATTCTTGTTAATTACTGCTGAGATGGAGTTCATTCGAAAGTCTGTGGTTTCTAGTTGCTAGTGACACAATTATTGTAATTCGAAATCATCAGCTTATTAGTGGAATTATTTTCTGGTTCTCACATTAGCTTTCCTTACCTTATGAGTCGGATCGTTATTTCATTAAAGGTGGGACTTCAAGAGATGTCTCTTCTGGTCTTCGCAAATAAGACCGCCCACGCAGCGGGCCTGGGTTCGATTCCCGGCCGGGTTGGAGATTTTCTCCGCTCGTGGACTGGGTGTTGTTTCCTTCGTCATCATTTCAGCCTCATCACCAGCACTCAAGTCCCCCAATGTGGCCTAGACTGAAATAAGACTTGCACTCGGCGGCCGAACTTCCCCGGATGGGGCCTCCCGGCTGTCAGTTCCATACGATCATTTCATTCTATTTTTGACAAAGAATGAAAGAGAGGTCCTGTTGGACTACTATTCTGAAGTAGTTTGAAATTAGTGTTCAGCAATACTGACTCTTGCAGTATCGAGGATGAATTTATCGCCGGCCGCAGTGGCCGAGCGGTTCTAGGCGCTACAGTTTGGAACCGCGAGACCGCTACGGTCGCAGGTTCGAATCCTGCCTCGGGCATGGATGTGTGTGATGTCCTTAGGTTAGTTAGGTTTAAGTAGTTCTAGGGGACTGATGACCTCAGATGTTGAGTCCCATAGTTCTCAGAGCCATTTGAACCATTTTGATGAATTTATCACACCGCATAGAGCGCGCGCTATGTGTCACTCGCATCTCCGCGAAAGCATGCACATTTGAATAGATGGCCACTGCAAACAACTCTCTCTCTCTCTCTCTCTCTCTCTCTCTCTCTCTCTCTCTCTCTCTCTCTCTCTCTCTCTCTGCCTCCAGGGCTCATCGTCGTCCTGTTGGTTGCGCTACGGGAGGCACCAGATGACGCTGTCTTCGATTCTACTCATTCATCAGGACAACTGTTTAAGACAACACACGCAGAGCTCCACCCTGATCTTGGAGGACTTTGTCAGACAAATCTGCAGACTTGAACCAAGGACCTCTCGTTCCACAGCTGCTTACGCTAACTATTTTTTTATGTCATTTTGTTCGCTTTCGTTCATTGTATCTGCTCGGGGTGGACGTCGTAAGACACCCGTTTTAGTTCGTTGTTCATTGGTGAACTCAGTTTTTTTATTACAGAGGGCAGGTAACCCTCTTAAGCTCTTCTCTCAAGGGAAGACTTGAACCAATGACCTCTCGTTCCGAAGCTGCTCACGCTAACCACGGGACCACGGCACTCCTGAGCTCATACTATCCTTCATGTTGCCAATCTTGCACATGGACTACTCAGTTCGTATATTTTGCTTATTTTTTTTTCATAGTTCCACACAACTTCTTCCTGTTTTCTTGATTGATCTGTGTTCAGCTTTTCAAGGCCTATCCACTGTGCCAACTTATAACTAAATCTGAGGGGGGTGTGATGGGGAGGTTCCCTTGTCAGCATGCCGTTTGTCTGCCATGCGTGGCCACCAATCTTATGCCTCCTCCTTCGATGATTCACTTGATCGCCAGTATGGGTCGATCCACAAGTGATTATGATAAGATCATTAGCTATGAACCACACGAACCTCCCTCATAGTCAGGAGCGATAGCACACAGTTCCCGGGATTCTGGCAGGCGCGCTTGCCCCAGATGCAATTCGCCGGCGGATGAGCAGCAAAGGCTCTTATAGCCGCATGCCTGGATACTAGGACTGTTATTTTTAAGAATGTCAGGAATCCGATATATAGACATTTTAAAACATCGTTATCGGCCGTAGATATAACGAAATAATTATCGATACATCGACAGAGAAATATTGACGTATCGTCAAAGAAAAAAGAAAATCGGCTACACATTGTAAATGTACTGCCAGTTTTAGAGCTGTACATTTAAGCATTGATTTATTATTAGATATTCTGTACACCAACAAGTTAGCAGCCCGCTCATCCCCCTTAGAGAAAGAATTTAAAGGAAAACGATTCACGTCCACCCTTGGCGATAGCCACTTTGGTTCAAATGGCTCTGAGCACTATGGGACTTAACATCTGAGGTCATCACTCCCCTAAACTTAGAACTACTTAAACCTAACTAACCTAAGGACATCACACACATCCATGCCCAAGGCAGGACTCGAACCTGCAACCGTAGCGGTCACGCAGTTCCAGACGGTAGCGCATAGAACCGCATGACCACCCCGGCCGGCGAGAACTTTCACTTGCTGAGCCTTGGTGGAACGACTGTGATTTTTATGTGGGTTCCTGGTCATGTAGGTCCGCCAGGAAATGAGGCTGCAGTCCTCGTATCTCAGCCCACTACTTCCTATATTCCCTCGTCTCGGTCCTCCCGCCTGGAAGAGGTCATTTTAACTAGGCTGCGTATTGGGCACCGCCATTTTAGCCGTCGTCGTTTGATAAGTGGCGCTACCCCACCATTTTTTACAAGTTTTTAACTGTCCGCCACTTCCTGATGGAATGCCTGTCAGCGATTCGCATTACGTGCTTGCAAGAAGACGTCGTCCGAATTGGATTGCTGCTGTAATTAATCATCCGACAAAATTAGTTCCCGACTAGCCTGGGATTACTGTTAGCCTTGTCGAGTAACACGAGGATCGTTCTTCGGGCATGAGCTTTGTTGACCAACCCGTAATGGGCTTTGTGTGCATAAGAGTTTGGACGGGTGTCAGCTACAGCACAAGTCGGCCGCTGTGGCTGACCGCCGCTTCCGGGAGCCACACGCCGGCACTGTGCGGCTTCCTTTGCTCAGTCTTCCGCGTCTCCTCTTCACTGCGGCGGAACGAGTATTACAGCCAGCGATATTCGCCCGCTGCAAAGAAATGCAAAGACGCCGCGGAAACCTCGTGGTCTTCCGTGCTGAGGCCAAATTCACTTAAACCTTACACATACACTATGTAATCAAAAGTATCCCGATACCCCCAAAAACATAAGTTTTTCATATTAGGTGCATTGTGCTGCCACCTACTGCCAGGTCCTCCATATCAGCGACCTCAGTAATCATTAGACATCGTGAGAGAGCGGAATGGGACGCTCCGCGGAACTCACGGACTTCGAACGTGGTCAGGTGATAGGACGTCACTTGTCATACGTCTGTACGCGAGATTTCAACACTCCTCCCTAGGTTCAAATGGTTCAAATGGCTCTGAGCACTATGGGACTCAACATCTCAGGTCATAAGTCTACTTAAACCTAACTAACCTATGGACATCATACACATCCATGCCCGAGGCAGGATTCGAACCTGCGACGGTAGCAGTCGCGCGGTTCCGGACTGAAGCGCCCAGAACCGCTCGGCCACCGCGGCTGGCTTCCTCCCTAGGTCCACTGTTTCCGATGTGATAGTGCAGTGGAAACGTGAAGGGACACGTACAGTACAAAAGCGTACAGACCGACCTCGTCTGTTGACTGACAGCGACCGCCGACAGTTCAAGAGAGTCGTCATGTGTAATAGCCAGACATCTATCCAGACCATAACACAGGAATTCCAAACTGCATCAGGACCCAATATAAATATTATGACAGTTAGGTAGGAAATAAGAAAACTTAGATTTCATGGTCGAGCGGCTGCTCGTAAGCCACACATCACGCCGATAAACGTCACACGACGCCTCGCTTGGTGTAAGGAGCGTAAACATTGGACGATTGAACAACGGAAAAACGTTGTGTCGAGCGACGAATCACGGTACACAATGCGGCGATCCGATAGCCGGGTGTAGGTATGGCGAATGCCAGGTGAACGTCATCTGCCAGCGTGTGTAGTGCCAACAGTAAAAGTCGGAGGCGGTCGTGTTATTGTGTGGTCGTGTTTTTTATGGAGGGAGGCTTGCACGCCTTGTTTTGCGTGGCACTATCACAGCACAGGCCTACATTGATGTTTCGAGCATCTTCCTCCTTCCCACTGTTGAAGAGCAATTTGGGGATGGCGATTGCATCATCTAACAAGATAGAGCACCTGTTCATAATGCACGGCCTGTGGCCGAGTGGTTGCATGACAATAACATCCCTGTATGGACTGCCCTGCCCAGGGTCCTGACCTGAATACTGAGAACGCCTTCGTGCCGGGCCTCACGGCCGACATCTATACCTCTCCTCAGTGCAGCGCTCTGTGAAGAATATGCTGTCATTCTCCAAGGCACCTGATTGAACGTATGCCTGCGAGATTGGGAGCTGTCATCAAGGCTAAGGGTGGGCCAACACCATCTTGAATTCCAGCATTACCAATGGAGGGCGGGACGAACTTGTAGTTCATTTTAATCTAGATGTCCGGACACTTTTGATCTCATAGTGTAGCTTAATGCTTACAGAGGTGAATATTTCGTCGATAAGGGACGGCTCCGTCTCTTAATACAAACAGCAGTTACTGGGTCAGTCAGTTCTTTATTTTGCCACTACGTGTTTAGGTGGGTCACACCACCATCTTCAGGTGTAGAACTGGTTTTCTTCGTGGCTGGTGCCGGTGAAGAGCACGGACGTCTTTCCACATTCGCAGACGAAGGACAGTGTAGGTCATTTTGCGTCTTCTGTTAATGATAATTGATTATTTAGAAAAGGCACTTCAGAGTTTAAGAAACATGAATTTATGACAGTGCATTGAACTTAACAGTTCTGCCGTCCTTTTAAGTCTGCATACTGTTGCTGCACATTACGTTTACATCGTCGTTTGAGAGATGAATATGTTCCAGATATGTTTGTTTACATTGAATACAGAGATAAAAGATTAAATGGTTTCTGCAAAAAGAAGTTGTCTGTTTTAAATATGTCAATGAACTGCACCAGAATACTGATACGTTCACAGTTCAGTTGTTACATTAGCTAGCTACATGTACATACCATTTCTATGTGATGCGCTGCAGAATTGGATACAAAAATACTGATTAGATGGTTATGTACATCAATGTGTTTTTCTTTTGTTTTAAAAAACTTTAATGGGCTGCTCTTGAATATGAATATGTGCACACCTCAATTATTATGTGTGGTGTGCCGTACAGGAAGATGTTATAAATCTAAAATAGCCTCCCATGTAAAAGATACATGACATCTATGTAACAATGTAGAAAGCAACCTTAAAATATTACATACACTCAACAAAGGACACAATGTGACTATAAGAGGAATTAGAAACCTATATACACAGAAAGACAGTTCTGTAACATCAGCTCGGTGACAATAGTGAAATCGGCTCAACCAACATTTTCAAAAGCTTTGTCAAAGTACTTATAGCATTCCCATAACTCAGTTTCAATGCACAGCAATTAATGTAACCTCTTCCATTTATCCCTCAATAAGTTCAACCTACAATAGATATTGAAGAAACGTTATAATCTTTTTTTATATAAGAAATTAAAATAAGAATTGAAGTGTGCACGTATCTGCATTCAAGAGCAGCGAATTAAAAATTTCTTAAACAAAAGGAAAACATTTATGTAAATACCCAATTAATCATTTTTGTAACCAATACTGCAGTACATTTACATGAAAAATAGTAAAAAAAGTATATGTAGCTAATATAATAACTCAGTTCTGCACATGTCATTATTCTGAAGTCCATTCACATATTAAGAAAAAAAAAACATTTTTATAGAAACCATTTAATCTCTGTATCCTATGTAAACAAACATATCTGTCATTTACAACGTCTCTGGAACGACTGTGCGAAAGTAATGTGCACTGGAGAGGACAGACATGAGTCAACAGTACGCAGACCTTCCACAGCTCTACCCTCCCTGTAAGTATAATTCACAGTCAGAAATTCATGTTTTTTAACCTCTGAAGGGTCATTTCTAAATAATCAATTTTTATCATTAACAGAGTGAGTGAAGTAACCTATATTGCCCTTGGTCTGCGACGTCTGTACTCTTCACCAACCCATCCATGTAAATAAACAGATTTCTTTTTGAATAATTCTCTATTAACATCTTTAGCTTTTCACCACATATAATTGGAGGACGACCAGTACGTATTACGCTGCTGGCCATTAATATTATAAAAGCAGGAGGGATGGCAAATAACGAAATTTTACGCATTGTGCGCGAGTAGTAAAGAAACTAAATAGAAACGTGGGGAGGGAATTTAGATGCAGTGGGAAGGGCTTTGTCGATGACATCTCTGTCAGAGAGCAAAGTTTGGAGCAGTTTAAACACATGGTAAAGTCCTGAAAAAGAGATTATTACACGAACATCAAGGCTACCATAACTGCGTGTAGTCGAAGTAAGTACGGTGATGCTTAGGGAGTCTCACTAGGAAAAGAGGTACTAATAGTAAGAGAGTTCTGCTTAATTGTAAATCAACTATTAGTATTCTATAAAAAGAAAGGAACTGGACTTCCAAAATACCATCGTTATTGTTCGGCACGCATGGGTCGCTACGAACCTCACTCTTGCAACTTTGCGCTCGACTCTCTAAATCACCGATCCGGAAAAACTCCCGCCTTTCAGACATCAGCACTGCGTTAACAGCGACACTGGCGTTTACTTCAGAAACTAGCGTTACTTCTGCCGTGCCAACCTCTTGCATCAATTGTGTGTGTGTGAGTTCCTAAGGGACCAAACTGCTTGCGGCTTGCGTCATTAGTCCCTAGACTTACACTGACTTATGTTAAGAACAAACACACACACACACACACACACATGCCCGGGGGAGGACACGAACCTCCGGCGGGATGTCGCATCATTTACACACTGAAACTTTCCTTACATCTCTTGTTTTGTATGTGAACCGGAGGCCTAGAAACGACGGCGAGGCTACGTCCCCGCCGCAACCGCAGTGGACCACAAACCCACGACGATTATCGCAGTCCAGTTCACCCCTCCGCCGCCCCCACACCGAACCGCTCTTTCAGGATTATTGTGCGGTTCGGGCTCCGGAGGAGCTCCCCCAGGGAACGTCTCATACCAGACGAGTGTAATTGCCATGTTTGCGTGGTAGAGTAATGGTGGTGTACGCGTACGTGGAAAACTTGTTTGCGCAGCAATCGGCGACATAGTGTAGCTGAGGCAAAATAAGGGGAACCAGCCGGCATTCGCCGAGGCAGATGGGAAACCGCCTAAAAACCATCCACAGACTGGCCGGCTCACGGGACCTCGAC
Source organism: Schistocerca gregaria (assembly GCF_023897955.1). Taxonomy (NCBI): domain Eukaryota; kingdom Metazoa; phylum Arthropoda; class Insecta; order Orthoptera; family Acrididae; genus Schistocerca; species Schistocerca gregaria. The sequence continues at coordinate 133,470,631 of NC_064931.1, read as the reverse complement.
ACAAGTTCGTACCGGGGACCAGGAACTCCTCCCCCCCACGGGAAAGCCGTACGTTAGACCGCTCGACTAACGGGTGTGCCTTTACATCTCTTACACGCGGCTTCCCTGGCATCGTGCTGTCTCAATCGCCGCTGTGGCTGGAATGCAGGCGCTCGTAAGGCGAGAAGCAAACTATGCGACGTATTGCTCCGTTGATAAAAGGAAAGGTTTACTGACGAAGTACGATTTATTCAGTACACTGCTACACTTCCAAAAAAAAGTTTTAATAACTTTGGCCAGTCTCGCTTTGACTCGCGATACGGATCTTAACTTCTCAGTGCTATAAAAACCAATAATTAATGCCCTGTTGCTATGTAATAGAATTCAGAAATATTTAAAGACACGATAATTGGCCATTCTCGCGCGCGTCTTCAAGACGCAGAAATCTTTCGTGCAAAACTTACTACTGGTAGATTCTCTAAAACATTGAGACATTTCGGCAAGTAAAATGAATCTGAAGAAAATGATTGTAGGACTAATTAATTGTTGGATCCCACAAGGCTTAGATTCTCCTGGAAGCAGAAATAACGAGGTCGGCTAACAATTTGATGGTCCGGTATAAACCGTCAAAACTCGATGTCTACTGTCTAGAATTTTCTTGATATGTTATGGTGATACTACCAAAACAATCGTAAAATGCTTTAGGGTAGAAGCATTAGTTATATCACGTAATGAGCATGCTTAAAAAAATTCTAAAGCTGCAATGAGGAAACAATTATTTCTTACACCTTCTAAATTATTATTATTTTTTCATTATGAAAGCAAAAGGATTGTTTATGAACTTAAATGAACCTGAAGTGGCAAAAGTGCTCGATTGCAATAATTTGCGATCAAAAGAATTAATTCCAATATAAAAACACATTTTTAATGTTTTATATATAAAAATCGGTGCTAGATGCCAAAACAATCCAACCAAAAAAGCTAAGTCTTCATCTACATCTATCTACATGACTACTCTGCAATTCACATTTAAGTGCTTGGCAGAGGGTTCATCGAACCACAATCATACTATCTCTCTACTATTCCACTCCCGAACAGCGAGCGGGAAAAACGAACACCTAAACCTTTCTGTTCGAGCTCTGATTTCTCTTATTTTATTTTGATGATCATTCCTACCTATGTAGGTTGGGCTCAACAAAATATTTTCGCATTCGGAAGAGAAAGTTGGTGACTGAAATTTCGTAAAAAGGTCTCGCCGCGACGAAAAACGTCTATGCTGTAATGACTTCCATCCCAACTCGTGTATCATATCTGCCACACTCTCTCCCCTATAACGCGATAATACAAAACGAGCTGCCCTTCTTTGCACCCTCTCGATGTCCTCCGTCAATCCCACCTGGTAAGGATCCCACACCGCGCAGCAATATTCTAACAGAGGACGAACGAGTGTAGTGTAAGCTGTCTCTTTAGTGGACTTGTTGCATCTTCTAAGTGTCCTGCCAATGAAACGCAACCTTTGGCTCGCCTTCCCGACAATATTATCTATGTGGTCCTTCCAACTGAAGTTGTTTGTAATTTTAACACCCAGGTACTTAGTTGAATTGACAGCCTTGAGAATTGTACTATTTATCGAGTAATCGAATTCCAACGGATTTCTTTTGGAACTCATGTGGATCATCTCACACTTTTCGTTATTTAGCGTCAACTGCCACCTGACACACCATACAGCAATCTTTTCTAAATCGCTTTGCAGCTGATACTGGTCTTCGGATGACCTTACTAGACGGTAAATTACAGCATCATCTTCAGTGCACTATCGGAAATATGTAGGTTTCTACAATCTTCCCGTTTGAAATTATGGTGTTAGCATCATTTACTTTAGTTTCCAGTAGATTCCATGCAGTATAATATTCGAAATTAAATTCGTCTAAAACAGTTAGCCTGCAACACATCATATCTGGAAATCCTTATAGACGGGTAACTTGCCCATTCAACACGCTCTTGAACGTTAATAGTTCATATGACGCGGATCTCCCCACATTTAGTCTGTTTTCACAGTTCTTTCATGTTTTTACAGTTGCTATGTACAGTAGCGTATAGCAGGTGTGGGGGAATATCTGAATCTTTGTAAGAGCTTCAGATACGCTGGCTGTTGTATTTACGAAAGGATTATTGCGACCTGAGCGGAATTAATTCCACCGTAATATTTTCATTTTATATCAGTGTCTAGTGATTTTCTTTTGGGGAAACTGCTACGAACGAATCACCATGATTTCGTGTGCCACTAGCAATAGCTTCAGTACACAAGAGCGTCTAAATTATTAGTAAAACTGTGAATTAGTGTAAGTAACATTCTGTAAATTAAATATTACTTGCGTGTTTGATAAAGCTATTAATGAAATCAATTTCCGTTAACGCTCAAGGTTGGTTTGTCCAACAGCCTTTCAGCTTTTTGTTATGTAGTTTGGGTGTAAATTTGGGAATGGCAGAATGTGGTGTGCATATTGCAAGACCTTCGGTACACGCACCATCAGATTATTTGACTTGTCGCTCTAACGAAGTAGGCGAGTGTCAGCAATATGTCTCTTGGTCATATCGTGTCGTGTTTATCTTCTGCCGTTAGGTCAGACGATAGAAGTGCCACATGCACACTTAGAGTAGCAGATTGACGGTGGCCAACTTTAAACAGAACTTCATTAATTTTCACACACATTTATTAAGATAATAAAGAGCATATACATTACGTAACTTGATTCTGGATGCTGTTTACTATTGACAATCTGAAGTTCCTTTGGTCTTGGTACGTTAATGTTATTCTCACATATCTCTGATACTTGACAAAGTGTCTATTCATTTATCTCCATGGCTATGTACAGGAATATGGTAATCTTCTTGGGTGCAGACTGAAACTTGACTATAGACTGGTGCAGACTAATGCAGACTGGTACAGACAGGTGCAGATAAATGCAGACTGGTGCAGAGAAATGCAGCCTGACTAATCGGAGGTCTGGACACTCGTTATAATACCTCGCGCGTTCAGGTATCACTGCGCGAGTGTTATCCACGAGGAGAAAAGGTTCTACGTTAGCAGCAATCAGGGGCTGCATTACATATTAAGACGTGGATCGGCGGAAGCAGAATTTGGTCCGTCTCTAAGGCAGCGCCATCTCGTAGTGCGGAGACGGACGAGCGCTGCGCCTGCGCTGTTGTGTTTAGCGGGGCGCGCTCTAGTGGAAAAGTTGTGTACGCGCTGACTACGCGGAACTATGTACACAAAACAGACAAATATTAAAAGGCGGTTGTGTTTGAAGACCGTCACAAGTACTTCATAGTGTAACAACCACGCCCCAATTTGCGGTAGGCTACGAGCATGTGAAGGGAAAAGACAGGGTCGTCTGTTTCTGACTTCCTCCGTCCCTTTGCTGTGCGAGATCCAAAGCGTAACTGGTGGAGAAGGAACAGCCCTAATTAACCACAGGTGCATTTTGAGAGGGCGTTCCTTTGAAGCCTGTTCCAAGCACTTATTTTTCAGACAACTTCTTGTTTTACTGACGTGTATCACTCGAGAGTCTTGAAGCAGTAAAAGTATTCTGCACCTGACAAGTGTTGGAAAGAGAGAAGCTGCGGATAGGGAGGCAACGGAGGGCCATAATTGGAAGGAAGGTTGGGAGGAGGGGGGTGTTAAAGAGAGACGAAAGGTAGAAAAAGGTACGGAGAACTCGGGAAATAGTTACCAAGTACTGTGCGTACTAACTGCGTTCACCAATAAGAGAGCTTTATTCTCCTTTCATTTGACGTGTTCAGTCTAAAGACACGCAGCTACGCGATAATACTAGATTTCCTGTGGTTCTATTCAAAAGTATGACAGTTCGTTAAAGATTATTATAGTATAGCTTTATTTATTCCCAACGACCTGTGTTCTTCTATACCTAATTTACCGCAATGATGGTCTAAAATGCAAATTTCAAAAACAAAACTACCCTGCAGCTTTAAATGGCAGTTATTCTTTTCTTCCTTGCTTAAGCATAGCCTTAGAGAAAAATCGCAAAACGTGTAAACTCACTGGAAGAGAAATGAATGCTTTTAAATAAAATTTGAATTAATGACTGAAGTTTAATGCACTTCAGGGTCATTCCATGGTTAAGGACGTAACGTTTGTGCAATTGACATTGAAATGTTAACATGAAAATAAAAAAAGAACAGGTTGCCCTAAACATGAACAACACAAATCGAAGGTTTTATGACGCGAGCTGAGTTTATTTGCCACTAAAAAAAAGTACAGGAAGTTTTAAAGACCTACCAAAACCTTCACTTTCCATGGAATGACCCGTAACTGAAATTTTAGTCGTGTATTTACATATACCACGAGCGAGATACCACAAACTAGCACCACGAATACTTCCCACTTTCAATAAATATTTATTGCTAATCGGAAACGGCCCACAGCTGGAATTTATGGAACGCCCGTGAATGCCGTGCGTATGAACTGCTAAATTTTTCATTTATTTGTGTACCGAATTTGTTAAATAACTGAAGAGCGATGTGTTTTCCGAAAGTACTCGAATGATATCGACGATGTCCGATAGCTGTAGAAGAATGCACGCAAAATAGTCGCCAGTTAGACCAGTTCCCGTGGTAATGCACATCTTTGGTATGTAGTTTTTGAATTCAGTCCAAGTTACTGTTTGTTATGGTTTTATATTGTGAAATAACAGCGGGCAACACATTTTATAAAGTGCTCGGCACTGAACCGATGATGTACGATAGAAGCAGATTCAACGTAGTAATAAGTGTCTGTGGCATCCCGACATTTTATGACAAACTTTACCTGTCAGTTCGCGAGGCCCCATTGAAGCAGCATTCAAGCGTATTTAGAACGTATTATTCTCCGCCGGAAAAAAAGAGATTCAAATGGCACTGAGCACTTGGGACTTAACTCCTGAGGTCATCAGTCCCATAGAACTAAGAACTACTTAAAGCTAACTAACCGAAAGACATCACACACATCCATGCACGATGCAGGATTCGAACCTGCGACCGTAGCAGTCGCGCGGCTCCAGACCGTAGCGCCTAGAACCGAAAGTTAACGTTTCCAGTCGTAAATTTTCGAGGCAAATAATTTTGTACATTAAGTTCTCTGTGGTTTCAGGTGACAAAATGAAAGAATAACAGCTGTAACGCAAAATATGGAAAACCCCATCTTATGGTAACAAAGTATAAATGAAACATTTTGTTACTCAAATTTATTTATGTACGCAGGGTGATTCTTATCAAAGTTTAAAAAACCTTCGAAGCGGCGTAGATGACGCTGAGACAAGTAATTTCATATAAGACGAAAGGGGCCGCAAATGTAGGGTTCAAATGGCTCTGAGCACTATGGGACTTAACTGCTGTGGTCATCAGTCCCACAGAACTAAGAACTACTTAAACCTAACTAACCGAAAGACATCACACACATCCATGCCCGAGGCAGGATTCGAACGTGCGACCGCAGCAGTCGCGCGGTTCCGGACTGAGCGCCTTAACCGCTAGACCACCGCCACCGGCGCAAATGTAGGGGAATACCCAAAAAGAAAGCGACAAATGTTGAACACGTGACGTAACCAGATGACGTACCTCATCACACGAACAGCTGTAGAGCTTGTAGGTCCTATATTTCCGGTAGGGGGTAGGTCTACACATTGCCCCACTGGGGTGTACTGTTTCCCTTCTTGCATTATCCTGTGTGATACTGTAGTGCTCGCGGTAGTGGTGATACAAGACTACAACGAATCGGTGTACATTTACGAAAGAACACAGGTCGGGGACTTTCTCCGCCCGGGACTGTGTGTTTGTGCTATCCTCAACACTTCATCATCATTCGGGAAAGTGGCGAGACTGGACAGTGCAACGATTTGGCATTAGTACGGGCGCTGATAACCACGCTGTTGAGCATCCCACAAGCCAAATATTATCGTCATCATCATTTACGAAAAAAAGAGGATTCTAGCCGTGCCCCCTCCCAGCGAGAGTAGGATCGGCAACCCCTGCCGCTACACGTAGGGCGAGATAAGTCATCTCGTGACGTCACATGTTCAACATTCGTCATCCACTGTTGGGGTAATTCCATACATTAGCGGTCCCGTGTGTCTTACATTAAACTGCTTACCTTAGCGTCATCTACGTCGCTTCGGGGGCTATGGAACGTTAATAAGAATAACCCTGTAGGCAGCAAATGCCATTTTTCTTGTTACTTAATACAAAGAAAATTAAACAGGTGATGTTCTAACTACAGCGAAACATGTACGGATAAAAGAAGAGGCGAATCCAAAAAGAAACTTTTAGAGGTTGTTGAGGGACAAATGGTTCTGAGCCCTATGGCACTTAACTTATGAGGTCATCAGTCCCCTAGAACTTAGAACTACTTAAACCTAACTAACCTAAGGACATCACACACATCCATGCCCGAGGCAGGATTCGAACCTGCGACTGTAGCAGTCGCGCGGTTCCTGACTGAGCGCCTAGAACCGCAAGACCACCGCGGCTGGCGTTGTTGAGGGACAGTATCTGAGTTAAAGGATATGCGGCCTCCGGCGGCTAGTAATAACGTAATTATGGTCTCTTCGGTTTGTAACCGCAGTCATCCTTCTTTCTGTGAAAATACGTTTACAGTACTGAAAACACCTGTAACAATCACAAAAACGTACAACACGGAACATAGGGTAATGTGACAACCCTCAGATGCAAAAGTGCTGTGGTGTGGTTGCCGTCAGTGCGGGAACAGGTCAGCTTAGAGTCGTTGTGCCGCTCTTCCGTTGAATTCTATGAGCTGCATATCGACCAACTCTCAATCAGTAAACGTATCCATAGTACTGCTATGTGTCACTGTTAAAGCGCAACTCACACTGCCGGGAAACAAGAGACGAAACAGAGCAGTACTGAATGCAAAGTTAGCGGCAGCGAGTTAAAGAGGATATTACTGTTGGCAACAGTAGGTGCCGTAAGCGAACGGAAACAAGATACACAGCGAATATTGTCAATATTTACCTTTTGTGCATTACTTCCAAGGAGACCGTGGGTACTTCATAACAAAATACTCGGAAGGTATCACTAAACAACCTCTCAAAAATTGTGGGTAGAGTTGTGGTTCACCCTGTACACTGAGGTGACAGAAGTCATGGGATACATCCTAATATACACGCAATTCGTGGTCTCGCGGTAGCATTCTCGCTTCCCGAGCAAGGGGTCCCGGGTTCGATTCCCGGCGGGGTCAGAGATTTTCACCTGCCTCGAGATGACTAGGTGTTCTCGTTGTCAGCATCATCAGTCTTCCCCATTACGGTCGGAAGAAGGCGAAGGCAAACCACCTCCACTAGGACCTTGCCTAGTACGGCGGTGCGGGTCTCCCACATCGTCCCCTACGCTCTGTTACGGAGTATGGGTCTTCATCATCATCATCACCTCCTAATATCGTGTCGCAGGTTCGAATCCTGCCTCGTGCGTGGATGTGTGTGATGTCCTTCGGTTATTAGGTTTAAGTAGTTCCAAGTTTAGGGGACTGATGACCTCAGCTGTTAAGTCCGATAGTGCTTAGAGGCATTTGAACCATTTTGAACCTTCTCTTGCTCGGCGTATTGCAGTAACTCGACGTATCATGGTTTCAAAAAGTCGTTGGAAGTTCGCTGCAGAAATATTGACCAATGCTGCCTCTGTAGCCAACATAATTGTGAAAGTACAGGATTTTGTGCACAAACTGACTTCTCAGTAACGTCCAGCAAACGTTCACTGGGATTCATGTCTAGGATCTGCGTGGTCAAATCACTCAGTGGAACTGTCCAGAATGTTTCTCAAACCAATCACGAAAAACTGTGGCCCGGTGACGGTGTGCGTTGTCATCCATCACAATGAAATTCATGAATGATTACAAATGGTCTCAAAGTAGCCGATCGTAACCAGTCGATGCTGGCTTCGTTTAGAGCGGAGGACCAAGTCCATTCCATCTAAACATAGCCCACATCATTATGGAGCCAACACGAGCTTACAAAGTGGCTTGTTGACAGTTGGGCTTCGTGGGTCTACGCCACTCCAGAACTCTATCATCAGCTCTTACCAAGTGAAATCGTGACACGTTTGAGGCGGTCACGGTTTTCCAGTCGTTTAGGGTCCAACCGAGGCGAGGAGAGGCTATGCAGGCGATGTGCTATTGGTGAAGGCACCAGAATCTGTGGACTGCATCCATATCCCATTAATTCCAAATTTCGTCGCACTATCCTAACGGATACGTTCGTCGTATGCCCTATATTGATTACGGCGATTATTTCACACAGTGTTGCTTGTTTGTTAGCACTGATACCTCTAGGCAAACGCCGGTGCTCTCCGTCGGTAATTGAAGGCCGTCAGCCACTGCATTGTTCGTTGTGAGATTTACTACCTGAAGTTCAGAGAGTAACAGTAGTTTGCGGCCACCATGTACAGTAAATTTTTCGGACAGTATTTTTCACGGTTCTGTAGGTTTCATTTTGGCAGTTTAAGTCTTTCTTCCATTTATACAGCTCACAGTCAGCTGTCACGAAGCAAAACCGGCTTTCACGCTGCTTTTCTTCTTCTTCTTCTACTTGCGCTTTTATTCTGCAGTTTTTGTAGGGTTTGGCAAGGTTAATTTGAAGGGGTGGCCGGATGTCCTTCGTGCCGCCACCCCGTACCACCCCCAACCCCCTCCCCCACTCCCCGCCCCCGGCACTGCGAGTGGTTTAATTGAGGCGGGACGTGGGGATCAGCCTGGTATTCACCTAGTGGGATGTGGAAAACCTCCTAAAAACCACATCCAGGCAGAGCCTCGTCGTTAAACCGCCGGGTGCATTCGATCAGTTGCCGGCACGCCTACCAGAGTCCATGAAGCAGCGCATTAGCGGCTCTCGGCTAACCTGGCGGGTTTTCACGCTGCTTAACAAAAAAATGGTTCAAATGGCTCTGAGAACTATGGGACTTAACATCTGTGGTCATCAGTCCCCTAGAACTTAGAACTACTTAAACCTAACTAACCTAAGGACATCACACACATCCATGCCCGAGGCAGGATTCGAACCTCCGACCGTAGCAGTCGAGCGGTTCCGGACTGAGCGCCTAGAACAGCGAGACCACCGCGGCCGGCGCTGCTTAACATTAAACGTTAAATAAATGAATTTAACTCAGTTTAATTTCCATTGTCAACACTTACGCTGCCGCAAAAGCAACTGGTAATCATTATGGACATTAAATGAAAGAACAGACTCTAAGCCGGCCGTGGTGGCCGAGCAGTTCTAGGCGCTTCAGTCTGGAACCGCGCGACCGATACGGTCGCAGGTTCTAATCCTTCCTCGGGCATGGATGTGTGTGATATCCTTAGGTTAGTTAGGTTTAAGTAGTTCTAAGTCCTAGGGGACTGATGACCTCAGATGTTAAGTCCCATTATGCTCAGAGCCATTTGAACAGACTTCACATAATTAATGTAACATATACATTCACCAGCCCACGCATCCCGTAAACTGAAAGTATGGCAGTACATGCAAAGCAAACTGAATCCGACTCGTGCCAAATGGTACGGTATTGGTAATTCCGTCCTTCGTCACTTTTTTTATGACATTCGACTAACAAGCGAGAGAGTGCAGGATGGAATATTGCGTGTAGAAGTTGTTCCTCATTTAAGCTGGTATCAGCTTCCTGATTACACCCTAGCGCATAATGGAGAGGCACGTCCTTTCGTCTACTAATCTCACGGTTTTGCGGTGCGGTCGCAAAACACATACACTAAACTTATTACAGTGAACAGAGACGTCAATAAACGAACGGATCATAACTTTGCGAAAATAAAGAAAGTAAACTTTTCTCTCGAGGGAAGATTTGAACGAAAGACCTCTCGTTCCGTAGCTGCTCACGTTCACCACGGGAACACGGCACTCCTGAGCTCATACTATCCTTCATGTTGCCAATCTTGTGCATGGACGACTCAGTTTGTATAGTTTGCTTATTTTTTTTATAGTTCCACACAATTTCTTCCTGTTTTCTCGAGTGATCTGTGTTCAGTTTTTCAAGGCCTATCGACTGTGCCAATTTATAACTAAATCTGAGGGGGGTGCGATGGGGAGGTTCCCTTGTTAGTATGTAGGCCTCCAGTTGGTGAGCTGAAAATGCCGGGGACTCCGTCAGTAAGTTAGCCGCTCAATTTTGATTCTTTTCCGTCCGATTGATGGGATATTTGTAATGTCTTGCCTGCACTATGAATTCGTGGTGTACAAAAGATTTGCAACTGCCATCGGATGCAACCTACCAACGTTTTCTGCACGACCTTCCACATACATACTGAAATGGCCGATGTCACTGTTACAAAACGGTTATTTTTATTCATTGCATAAGCTTACCGCCCGGACGAAACAGCCTCGTTTGTATCTGGAATTGGTGCAGCACTAGAAGAGCTTGTCAAGTGCAGATTCAGAGATGGGTCAACTGCTGCGGGCCTCTCTAGTGACAGAGCTTTATCCGGGCACTGCTGCGATAAACAGGCTTCTTCCCTTGCTTAGTTGTACTGCTTCACGGCAAGTGCTGCTCGTTCGTCACTCTTCTGTTCTTCGTCATACTCTAACGTCCGCTTCTCTACGGTGCCCGAAGCACCGGTACTGGATGAGGTGATGGTGTCATTGCTGCGATAATCGCTGAGAACTTTCATGGCCTTCTCGACCGTTGAGCGTTAGGAGGCTGCCGGTCTGCCGTCGAATGGCGCACGGCCGCAAGCAAAGGGGCCTCCCCCTTAGAGCCCGCTCCCATGCTTAAAATAACTTTGCGTGGCTCCTGTGCTAACTATTGCACCCTACTAGCGTGTCACAAGAGCAACAACTTAGGTCTTCCTCACGTACATAGCACGAACGCAAATGACTTAGTGACACAAGATACTCAAATCGAAGTAAACGACGCTCCGCGACTACAAGGATGTTAACGCTCCAGACTCACGGCGCAGAATCGCATTGTTCAGTACTACAGCCGCATGGCGAGGTACGAATTCGGCAATTTTCAATAGCAAAAATACTCGCAATGCTTCTTAGCAGTTATTTTTTTGGCAGGGTCTTTCTTCTACATCTACATTTATACTCCGCGAGCCACCTAACGGTGTGTGGCGGAGGGCACTTTACGTGCCACTGTCATTACCTCCCTTTCCTGTTCCAGTCGCATATGGTTCGCGGGAAGAACGACTGCCGGAAAGTCTCCGTGCGCGCTCGAATCTCTCTGATTTTGCATTCGTGATCTCCTCGGGAGGTATAAGTAGGGGGAAGCAATATATTCGATACCTCATCCAAAAACGCACCCTCTCGGAACCTGGACAGCAAGCTACACCGCTATGCAGAGCGCCTCTCTTGCAGAGTCTGCCATTTCAGTTTGCTAAACATCTCCGTAACTCTATCACACTTACCAAATAACCCTGTCACGAAACACGCCGCTCTTCTTTGGATCTTCTCTATCTCCTCTGTCAACCCGAACTGGTACGGATCCCACACTGATGAGCAATACCTGAGTATAGGTCGCAACGAATGTTCTGTAAGCCACCTCCTTTGTCGATGGACTACATTTTCTAAAGACTCTCCCAATGAATCTCAACCTGGCACCCGCCTTACCAACAATTAATTTTATATGATCATTCCACTTCAAATCGTTCCGCACGCATACACCCAGATATTTTACAGAAGTAACTGCTACCAGTGTTTCTTCCGCTATCATATAATCATACAATAAAGGATCCTTCTCTCTGTATATTCGCAATACATTACATTTGTGTGTGTTAAGGGTCAGTTGCCACTCCCTGCGCCAAGTGCCTATCCGCTGCAGATCTTCCTGCATTTCGCTGCAATTTTCTAATGCTGCAACTTCCCTGTATACTACAGCATCATCCGCGAAAAGCCGCTTGGAACTTCCGTCACTATCTTAAGGCGTAGTCATCCAGTACGAAACGTTTCAGGGCACGTTTCGACATGTCGGATTCGACCATTCCTTTGTAACAGACTATTTGTCAACTTCAGGAAACCCTGAGAGCTTTCAACTGCGAAGCGTAAACTGCTGCAGGCGAGAACAATATAAAGAGGCGTTGCCATAGAGACTTTCAAAAACATCGCGTTGCAGATCTGCGAAGCAGCTGCGTCCAGTTTCCAGAAACTGTCCAGAATACTGTACATATATGCATATTGTACAACTGTATTTATTTGTAAAAATTTTTCACGAATACGAAAATGAAATTTTTTCGATATTTTGCTACAAACACAGTTTATTTTTTTTGTTTCAGTTTCTGACAGAGAATGGTCAGTATTAATAACCGGGCAAGTGTGTGTTTGTGTGTGTGTTTGTGTGTGTGTGTGTGTGTGTGTGTGTGTGTGTGTTTTAAATTTAATACGAAGTAATTCTGGTTATATCTCAGTATCCTTAAATCATAACGTGACGTGTGCAATGCAGATGCAGAAACGAAACAGACTTAGCACGCTAATTTCTGCGTAGTGATGACTGTATAATACAAAATTAAATTAATCTGTAAATATACGGATCGTGTGGGGTCCACAAACTCGTTTATAACAAGCACATGTTTCGATGTTTTACTGTAAGGCAGCTGCAGCGGCAAAGTATAAATTCTTGTGCAGCAGCTTTACCGCAGTAAGAATGGATATTACTGGGGAATGGTTATTACTGTACTGCTTTTATTACTTTCGTTGAGTGTTGTTGCAGAAACAGTAAAGGTAATTGCAAGCTTCCTCGCTACAAAATGCGCTTGTAGACGTTACTGCCTTTAATATGTCAGCGCCGGGCATGTTATTTGCAGAGCCATTTCCCAGAAATATAACTTACCTGAACCGTAGACTGCTTTAATGAGGGAGCTTTAGATGCTGTATGCTAGTCCGAATCGATACAGACGACGTTATTCAGCTTTGGAATGTGAAGTGTTTTCCAATAATACTTCAGTGTCTGTGTTCATCTTATTTTGTAGCCCATTGTTACATCTGTTTCCACAGTGCGGTAGTACACTTCATCGTCAAACATACGAACAAATCGACATTGATACGAAGTTAAAGAAGGAAGTATTCAACCAAAGCAGAAATTTCGTGTTCGAAAATGTCTCATAAAATGGAATTTTGATAGTACGACTATAAAGCCCCATTTCTCACAAGACATTACGGCCGCAGATGTCAGTTCTCTCCTGGTTCAGCGGCACAAAAACTGTTTGTTGTTAAATTTCGAAGCAATGTCTACAAAAACATTATCCACAGTCAAAAATAAACGCAATTTTTGAAGAAGAAATTAGTCTCTTCTATTTCTGTCACAAAAATTTTGAATTTTTAACATTAATTCCGATCAGTTTCTGTAGAAACTTTCAAAACGATGTTGCGCTATTGTAACCTGTGCTACATTTCACTATAGCCTTTCAGTTTAAATTAGAGTTACACTGTATCGATGTAGACGGGATGATACGAATTAAGTATTTTATCTAGAAAATTCGCGCAGTGCTTAGGACAATGAAATTATATGTGGAAGTTGCAGTTTCGCGTTTCCTGCCACTAAACCAATGTTAAATTTTCCGCGGTTTCCCAAATCACCTGTATCGAATGGCAGAATGAAACGAATCGTGTTTGCGAAAGTTTCAGTTGTCTCGTTCTTACCATACTCAGTGTAATGCACACTTCTCACATTTCTTGCTCCAGTCCTTGAGAGATGACTCCTTCCGCAGCGATTTGCAGTAAATACAGATTGCGATCACGTAGCTGACATCCGGGATAATTGCCGTGTACAACACTTGAGCAGTGCACAAGTGGGGTTGATGAAACTCATTGATGTAATGATTGTTCATAACATGCGTATGCAGTTAGGTTGTCTGCAACACATCCAGTAGGTGGCTGAAGATGGGTCGTGGAGTATTCAAAGAAATATTGCTGTCATGCTCGTGCCTTCATTGGACAAAATAACCTAGCGATACATCGCAGTACTTACTGCCACGACTTGTTACTGAACAACCACACGGACGTAGTTTATGTGATAACGTTTAATAACGTGAGGCGAGTACAAAACTCTTTCTTTCCCTTCCAACATCCTTTTCCAGACTGGGCAGTACTCTGGTTTCTAATTTTATTACCATGACCTGCTCCCCTTCCAATCTTGATCACTGATTTTCAAAGTCCGCAGAATTAAAAAGCCAGTGAGATGCTTTTGCTGATTCTGTCTACCAAACACTGGTATATCCATCTCCACTATCTTCGTAATAATTCATAGTTTCTCGCCGGCCCATGTGGCCGAGCGGTTCTAGGCGCTTCAGTATGGAACCGAGTGACCGCTACGGTCGCAGGTTCGAATCCTGCCTCAGGCATGGATGTGTGTGACGTCCTTAGGTTAGTTAGGTTTTGGTAGTTCTAAGAGTAGGGGAGTGGTGAACTCAGATGTTAAGTCCCATAGTGCTCAGAGCCATTTGAACCAAAGTGGCTATCGCCAAGCGTGAGCGTGCATCGTTTTCCTTTCAATTCTTTCTCTGAGAGGGATGAGCGGGCTGCTAACTTGTTGATGTTCTAACAAGCCTACCACAACAAAGGTCAAAATTTTAATAACGATTGTGGTGTTGCTCACGCTGCTAAATACTGCATTTTCGGGCAACAACAGTCATTATGTGGCAGGTGTCATTAGAGCACAGTTAATAGTAATTTCATGTAATAATGAAAAAACTAGGCACTCATCTTCTTGTGTTTCCCACGCTGGTCTCGTTGTATTATCATGGCTCAATCGTTGAAAATCTAGGTGGTTATGATTCCAAGCTCGGATGCAAAGAGGCCTAGGTTTTAATCTGCTATATTCAAAAGTTTTGTAGATGCGCTTCACAAACCATTCTTGGAGATTACACTTTTACTGGACAATGGTGATTTAAAAAAATAATCAGCACCCCGAATTTAAGTTACACTTCCTTTTAATTGCTTTTATTGCAATATCACGTAGCTCACAAAACACCACTTCACATTACAAAATATACTTGAAAACATCTTCCTTACATTTTATAAGCCAACTACAAAATACATCTTTCCAACATGACGTCCAAGACTTGACCTCTTTAAGGTCCGACTCTCTAACAACTCAACAACTAACTAATAATCGCTTACGCCCCCAAAAATCAGAGTTACAAGTACGTCAAAGACCATAGTGACAAAAGAAAGAATACACATAAGAATAATATCATTGCAATAAATATATCGATTTATCACAAATGAAATAAAATCTGAACGTTGTCTCAGAAATATGTTAACTACTTCTACAGAAACACAGTAGAATATTACTGGAATCGAGAGGTTCAGGTGAGGTGCCGTATGGTTGCGTAATTCAAGTACCATTACAATGTACAGAATATCTAATAATAAATCAATGCTTAAATGTACAGCTCTTAAACTGGCAGTACATTTACAATGTGTAACCGATTTTCTTTTTTATTTGCCGATACGTCGATATTTTTTTGTCGATGTATCGATAATTATTTTGTTATATCCAGGGCCGATAACGATATTTTTGAATGTCGATATGTCGGATTCGTCACATTCTTACAAATAACAGTCCTAGTATCCAGGCATGCGGGTATAAGAGCCTTTGCTGCTCAGGTGCGCCTCCCCGAATCCCGGAAACCGTGTGCTATCTCGCTCCTGACTATGCGGGAGGTTCGTGTGGTTAATAGCTAATGATCATTCAGTTCCACGTAGCGTTATTGTGCATATAACCCTGTGTAATCTACTGGCGAGATCTAGATTGATCCTCTAACAGAGGAATGCCAGTGTGTGTTAATTGTTAGTGGAACGCCTACGAGCGCCTGAGCCATCCTTGGAATTAATTACGTCGCTGCATCGTGACAACTGCGGGATTGCCTCACACAATTACTGTCACTCTGTTGCCGACCCCCCCAAATAAGTTTTGTTTACCACAGGACTGCTAATTACTGGCCAAGGCCCCGCAGCGTAGGAACGCCGGAAAACGAAACTCAATATATAGCACCTCCCCTAATTACAGCAGAACAAGAGGTAACTGTTCAAAGTTGCTGCAAGTTCCAACATTGTGCAATCCCCGCCAGACAGCAAGAAGTACCTACAGGGTGTAACTAAAATACCTTCATGGACTATGAGGACAGTTTCCTCGCATCAAAAGAAGAAAACAATGTCCAATAAACATGAGCTCTAAAAGGTGTATCCTAAGAGTTGATCATCTTCGATACTGTGAAAAATCTATCTTCTATTGAGCAAGTGTCCATAGCTCTTAAGATATGCATATTAGAGCCCACGTTTACACAAGTTTTTTTTTTTCTTATAGAGTGTAACGAATACGTCCTCGTAATCTTTAAACGGAATTTAGTTAATCCCTTCATATTTGCAATCTGCTTGACCAAAATGTAGCAGATATGTTGCTGTTGGGCTTTGTTACAAAGGGGAAGCCACGACGTTGGGATCACAGATTTACTTCAAACTTAAAACAATATAATGTGCAGGTAATAAGATACACAACTATGGCAGTTCCGAGAAAATCACAAGAGAGGTTTTACGCATCTGTTTTGTAACTACACTACTGGTCATTAAAATTGCTACACAAAGAAGAAATGCAGATGATAAACGGGTATTCATTGGACAAATACCAGAACAATTACCTCTGGCCGTAATAACGGCCTTGATACACCTGGGAATTGAGTCAAACAGAGCTTCGATGGCGTGTACAGGTACAGCTGTCCATGCAGCTTCAACACGATACCACAGTTAATCAAGAGTAGTGACTGGCGTATTGTGACGAGCCAGCTGCTCGGCCACCATTGACCATACGTTTTCAATTGGCGAGAGATCTGGAGAATGTGCTGGCCAGGGCAGCAGTCGAACATTTTCTGTATCCAGAAAGGCCCGTACACGACCTGTAACATGCGGTCGTGCATTATCCTGCTGAAATTTAGGGTTTCGCAGGGATCGAATGAAGGGTAGAGCCACGGGTCGTAACACATCAGAAATGTAACGTCCACTGTTCAAAATGCCGTCAATGCGAACGAAAGGTGACCGAGACGTGTAACCAATGGCACTCCATACCATCACGCCGGGTGATACGCCAGTATGTTGATAACGAATACACGCTTCCAGTGTGCGTTCACCGCGATGTCGCCAAACACGGATGTCACCATCATGATGCTGTAAACAGAACCTGGATTCATCCGAAAAAATGACGTTTTGCCATTCGTGCACCCAGGTTCGTCGTTGAGTACACCATCGCAGGCGCTATTGTCTGTGATACCGCGTCAAGGGAAACCGCAGCCACGGTCTCCGAGCTGATAGTCCACGCTGCTGCAAACGTCGTCGAACTGTTCGTGCAGATGATTGTTTCTTGCAAACGTCCTCTTCTGTTAGCTCAAGGATCGAGACGTGGCTGCACGATCTGTTACAGCATTGCGGATAAGATGCCTGTCTTCTCGACTGCTAGTGATAAAAGGACGTTGGGATCCAGCACGGTGTTCCGTATTACCCTCCTGAACCCACCCATTCCATATTCTGCTAACAGTCATTGGATCTCGACCAACGCGAGCAGCAATGTCTCGATACGATAGACCGCAATCGCGATAGGCTACAATCCGACCTTTATCGAAGTCGGAAACGTGGTGGTACGCATTTATCGTCCTTACACGAGGCATCACAGCAACGTTTCATCAGGCAACGCTGGTCAACTGGTGTTTGTGTATGAGAAATCGGTTGGAAACTTCCCTCATGTCAGCACGTTGTAGGTGAATGCTATTAAAAGCTAGTCATTTGCATATCACAGCATCTACTTCCTGTCGGTTAAATTTCGCGTCTGTAGCACGTCATCTTTCTGGTGTAGCAATTTTAATGGCCAGTAGTGTAATAGATATCTGCGGAGGTGCCGGATGTCAGAGTTTCATGATTGACAGGTGGAGCCGGAACGGTAGCTCATCGTGTTCGGTCAGAGAGCTGGCTGGTCTCTGAATAAAATAATTCGATGGATTTCATGTGAAGTCCGCTACGAGCAAATACAACGAACAGTGACGAACAGAATGAAAAAAAATAAGAGGTTAGCATTCTAGTTTTGTAAGACGAACGTGTATGAAGCGACTGTTCGATTCCCGCTCAAATTTAATTAAGTTTTTTCATCACTGTTCATATTATTTAATTAATTTCATTTGAGAGGTAATATAATGAAAAACAAGGCACGTGTATTTGCATGAAGTTTCAATTTGTGTTTCGCATGGCAGTGTGATAAGTACCATCCTGCATAGTTTGATATCGGCAGCACATTGGACGAATAATTGTACATTAATTAGTCTTGTGATCTGACACACGGTGATGTATTATATAACTGACTGTTAATAACGTCATTCGTATCATTTATTTATTTACACAGCTTACGGCTACATTGGAGCACTAAAATCAAACATAATACAACAGAGTCTACAATGATTAAGTTTAGGCCTTGGCAGTCCGAAATTTATTCGTTTCCTAAAATTTCTTCATTCGCTGTGATCTGGCTGCTTGTTCTTCTGCAGAAATGACAGACTTCTTCCGTTCTGAGGTTTCGAATGTAAGCCGTGTGTATTTGTTCTTCAAAAGCAGTATCTCTTCCCTGTGTTGAATTTAGTGTGTGATGATGTTCAATTCATACATATCACTTTGTACTTCCTTAAACCAGATGTTTTGGGTTTCACTGTTCCAGAAGTGGTCCGAAAGTTGCTTCAGGATTCTAGTATTTAGTAGGCGAGATATGTGGCCGAAAAATGCAGTCCTTTTCCGAATTGTATCAGTAATGGATTCACTTTCTTTATACACTGCTGAATTGGGACAAAGTCTCCACTGCCCAGTAACTTGATGTTTTTTACTGATAGTTGTTCGGAGTATTCTTCAGATGGTTCAAATGGCTCTGAACACTATGGGACTTAACTTCTGTGGTCATCAGTCCCCTAGAACTTAGAACTACTTAAACCTAACTAACCTAAGGACATCACACACATCCCTGCCCGAGGCAGGATTCGAACCTGCGACAGTAGCGGTCACGCGGTTTTTGTAGGTTGGCCATCTGGTTCTCTGCGCTCGCTGTAGTTTTACTGTTCTTCTATCTATTGATGTTCTTTCATTAGCATTCCAGGTAATAATCTCAACAAGATATTTAAACTTCTTTAGTACTTCAATTTTTTTTATCATTATGGAGTATCATATGGGATGTGTCAACTGGGGAGCTGGACATCATTTCTGTTTTGTAAACGAAAATTGCAATCCAACCTTTGCCGCTAATCGTTCTAGTTGTTCTATCTGAACCTTAGCTAACAACGCCAAATCATCTGCAAATCTTTCTTCCAATCTTAACAGATGGTGAGAATATCCTCTTCCATTCACGCATGACTTTCTCCAACACACAATTGAACAGTAATGGAGACAATCCATCGCCTTGTCGAAGGCCAGTATGAATCTCAAAAGTTCAGAGAATTCATTTCTGAACCTTATCGCCGGCCGGGGTGGCTGAGCGGTTCTAGGCACTACAGTCTGAACCGCGCGATCGCTACGGTCGCAGGTTCGAATCCTGCCTCGGGCATGGATGAGTGTGATGTCCTTAGGTTAGTTAGGTTTAAGTAGTTCTACGTTCTAGGGGACTGATGACCTCCGAAGTTAAACCATAGTGTTCAGAGCCTTTTGAACCATCTGATTTGATATTTTCACGCAATTTGGGTGCATAGATTCTGAGAAATCAGTACCCAGAACAGCCACCTCTGACCGTAATAACGGCCTTCATACGCCTGGGCATTGAAGAGAATGCGCTAGCCAGAGCAGCAGTCTAACATTTTCTGTATCCAGAAAGGCCCGAGCAGGACCTGCAACATGCGGTCGTGCATTATCCTGCTGAAATGTAGGGTTTCGCAGGGATCGAATGAAGGGTAGAGGCACGGGTCGTAACACATCTGAAATGTAACGTCAACTGTTCAAATCGCCGTCAGTGGGAACAAGAGTTGACCGAGACGTGTAACCAATGGCACCCGATACCATCACGCCACGTGATACGCCAGTATGGCGATGACGAATACACGCTTCCAATGTGCGTTAACCGCGATGTCGCGCGGTTGCAGACTGTAGCGCCTAGAATCGCTCGGCCACTCTGGCCGGTGAAAATATCACATGTCAGTTCTAGTATAATATATTTGTCCAATGAATACTCGTTTATCACCTGCATTTCTTCTTGGTGTAGCAATTTTAATGGCCAGTAGTGTATTAAATGTACATAGAAGCAAGAATAATTATGAAATACAAGGTTTTCAAAGAAAATGAAAGAACTAAAGGAAAAATAAATGTGGGACATTCTAGTAACCATTGTAATATGAAGTGCCGGATAAACAGAAGAGAGAGAATAAGGAATAGTGGATTCGATAAATGAGGAATGTTAACTATAAAACTAAAGCTGGAGTATCTGAGAGGACCCACAGTGACTTTGTCGTAGCCAACCTGGTCGTAGAATTACGGCTCCTTCCCTTCGTAACGGAATGCATGGCTTCTTCTCCAATTCGGCCCCAAAAATACTGCGCTCAAACGGATGAAACACTAAAACGCCCAAACGAAAGCTTATACAAGTCAGACAAGTGGCGTATATGAAATTCCTCTGCATAAATAAGGGAACTGAATCACAAGTGCAGCTGCCGCACTCGTGATGATCGAATGAGCGTCAGATAAGAAGATGGTAATTAAAATTAAATGCTCTAAATGAGGGAAATGATACGAACTTCAGTGCTACGGAGGCATACGTCCTCTAGAGAACGGAGCAAGGAATATATGCAACCTGACGCTTTAAAGGAAAACGTTAATATACCTGCTGATGCTCCAGTCTGGCGTGGGAATTTTTCTGAAACCTAAGTTCGGCACACAGCGCTGAATCAGGTAAGTTCTCACGCCGAAATGCACGGGTAAGGTCGCAGATCTTAGCTCCTTCACTCGAAAGCTAAATATTCGTCAGCACTGTATAGTTTTCTTGTTTCCTAAGATTCAACTAGAAGGTTTAGAGAACAGTGCAAGACATTGACACATTTCGGGTTGTTAAAGACTGTGCTCTGCCATTTCTCATATGTCGTAACCGAATTATCTAAGATGAAAATTAAATCTTCGGAAGATTATTATCGGGTCAACGCGAACTGAAACCTGAAGTTTATTGAACTGTCAGGGACACAGACAAATGAGAGCAAGACATGCCAGCTTCATATTCGTAAATTTAAGCGGATGCCCATAAGTCGTTGTGTTGACTTCTGTTTATAGTTACTGTTACACAGCTGATTACACATAGTGTTTTTCCTACCATATGCTAAATGAAAGAACAGGAAGAGCCGATTTTGTGTAGCCACCGCTTTCGAAATCAGTACTTGGAACTCAGGTGTTATTCCTTTGTATTTTGTTGCCTATTGTGACTGTCACCGGTTTTCGCTGACAAGAGGTTAGCAAGCCGTTATTTGTGCGAGGTGAACTGTTCTCTGCTTGCTACATCTCAAGAAAGGACGTACGCTGAAGAACAAAAACCTTGCTTCTGGGTAACGGCTTCTCATATTCAAACGTTACATCACGTCTGTTACCTTTTATCTGATGTAACATCTGGCATTCGGTTTAACGACTCCGAAAGAAAAGCATTAGCTTTTATAGTTTAGAACTCGGAATAACAACGGACAGAGGCCTTAGCAGTGAATGCTTTTGCTGATAAGCTCTCCGGCAACACTGAACTATGTAGCCCCTTCCTAGTATCTTTGTTCCTTGTACGAGTCAGTGGCCTGAGTCGAACATCTTAGTCGACAACCACACTTGCTGCGACAACCTTCGAATCCAATAAGAATTCAGGAATAGTCATCTCAACAATCTCTCTCTGCCGGCCTGAGTGGCCGAGCGTTTCTAGTCGCTACAGTCCGGAACCGCGCGACCGCTTCGGTCGCAGGTTCGAATCCTGCCTCGGGCATGGATGTGTGTGATGTCCTTAGGTTAGTTAGGTTTAAGTAGTTCTAGGGAACTGATGACCTCAGAAGTTAAGTCCCATAGTGCTCAGAGCCATCTGAACAAATATCTCTCTCTCTCTCTCTCTCTCTCTCTCTCTCTCTCTCTCTCTCTCTGTGTGTGTGTGTGTGTGTGTGTGTGTGTGTGTGTGTGTGTGTGTGTGTGTGTGTGTCTAGTCAGCTCCTGTTCAACTCTTGTCACGTACACTATTCACGCCTTAACATTTGATATACTATATACTGATATTTGTTTCTTTACGGCCGGACAAAATACTGTAAAGCATTAATCGCATCTTTTCGCTTCATTCGTTTTTTTTACGAATCGTCATGGATTCGTGGCTGTAATAAATTTATGCAATAGGTGAATGGAAATTAATGTTGAAGTATTTCTAAAATTTTTAGCGAGGTGGTTTCTTTAGAAAGAACGCGGCCGATTTCTTTTTCAGTCCTTGTTTAAGCTAAGCTTAGGCTCCGCCACTAATGACGTTGAAGGCACGTTAGACACAGTTTTCCTTCTTTGGTTTTGGTATTAATATGTGCATTTTGGTTGTAAACAAATTTTGATGTTCCTATTTCGGCAATGTTTGAAATCTTACTACGTTAGACGGCAAGAAAAAGGAATAAAAGTGAGATACTGTTAATACTTTCATCCTTCTTTACCTCCGCTGCATTACTGCAGATGACGTGTCACAGAGCACATTTGTTCTGTGCATGAAGTACACGTGAGGTGCCTAGTTGTTTCCACTGCCCTGTGTGGAATACATAAGTTCTTGTACACCTCACCAACCTGCTGTCTTCATGATGATGATGTCCCTCAGCGCAGAAAACAGCACTCAGGTCGTGGATTCTTTTTCTTGAGGCTGAAATTAACTTCGCAATGAACTGCTGCTAACAATAAACTATAACTCATCTGGGATGCCACTCGCGTTTTTATTGATATAGACACGAGAAACTATTCTTGATCACAACGTATTGAAGATATCTTTCCACAGTCATTATATCTGACTAAAATAACACGAAATACATCCTGCCACAGACAACATGTCTGTCTACTGGAACCGTCAGAACTGGAGAATTAAATTACATGAATCAAATACTACTATTACAGACAACATATCTGTACCTAGCGACGGTCGGAACTGTAATAAATAAAATTGCATGAAACAAATACTGCTATAACAGACAACATGTCTGTCTACTGGAACGGTCAGAACTGGACAACCGGACTGCCAGAGACACTTCGCGCGCCAAGCCAGCAAGGCATGACCCGCACTCCACCGAAGTGCATCGGCAGTAATATCGTCAGTCTTTTGTTTTAGTAATACTTTGATTTTAATAACTTTGAAATGACTGATTGATAGCTGGCTGTTGAGAGATGTTTATTTAAAAAAATTGAAGTAATTTGGATGACAGGTTTAATTAATAATAACAACTAAAGTTTATTGTTTTGGCGCCCTACCGCCGAACACAGCTGCCAATCACAGAGCAGCAGCATCATGCAGGCGGTCTTTCTCACGGGAATGGTACCGAATCTAACATGTGTCACCGGTACCTCATCCCACACTGCGTCATCTCTATGCTTCTTGCATCTCCACTGCCCTGGGAATAGCTGCCTGGAGCCCAATACGATGGTTGAATAAGCCAGAAATATTACAGTTACTTTCCTCACAACCATCGCCCCATGTACACCCTGATGGATACGAGTGTGAGTTTGAAATAAAATTCTCAAGGTTTTCGTAGCACTTCACCACATATTTCGTTGTTTACATTCTAAAATAGTGCAACACCTGGATGCAGCGATGTGCGGGCTTCCACTGGCAGCGACACATAATCGAACTAAGAGCCCCAAGATCTACCATTAAGGATAGTAGATTTAACATTTTAATGTTCGGTTAATAAGTTGCCGTCCATTTATCTAAGAATAGGTGATGAATGCAGCTAGCCGCTATCTCTGTGTAATATCTGTATAGACGTGTATCTGTTGCCTTTAAGATCTCTTCACCTTCACACATAAATCTATACAGTAAAGTAAGGCCATCTCAGTTCTTGGCTGATCCGTGATAAGACAGGCGAAAAATTAGACTAATAGAGGATTATTAGTATTATCTCTATTTTCATTCGCTCTCTTTCTCTCCTTTATTTATGTACAGTTTTTAATATAATATTTCATTACGTGAAATCAGCCAAATAGAATCTTTGGTGGAGTCCTTCGTCTTGGTAATCAGCGGCTGGCTTGCTGTAAGAGATCTTTACATTTATTATTACTGTTAAACACTGCAGTCAGTCCGGAGAATCAATCGTTTGGACAATTTGTTCCTTTTACGAAAGATTGCGAATTCCAGATGTGTACGAAGCCTTTTTGGACGATTTAACACAGACTCAGTGATTGCAGGCTCTCTTTGACACAGCTGAAACTTCCCCACTAATTACAGGGCCAACGTGATCATCAAATGATTCAGAAGAAACTCATTCGTTCATTCACTCCAGAACAAAATTGTCACAAACCTTATTTATGGAGGAAATCGTGTATTAAATCCATCTCCATTACATGTCCAGATCTCCAGTGATTCCACGCCTTAATTATTTTCCTTTTACAGTCTCTTTCTCTTCAAACAAACCGCTAGCGGCACAAATGTTAATTGGCTCGCTTTAGCGAGAAGGAAAGCAGAATATGTATCTCTCCGCAACACGTCAATCCCTCAACAGATACTCCAGACGCTGTCCTAGTTACTACTCTAACAACCATGGAGAATGCATATATGCTTCTCTGTTATTTCAAAGAACAAACGCACTAGAAAATACTTTGGCGTCGACGAACTGTCGCCGCATATTTTACAAGAAAATCAGACCAGATAACTTTTCCAAAGTGAATGAATGTGGATGGTTTAATTGCAAATAATTAATTGGTGCGTGGTAGAGGGTATTTGCTGTGGGGACATTACATACAGTCTATTGTCCAACAGACTGTACTTCAACTTGTGTGCAGGCAACGGAACAAAGGCGTGAAACAAGAACAAACAGTTTTTTTGTGTATTAATATTACGTAGTTTCAGTAAATTATTTAATTCATTACTTCCAATAAACTGAAGGTACCGTTATTCTAGTAACTTCAGCGTTGTTACTTCGCAACGGAGAACTACGGCAACAACACAGAGCAGCTCCTTCACTCAGGTAGATTTACACAATGCGACACTGTTGCATTAAGTGCTAGCCGTACGCTTCGCTTGTTCAAGCCAAGTTCACACCTGAGCGCCGTTTTCTGCTTATTTGCTGCCAAGCAGTGGTGACCGGCTCATACGAACTCAGCAAAGTTTACCAGCTCAGCACTCGGGTTCCGCAACGTCCCCTCCATTTCACTTCCCGCCAGTAACCTATCCCTGCAACTAGCAGCAGAACCGTAATTTTCGCTTGGTTAGTCCCCGCAACACATCAGTAAGCCACGTTGTAGTAGCATGGCAGTGTTTAGCTAAAGATTACTACCACATTTTATTACGAAATTTCAAGACCGAGGATACTCTGACAAAAGTGTTTAAAGAAAAAGTGAATAATAACGAGCTTCCTTTGTGAGTAGTCTTATTTAGACTATTTTTTTTTATCTGGCGATAACATTAAATCTGTTTTACGACACATACGTCAATAAATGCAATCTGTTCATCAATTTGCCGTTGCTCCATTTTATCGTGGAAGAATATTTCTCATTGCCGGCCGAAATTGGCCGAGCGGTTCTAGGCGCTACAGTCTGGAACCGCGCGACCGCTACGGTCGCAAGTTCGAATCCTGCCTCGGGCATGGATGTGTGTGATGGCCTTAGGTTAGTTAGGTTTAAGTAGCTCTAAGTTCTAGGGGACTGAGGGCCACAGATGTTAAGTCCCATAGTGCCCAGAGCCATTTTTTCAATGCATTCAGAACATACGGCCATTTACGTCACATATTTTGAGGCTCGCAAACTCGCTCATCAGAAGGTGTAGATAAAGTACGTATACACGGTGGTCAGAAACAAGCTGAAAAGCTTGTAAGGGTGTTGGAGGGAGGTTGTGCTGAGGAAGAGTCTTGAGAGAAAAAAAAAAATTCGACCCGCTGCCGCAATCCCGAGTTAACTAGTACTGAAGTTGGCCGATCAGGCCGTTGTGCGCGCACATTCAAGTAGCCAACCAGATACAATTACATACTTTTAGATGGCAGACCTCTCCCTAGTCCTGAATCGGTAGAAGTCGGTAAACGTACTGTCAGTTGTTCTCATAGCGTAGGCGGCAGCGCACGATGCTGCTCAGCCTTACGCTCGGGTTCGATTATTACTACCATCCCATGTCCAATTTTTGTATCGCTCACTTGTTAGGTTTCAGGAAAACAAACGAAGAACGCGTTTGGCGAAACGGTAACTGGTGACTTGAATTTGTGCGCGCAGCCAACTTCAGTACCAACCAACTCGAAAATGGTGCGACGTATCTAATTTGTTTCTGAATCATTTCTCAGCACCACCTACCATCCAACATCAGTAACAGCTTTTCAGGCTCTTCCTGACCATCCTGTATACATAATTAAGTTTGTACCGAACCAACAGAACGCAAATCCTATTCGCAATGGCCTTCTCTACCTGAAAAGAAGGTGCAAAATTTGGTTAGAGGGATTATTGAACCTTTGCTTGACCCTAGTCGCAGTGAGTTATCAGCGGTATTTATTTATACAAAATAGACTTACTCTGAAGAGCCAAAGAAACTGTTACGCCTGCCTAATATTGTGTACGGCCCCCGCGAGCACGCAGAAGTGCCGCAACACGACGTTGATTATATGATAGCGGAACAAACACTGGTAGCAGTTACTTCTGTAAAATATCTGGGAGTGTGCGTACGGAACGATTTGAAGTGGAATGATCATATAAAATTAATTGTTGGTAAGGCGGGTCCCAGGTTGATGGGTTCAAATGGCTCTGAGAACTATGGGACTTAACTTCTAAGGTCATCAATCCCCTAGAACTTAGAACTACTTAAACCTAACTAACCTAAGGACATCACACACATCCATGCCCGAGGCAGGATTCGAACCTGCCACCGTAGCGGTCCCGCGGTTTCAGACTGTAGCGCCCAGAACCGGTCCCAGGTTGAGATTCATTGGGAGAGTCCTTAGAAAATGTAGTCCATCGACAAAGTAAGTGGCTTACAAAACACTCGTTCGACCCATACTTGAGTATTGCTCATCAGTGTGGGATCCGTACCAGGTCGGGTTGACAGGAGATAGAGAAGATCCAAAGAAGATCAGCGCGTTTTGTCACAGGGTTATTTGGTAAGCGTGATAGCGTTACGGAGATGTTTAGCAAACTCAAATGGCAGACTCTGCAAGAGAGGCGCTCTGCACCGCGGTATAGCTTGCTGTCTAGGTTTCGAGAGGGTGCGATTCTGGGTGAGGTATCGAATATATTGCTTCCCCCTACTTATACTTGCCGAGGAGATCACGAATGTAAAATTAGAGAGATTTGAGCGGGCACGGAGGCTTTACGGCAGTCGTTCTTCCAGCGAACCATATACGACTGGAACAGGAAAGGGAGGTAATGACAGTGGCACGTAAAGTGCCTTCCGCCACACCCCGTGGTTGGCTTGCGGAGTATAAATGTAGATGTAGATGTAGACGTGGGATGGATTCTGCTAATGTCTGAAGTAGTGCTGTAGGGAACTGACACCACAAATCCTGCAGGGGTGTCCATAAATCAGTAAGAGTATGAGATTGTGGAGATACTTCCTGAATAGCACGTTGCAAGGCATCCCAGATATACTCAATAATGTTCATGTCTGGGGAGTTTGGTGGCCAGTGGAAGACGGTTCCTGGAGCCAGTCTGTAGCAATTCTGGACGTGTGGGGTGTCGCATTGTCCTGCTGATGTTGCCAAAGTCCGTCGGAATGAACGGTGGACACGAATGGATACAGACGAGCAGACACGACGCTTACGTACGTGTCACCTATCATAGTCGTATCTAAACGTAGCAGGGGCCCCATATTACTCCAACTGCACACGCCCCACTCCATTGCAGAGCCTCCACCAGCTTGATCAGCCCCCTGCTGACATGCAGGGTCCATGGATTCATCAGGTTGTCTTCATACCCGTCCATGTCCTCGATAGAATCTGAAACGGGACTCGTCCGACTAGGCAACATATTTCCAGTCATCAACAGTCAAATGTCTGTGTTGACGGGCCCAGGCAAGGCGTAAAGCTTTGTGTCGTACAGTTATCAAGGGTACATGAATGGGCGTTCGGCTCCGAAAGCTCATATCGATGATGTTTCTTTGAATGGTTCGCACACTAACACTTGTTGATGGCTCAGTAATGAAATGTCCAACAATTAGCAGGAGGGTTGCACTTCTGTCACGTTGAACGATTTTCTTAATCGTCGTTTGCCCCATTCTCTCAGGATCTTTTTCCGGCCGCAGCGATGTCGGAGATTTAGTGTTTTACCAAATTACTGACACTCACGGTACACTCGTGAAATGGACGTGCGGTAAAATCCCGACTGCATCGTTACCTTGTAGATGCTGTATTCCATCGCTCGTGCACAGACTATAACACGAAGTTAAAACTCACTTAAATTTTGATGTCGTGCCATTGTAGCCGCAGTAAACGACTTAGCAACTGCACCAGACACTTGTCTTATATAGGCGCGTATCTGAATGCTTACGCCAATATCAATTTCTTTGGCACTTCAGTGTATTTTCTGTAGTTCGATCGCTATCTTATTTCAAAATGACCGATTTAGAACTGTGGCTCCCATCCTCAGATCATATGTCCCAATTAGAGTAACCTGCCCTAATGAAACTGTCAGTTCAGTCCTACATACGGCACTCATGTGTGTGTCAGTTAACTGCTCACTCCTTTTCTTACCCTTCTGACTTTGTGTATACCGTTGTTCTAATAGTTTTCACTTACACTGATGGCCATTAAAATTGCTACACAAAGAAGAAATGCAGATGATAAACGGGTATTCATTGGACAAATACCAGAACAATTACCTCTGGCCGTAATAACGGCCTTGATACACCTGGGAATTGAGTCAAACAGAGCTTCGATGGCGTGTACAGGTACAGCTGTCCATGCAGCTTCAACACGATACCACAGTTCATCAAGAATAGTGACTGGCGTATTGTTACGAGTCAGTTGCTTGGCCACCATTGACCAGACGTTTTCAGTTGGTGAGAGATCTGGAGAATGTGCTGGCCAGGGCAGCAGTCGAACATTTTCTGTATCCAGAAAGGCCCGTACGCGACCTGCAACATGCGGTCGTGCATTATCCTGCTGAAATGTAGGGTTTCGCACAGATCGAATGAAGAGTAGAGCCACGGGTCATAACACATCTGAAATGTAACGTCCACTGTTCAAAGTGCCGTCAATGCCAATAAGAGGTGGCCGAGACGTGCAACTAATGGCACCCCCATACCATCACGCCGGGTGATACGCCAGGATGGCGATGATGACTACAAGCATCCATGATGCTGTAAACAGGACCTGGATTCATCCGAAAAAATCACGTTTTGCCATTCGTGCACCCAGGTTCGTCGTTGATTACACCATCGCAGGCGCTCCTGTCTGTGATGCAGCCTCAAGGGTAACCGCAGCCATGGTATCCGAGCGAATAGTCCATGCTGCTGGAATCGTCGTCGAACTGTTCGTGCAGATGGTTGTTGTCTTGCAAACGTCCCCATCTGTTGACTCAGGGATCGAGACGTGGTTGCACGATCTGTTACAGCATTGCGGATAAGATGCCTGTCTTCTCGACTGCTACTGATACGAGGCCGTTGGGATCCAGCACGGCGTTCCGTATTACCGTCCTGAACCCACCGATTCCATATTCTGCTAACAGTCATTGGATCTCGACCAACGTGAGCAGTAATGTCGCAATACGATAAACCGCAATCACGACAGGCTACAATCCGACTTTTATCAAAGTCGGAAACGTGATGGTACGCATTTCTCGTCCTTACACGAGGCATCAAAACAACGTTTCACCAGGCAACGCCGGTCAACTGCTGTTTGTTTATGAGGAATAAGTTGGAAACTTCCCTCATGTCAGCATGTTGTAGGTGTCGCTACCGGCGCCAACCTTGTGTGAATGCTCTGAAAAGCCAATCATTTGCATATCACAGCTTCTTCTTCCTGTCGGTTAAATTTCGCGTCATCTTCGTGGTGTAGCAATTTTAATGGCCGGTAGTGTATGTTTCCCGGACGGGAGGCTGGGATGTGTGTCTGTACGTGTATAATGGTAACGGCCAAGGAAGCAGTTGGAAATTTTTGTGGTTGTAAGATGCTACGAAATTAAGTAACATTTCTCTTCATTACTTTTTTTTATTGACGTCAGTAGTGGAAAGAAAAGTTTCCGACGGCGGTGTTGTGAACAACATGTTCTACCTCCTTGAGTCGTCTTGGACTCTCCAGCCTCTAGCTAGGAAGGTAGTTGCAAGTCGATGTCAAGCGCTCTAACAGCATTGATGGTGTTTGCGAGATTGTTTAGCTATAGCCAAAGTTACACGCAGAACGGAAGTTTACCGGCGGACGCGAAGGTTAGCTTGTTACTGTCTGGAGCCGGCCGTGGCGTGCTTCCTCTGGTCTCAAACGGCTTTCGCTCAACTGGCACGCTCCATTCCAGTTTATAACGCCTGAAAAACATATTCGGTACTGATTTTTAATTATCTGCTAGTAATACACCACAGAACCCGGACTTCCATGTATGCAAGCAGTAAATAAAAAAAAAAACAGTATAATCCATAGAACTGGCACATGGCTCTTCGGAGCAACCTGAGTAATTTCGGACTGTATTGATGTTGAAATATGGTTACTTGCTTGTAAGTTTTGTTGTTGTATTGACATTTCAGAAGCTGAAAGTTAGCAGTTCTTCTGCCTCAATAATATTAGAAACTAACTCTTTAAAGATGAACAGTAAGAAGTTATTCCTATGTGCAAAACATAAGCAAAGAAAGCTCTCTCCAGATTTTTAGAAAATGCATTTATTTCCATTCTTCAGAAGGGAAGTGGTTCTAAATTTAAATATTACAGAAACCCCCGTAGTTACACATCTGTTAACTATAATGATCAATATTGTTGCATGTCGACTAGAACAGAACTTAGAGTTGTTCGGGCCGGAGTTGTTCGGGCCGGAGTTAGTTCAGTGAGAGTCTAGGAATAGGTAAGCAACATTTGCTCTAAACTTCATTATGAGGGGAAAAATGGAGAGGAAGTTACTTAACATCAGTCAGTTACCTTCCGAAAGGGATAAACTCTACTTCACTCGTGTAGAATTTTAAACTTCAGGTACTGTGTAGCAACATGGAATTACAAGAAAGAACTCGGGTACTATTAACTGAAATACAAAAAAATTTAGAAATTCGTGAAAGTGTGGATCAGGCTGTGGACTGTCACATACAGGGTGTCCCAGGAGGAATTGATGATATTCACGGATATGACAGGAACAGTCAAGAGCCAATGTTTAGTAGACGTTTTGCTTCGAATGATCGTTTGTCATATCTTCGAATATTGGCCATGCCTCCTGGGACACTCAGTATGAAAACTATTTTCTACTCAGATGGTCCCCACGCCGGATGTTCCAGTCCTCCCTCGGGCATAGGTGTGTGTGTTGTCCGTATAGTAAGTTAAAGTTAGATTAAGTAGCGAGTAGGCTTAGGGACTGACGACCTCAGCAGTTTGGTCCCATAAGACCTTACCACAAATTTCCAAAATTTTACTGAGAGGGAGCTCTAAAGGAAGTAATGTGTAAGAAACGAGAATGGTAACAAATTTCTTGATAAAGGGGAAAGTACTTTGACTGTTCTGGCAGACCCAAGGACAACTAGAGGCTACATTTAAAAAAATGCTAGAATTATGGGAAAAATATACAATTTCGAAACAAATATGTCGAAAACGCAAGTAATTACCTTTAGTTTAAGAATTAAATTGAAATGGGAATTAATATTGGAAATAGTTTCTTAGAATAACTGCTGTTATTTACTTAATTTAGGTGTAAGGTCGCCTTGGTTACACCAAGAAAATGAGGATTACGAAGTGTAATTTCTGAAGCTATAACTCTTTCAACGAGTAGAATTTTTTAGTATTGCGTTGACATAGTTACGAAATAGTTACCAGCAGTTTAAGTATGAAGTTTCATTTCGTAAACTTACGGTTCTGAAGGTAAGCGAATTCCGTTTGAGAAATATTACAGGCCCAGGAAAAAAGTAAAATGGACTAAAGATTTAACAACTCAAGGATTTTCGAAAAGGGGGTGAGACGGATAATATGGAAATCCACCGTCATCAGAGGGATGATATCAACACGGGAGAGGCACGATAAAAAATTCTGTACAGAAAACTCGTACCTCGAAATAGAATGTGACATAAAAGCTCTAACATAAAAGTTAAATTAGCCTAAAATTTTGGTGCATACAGTTATTTTGAGGTAAATCGCTTCCAACTAACTGAAATCAGCGAATTGAGAGGTCAAGTAAAATGTTAACATGCCACTGAGATGACTTTGGTACCAAAGAAATTTTGTTTCCTTTATGTTTACATACAAGGTGGTCAGAAACTCACTGTAAAGCTTGCAAGGGATTTGCAGGGTAGGTTGTGTTGAGAAATAATTGTCTAGGAAAAAATTAGAGACGTTGGGGCGTTTTGAGTTAATTAACATTGAAGTTAGCCAATCAGGCCTTAGCGCACGCAAATTGAAGTGGCCCGCCAGAGGCAGTGTCGCCACACGTGTTCTTAGTTTGGTTTCCTAAAACCGAACAAAAGAGCGAAAGAAAAACTCTACATTGTGCGGTAGTAAGGATCGAACCCGAGCGGAAGGCTGAGCTCTCTCCTGCACTATCATCTACGCTGTGAGAACAACTGACAGTAATTGTATCTGGCGGGTCGCTTGAGTTTGCGGACGCAGCAGCTTGATTGGCTAACTTCAATGCTAATTAACCTGGAAACGGCGCAACATACCGAATTGTTTCCTTGACAGTTACTTCTCAGCAGAACCTACCCTGCGACATCGTCAAAAGCCCTCTAGACTATTTCTAACCACCCTGTATAATGCTCCAAAAAATGAGAGAAGTGTCACCTTAACTGCCGAATAGTTTTGTTTAGAGAGAGAGAGAGAGAGAGGGAGAGAGAAAGAGAAAGAGAAAGAGAGACTGTGTGTGTGTCTGTCTGTGTGTGTGTGTGTGTGTGTGTGTGTGTGTGTGTGTGTGTGTGTGTGTGTGTGTGTGTGTGCGTGTGTGTGTGTGTGTGTTTCGTAGAGACAGATAAGCTGGAATACAATGCTCTCACAAAACTGGTAGTTTGCCAATAAACAAGAAAACTTTCTGTAGGCTTACATGAAACTGTTTGAAATGAAGACAGAATTTAAAAAAATAATAGTTCAAATGGCTCTGAGCACTATCAGATTTAACATATGAGGTCATAAGTCCCCGAGAACTTAGAAGGACTTAAACCTAACTAATCTAAGGACATCACATACATCAATGCACCGCCGCAGTGACGCGATTCCGGAGTGAAACGCCTAGAACCGCTCTGTCACAGCGGCCGGATACAGAATTCAAGCTTCACGTTACTATTGTCGAAGTTGGTCGAAGTAAGGGACATAACAAAACCGTAATCACGGATGAAAACTTTAAGAGATTGTACAAAACGTTTTGGGCGAGGGACTATAAAGGCGTACGAAACAGCTGATTCCATAGGCGTATCAGAAGAATGAGTATGGAGAATAAACGCGAAGAATCAGTTAAGAAAAGTCTTTGTGCTAATTTGGTGCTGAATTTTCTTAATACTAATTTTAAAAATGTGAAGAGTAATGTCACAGTATTGTTTTAGACATTTTAAGAAAATCTTGTATTGTTTTAGACATTTTAAGAAAATCTAGCTGATTCTAAGTGCCAAATGGTTGCTGTGGATGATAGTATTTCACCACTTCACGCCGTAAACGAACACAAGGCAGTAGATGGAATACAATGATATGGCAAGGCAAGTCGTATTTCTGTCTGAAAGACTAAGGTTGTTCTTCTGCCATAATGAAGGTTTTCTTGTGGCTGATTACGTTATGAAGGGGATAAACAATAACTGGCTCGTGCTGCGCAAGTTTTCAGGACGAACTGGTTGAAAAACACTTGCAGTGGCCTGAATAAGAGGCTTTCAATCCTGCCTACGAAGATGCTTAGCCAATAGAAAGAGTAAGGATTTTATGCAACAGTTATTGGAACATCCACCGTATTCGCCACCCTGTAATTTTTACTTCATTCCACAGTTGTGGGGTGACAGTTTTGAGTCTATTGAAAAGCTTACGAGAGAAGTAGACGCAGATTTTGCATACCGTACGGATAGAGCTCGTGGCCTGGAAAACTTTGGGCTTTGTCTAATAAGGAATTACAGCAATAAATATACACGTTTCAGACAGAATACATCAGTATCTGAGCACCAAATACCAGGTGCACCAATATGAAATCAGCGTTTTTTGTGTAAATGGAATACTAATTTTGAATTCAAAAGTAAAAACATTTTATTCAAAGCACTGACCATTGCCTTCTATATATTTGGCCACCTTCCTGGCAAGTTGTGGACACGACGCCAATAGAAATGTTCGTCTTTTGAAGCAAACCAATCAGACATCCAATTTTCGACTTCTTCGTAGGAATCGAAGTGTTCCTCAGCCAATGCGTGTCCCATTGATGAAAACAAATGGTAGTCGGAAGGGGCCAAGTCTGGTGAATACGGCGGGTGGGGTGGCAGCTCCCAGCCAAGTGTTTTGATTGTATCCTGAACTAGTTTTGCTTTGTGTGCAAGCGCATTGTCGTGTAAAAAAATTACTTTGCCATATCTCGTGGCCCATTCTGGTCTTTTTTCGATCAATGCAAAGTTCAAATTGATCATTTGTTGTCTGTAGCGATTAGTGTTCACAGTTTCACCGGGTTTTAGAAGCTGATGATATACCACACCTTTCTGATCCCACCAAACACAGAGCATTATCTTCTTGCCGAATCTATATGGTTTTGCAGTCGATGTTGATGGTTGTCCCGGATTAACCCATGATTTTTCCCGTTTAGGATTCTTAAAATAAATCCATTTTTAATCGCCAGTAACAATTCGATTCAAATTGATTTTCTTTCATGTCTTTGAAGCAAAATTTTACAAATGGTTTTTCGGTTTTCTGTCTTTCATTCAATTCATGTGGCACCCATTTTCTACACATTTGGATCTTTCCCATAGCTTTCAAACGGTCAGAAATTGTTTGCTGTGCAACATTTAGCATTGATGCCATTTGGTTCTGACTCAAAGTATCATCTTCGTCCAATATTGCTTGCAATTCGGCGTCTTCGAACTGTTTTGGCGGTGTTCCACGTTCTTCACTTCTTACATCTAAATCATTATTTCTGAACCGTCGGAACCACCTTTTGCATGTTGCTTCTGATAGGGCATGATCACCATATGCCTCGACAAGCATTCGATGCGATTCTGCAACACTTTTTTTCAAATGAAAACAAAAAATTAATGCTTTCCGCAAATCATCACTTTCTGGTACAAAATTCGACATTGTTAACACGATGAAAACATATGTTCGTTCCATGACGTGATGCATACTAAATATCTTTGACAGATGTCATACCAACCAAACAAAAAAAATTAAGGCTCGTTCACAACAAATGTTCCCTATCGACATATTTGTATCCTAACGCTCATTTCGTACCGGTACACCTGCTCTCTTTCAAACGAGAGGGAGGGCACTCAGCTTGGGTAGTTCGTGTAGCAATGTTGACCAGTGTGTTGTGGTGGTGCACGGCTAGCGTTTCTGCCTCGCAAGCAAGAAGACCCGGGTTCGAGTCCCGGCCGTAGCACAAATTTTAATACATTTATTCTGCTTCGACCATTAACGGAGACAAAAATCGTTATAAGTGTGAACACAGTCGAAGGATAGTGTAAAGTGACGTAGATATCTAGTTCCATGGTAAACGGATGTAGTGCAAGGCGTCGCTTTGGACGGCAGTAATTACCGTGCGCTAGCCCGTCTGCCGGCACTTGAGCCTCCACTAGGGCGAGACCACACGGCCGTCCTTCAGCGCGATCTAGTCTAATCAGGCTGTAGAGTGCCGAGGGAGCGGGCGGGCGCTGTGGACAGCAAACCGCGCTGTACTGGCCGCTTCACACAGACAAAGCGCGCTTTGCCGGGGTGGAGGTCCAGACTCAAGTGGCGCCACCTGCTCTGCTGCAGAAGATTCCCTAACCCAGCTCAAAACAAACTGACAGAAGTCACTTATCAATGAGTAGTAAAATGCCTAAGGAATTATACCAGAAACATCTGAAGGATAAAAATTGTTTTCTTATACAATTAATTAACAGGAATAACTCACAATTCTTACACTGGATTTCCTGTTGCTCTAATTTTCGAAGTCTGTACGTAATAGTCGTTGGCCTAACCTAGATTTAAAAATTATTATTGTACTAATTTAAACTGCAGTACTGCCAGTGGTTAAACGTTATATACACTACAGGCCATTAAAATTGCTACACCAAGAAGAAATGCAGATGATAAACGGGTATTCATTGGACAAATTTATTATACTAGAACTGACATGTGATTACATTTTCACGCAATTTGGGTGCATAGATCCTGAGAAATCAGTATCCAGAACAACCACCTCTGGCCGTAATAACGGCCTTGATGTGTCTGGGAAATGAGTCAAACAGAGCTTGGATGGCGTGTACAGGTACAGCAGCCCCCATGCAGCTTCAACACGACACCACAGTTCATCGAGAGTAGTTCAAATGGTTCAAATGGCTCTGAGCACTATGGGACTCAACTGCTGTGGTCATTAGTCCCCTAGAACTTAGAACTACTTAAACCTAACTAACCTAAGGACATCACACACATCCATGCCCGAGGCAGGATTCGAACCTGCGACCGTAGCAGTCGCACGGTTCCGGACTGCGCGCCTAGAACCGCGAGACCACCGCGGCCGGCATCGAGAGTAGTGACTGGCGTATTGTGAGGAGCCAGTTGCTTGGCCACCATTGACCAGACGTTTTCAATTGGTGAGAGATCTGGAGAATGTACTGGCCAGGGCAGAAGTTGAACATTTTCTGTATCCAGAAATGCCCGTACAGGACCTGCAAGTTGCGGTCGTGCATTATCCTGCTGAAATGTAGGGTTTCACAGGGATCGAATGAAGGGTAGATCCACGGGTCGTAACACATCTGAAATGTAACGTCCACTGTTCAAAGTGCCGTCAGTGCGAACAAGAGGTAACCGAGACGTGTAACCAATGGCACCCCATACCATCACGCCGGATGATACGCCAGTATGGCGATGACGAATACACGCTTCCAATGTGCGTTCACCGCGATGTCGCCAAACAGGGATGCGACCATCATGATGTTGTAAGTAGAACCTGGATTCATCCGAAAAAGTGACCTTTTGCCATTCGTGCACCCAGGTTCGTCGTTGTTTACATTATCGCAGGTGCTCCTTTCTGTGACGCAGCGTCAAGGGTAACCGCAGGCATTGGTCTCCGAGCTGATAGTCCGTGCTGCTGCAAACGTCGTCGAACTGTTCGTGCAGATGGTGGTTGTCTTGCAAACGTCCCCATCTGTAGACTCAGGGATCGAGACGTGGCTACACTATCCGGTACAGCCATGCGGGTAAGATGCCTGTCATCTCGACTGCTAGTGATACGAGGCCGTTGGGATCCAGTACGGCGTTCTGTATTACCCTGCTGAACCCACCGATCCCATATTCTGCTAACAGGCATTGAATCTCAACCAACGCGAGCAGCAGTGTCGGGATACGATAAACCGCAATCGCGATAGGCTACAATCCGACCTTTATCAAAGTCGGAAACGTGATGGTATGCATTTCTCCTCCGTAGACGAAGCATCACAACAACGTTTCACCAGGCAACGCTGGTCAACTGCTCTTTGTGTATGAGAAATCGGTTGGAAATGTTTCTCATGTCAGCACGTTGTAGGTGCCGCCACCGGCGCCAACCTGCTTTGAAAAGCTAATCATTTGCGTATCTCATCTTCTTCCTATCGGTTAAATTTCGCGGCTGTAGCACGTCATCTTCGTGGTGCAACAATTTTAATGGCCAGTAGTGTATATAAAAACAAGCCCAGACTTGTATTACTTGTATTTATTCCAATCTTGTGTTAGCCTCTCTCTCTCTCTCTCTCTCTCTCTCTCTCTCTCTCTCTCTCTCTCTCTCTCTCTCTCTCTGTGTGTGTGTGTGTGTGTGTGTGTGTGTGTGTGTGTGTGTGTGTGTGTGTGTGCAACCCCAATAGCAGGTTGCTGGTTCCTACACCCACATTTTTTTATTTCTGGATCGTAAGTACACTTATGTTCATAAATTAAAGATAATGCTGATGCATAGTGAAACAACGCTATGGTGGGCGGTTTTCGGGTTTAAATCACCTCGGGGTATGGCCATGCGGTTCATTTGACCTGTAGTCATCGCAAGGTGGCGCTGGCAGCAGTCCACATACGCAGATGTGTGTTGGTGCATGTCAGAGTGCGGTGCAGTGAGTAAGTGTGCAGACGTTTTCAGACGTGGTAATGGTGAAGGTGTGTTGTAAATGGCTCAAGGAGCACATATTGATAACGTTATTAGGGTTAGAATACTAGAGAGACTGGACGCTGGTCAAACACTGCAGGTCGTAGCAGGGGGCCCTGCGTGTGCCAAAAAGTGTGATCTCAGGATTATGGCAACGATTCCAGCAGTCAGGAAACGTGTCCAGGCTCTGCAGTACGGAACGTCCACAGTGTACAACACCAGAAGAAGACCGATATCTCACCATCAGTTGCCGCAGACGGCCACGGAGTACTGCAGTTAGCCTTGTTCGGGACCTTACCGCAGCCACTGGAACAGTTGTCTACAGACACACAGTCTACAGACGACTGAACAGACATGGTTTATTCGGCCGGAGACCTGCTGGGTGCATTCCACTGACCCCTGCTCACAGGAGAGCCCGTAAAGCCTGGTGTCACACATTACAAGGTCATTAGAATAGTGGTCCCAGGTTATGTTAACGGACGAGTCCAGGTATAGTCTGAACAGTGATTAACGCCTGGTTTTCATCTCGCGTGAACCAGTAACCACATACAAACCCCTTAATGTCCTTGAAAGAGACCTGTATGGAGGTCGTGGTTGGATGGTGTGGGTTGGGATTATGATTGGTACACGTACACTCCTGCATGTCTTTGGCAGAGGAACTGCAACAATTCAGGTGCTTCGGGACGTCATTGTGCACCAGTATGGCCGCCTTTTCAGGGGTGCAGAGGGTCGGGACGTCATTGAGCCCCAGTATGGCCGCCTTTTCAGGGATGCAGAGTGTCCCACCTTCCTCCTGATGGATGATAACGCACGGCCCCACCGAGCTGTCACCGTGGAGGAGTACCTTGAAACAGAAGATATCAGGCAAATGTAGTGGCCTGCCTGTTCTCCAGACCTAAACCCAATCGAGCACGTCTGGGATGCTCTCGGTCGACGTATCGCTGCACGTCTTCAAACCCCTACGACACTTCAGGAGCTCCGACAGGCACTGGTGCAAGAATGAGAGGCTATACCCCAGCAGCTGCTCGACCATCTGATCCAGAGTATGCCAACCCGTTGTGCGGCCTGTGTACGTGTGCATGGTGATCATATCCCATATTGATGTCGGGGTAGATGCGCAGCAAACAGTGGCTTTTTGTAGCACATGTGTTTCGGGACGGTTTTATGAACTTAACAATACCGTGGACTTACAGATCTGTGTCATGTGTGTTCCCTATGTGCCTATGCTATTAGCGCCAGTTTTATGTAGTACCACGTTGTGTGGCACCATATTATGCAATTATCCTTAATTTATGAGCATGGGTGTAATATGTTGGTTGATTTGGGGGAGGGGAGCAAACACAGAGATCATCGGTTCCATCGGCCGTGCCCTTTGAAAGGAACCATCCAGGCAATTGCCTGAAGCGATTTAGGGAAATCACGGATAACCTGAATCTGGACGGATGGACGTGGGTTTGAACCATCGTCCTCCCGAACGCGAGTCCAGTGTGCTAACCACTGCTCGGTAACTAATCTGTGTACCAAATTTCGTTGAAACCGTTCCAGGTGTGTAGGATGAGCTGTTTACCCGTGGCTTTGTCCGCGTACGCTTATTTTAAATATATTTAACATATTACACGCATATTTGTACATATGTTTCACCTGTGTTGTGTCTTGCCCACTTGTCTCGTATAGGATGCCTAGGGGCTGCTGCGTTCTCTGAGTGCTATACAACAAATCAAACAAATAACATTAGTAGTTTTATTTCTATAAAGCAGATTGATAATACTTCTACATCTACATGGATACTCTGCAAATCACATTTAAGTACCTGGCAGAGGGTTAATGGAACCACCTTCACAATCTTCTATTATTCCAATCTCGTATAGCGCGCGGAAAGAATGAACACCCATATCTTTCCGTACGAGCTCCGATTTCCCTTATTTTATCTTGGTGGTCGTTCCTCCCTATGTAGGTCGGTGTCAACAAAATATTTCCGCATTCGGAGGAGAAAGTTGGTGATTGGAATTTCGTGAGAAGATTCCCTCGCAACGAAAAACGCCTTTCTTTTAACGATTTCCAGCCCAAATCCTGTATCATTTCTGTGACACTCTCTCCCATATTTCGCGGTAATACAAAACGTGCTGCCTTTCTTTGAACTTTTTCGATGTACTCCGTCAGTCCTACCTGGTAAGGATACCACGCCGCGCAGCAGTGTTCTAAAAGAGGACGGACAAGTGTAGTGTAGGCAGTCTCCTTAGTAGATCTGTTACATTTTCTAAGTGTTGTGCCAGTATAACGCAGTCTTTGATTACCCTTCCCCACAACATTTTCTATGTGTTCCTTCCAATTTAAGTTGTTCGTAATTGTAATACCTTGGTATGTAGTTGAATTTACGGCTTGTAGATTAAACAGCTTTATCGTGTAACGGAAGTTTAATGAGTTCCTTTTAGCACTCATGTGGATGACCTCACACTTTCCGTTATTTATGGTCAACTGCCACTTTTGCACCATTCATTTTTTCTAAATCGTTTGCAGTTTGTTTTGACATTCTGATGACTTTATTAGTCGATAAACGACAGCGTCATCTCCGAGCAACCTAAGACGGCTGCTCAGATTGTCTCCCAAATCGTTTATATAGATAAGGAACAGCAAAGGGCCTATAACACTACCTTGGTGAACGCCTGAAATCACTTCTGTTTTCCTCGATGACTTTCCGTCAATTACTACGAACTGTGACCTCTCTGACAGGAAATCGCAAACCCAGTCACATAACTGAGATGATACTCCATAAGCAAGCAATTTTTCTAAAGGCCGCTTGTGTGGTACAGTGCCAAAAGCCTTCCGGAATTCCAGGAATACGGAATCGATCTGAAATCCCTGGTCAATAGCACTCAGCACTTCATGTGAATAGTTGTGTTTCACAGGAACGATGTTTTCTAAACCCATGTTGACTGTGTGTTAATAGGCCGTTTCCTTCGAGGTAATTCATATTGTTCGAACACAATATATGTTCTAAAATCCTGCTGCATATCGACGTTAACGATATGGGCCCGTAATTTAGTGGATTACTCCTACTACCTTTCTTGAATATTGGTGTGACCTGTGTTACTTTCC
This sequence comes from Schistocerca gregaria, assembly GCF_023897955.1. Taxonomy (NCBI): domain Eukaryota; kingdom Metazoa; phylum Arthropoda; class Insecta; order Orthoptera; family Acrididae; genus Schistocerca; species Schistocerca gregaria. The sequence continues at coordinate 133,429,013 of NC_064931.1, read as the reverse complement.
AGTCTTTGGGTACGGATCTTTCGTCGAGCGAACGTTTGTTTATGATTGTTACGTATGGAGCTAATGCATCAGCATTCTCCGAAAGGAACCTAATTGGTATACAGTCTGGACCAGAAGACTTAACTTTGGATTTAGAACAAGCGTCGCAAGCGATGGGCGAAATGCAATACAAATCAAGGTCCGTGCTATACACGATGCTCAAACAACCAATGGATATGGATCACTTGATATCATAGCACGTTCTGCTAGGCCAGGCTAATACTCTGCGAATCCTGTCCACAAATGACCGGGCGAGGCAGCCAGGAGCGGCGCTTATATTCACTTTGGCTAGATGCCACTCCTATTGTGGTGCGGTCGTAATCAGCGCATGATTGGCCGACTTTGTTCCACCGCCTTCTCTGGTCTTGCGTTTTTCTTCTTCGTTCCCTCGCTTATGATTCAGCCAGAACAATCTGTACATAGCAAATTTCGTTCTGCAGTTTAATTTCCACGCAGCTCAGTGTTTCACGTCGTATCTCGCGAAGTATGTTCTGTACAGTGACTTAATTTTGCGGGTGGGTCCAGTGGTATATATGGCCACAGTCTGTGAAATGTGTTGTGAATAGAGGTACAGCGCAATGCGGCACTTTCTCACGCATTTCAGTATTTGACGTCAGACTTTCTTAACTTTTTGTGTCGTACAGTGATACAATTTTGCTGGTACATTCGGTGGTATGTGTGAATACTGTCTACAAAACGTGTCGTGAAAACAGTTAGTAGTAGAGGAGTAATAAATAACCGTTGTGCCTCGGCGGCAGTCTCACTGCATGAATAGCAAGAATGTAGTAAGTAATAAACTTTTTTCCTTTCACCATTTTGTGGGGCTTGTCAGCGATAAAGTTTCATAAAGGTTTGACAGTAAGTGTAATGTTTTTTTGTAAATGACTAAGACCTTTCGTTCTCAAATTATGGATCAATAAAATATAGGTTTTCGAGCGTCGTGGGCTACACTTTTTCATCTCCACCACGTTTGATAGGCTACCTTATACAGGGTGTTGCAAAAAGGTACGGCCAAACTTTCAGGAAACATACCTCACACACAAAGAAAGAAAATATGTTATTTTCACATGTGTCCGGAAACGCTTACATTCTATGTTTATTACTTCTCTTCAAATCACATTAATCATGGAAGGGAAACACACAGCAACAGAACGTATCAGCGTGACTTCAAACACTTTGTTACTGGAAATGTTCAAAATGTCCTCCGTTAGCGAGGATACATTCATCCACCCTCCGTCGCATGGAATCCGTGATGCGCTGATGCAGTCCTGGAGAACGGCGTATTGTATCACAGCCGTCCACAATACGAGCTCGAAAAGTCCCTACATTTGGTACCGGGGTTGCGTAGACAAGAGCATTCAAATGCCCCATAAATAAGAGTCAAGAGAGTTGAGGTTAGGAGAGCGTGGAGGCCATGGAATTGGTCCGCCTCTACCAATCCATCGTTCACCGAATCTGTTGTTGAGAAGCGTACGAACACTTCGACTGAAATATGCAGGAGCTCCATCGTGCATGAACCACATGTTGTGTCGTACTTGTAAAGGCACTTGTTCTAGCAGCACAGGTAGAGTATCCCGTATGTAATCATGATAACGTGCTCCATTGAGCGTAGGTGGAAGGACATGGGGGCCAATCAAGACATCACCAACAATACCTGTCCAAACGTTCACAGAAAATTTATGTTGACGTGATTGCACAATTGCGTGCGGATTCTCGTCAGCCCACACATGTAGATTCTGAAAATTTACAATTTGATCACGTTGGAATGAAGCCTCATCCGTAAAGAGAACATTTGCACTGAAATGAGGATTGACACATTGTTGGATGAACCATTCGCAGAAGTGTACCCGTGGAGACCAATCAGCTGCTGATAGTGCCTGCACACGCTGTACATGGTGCGGAAACAACTGGTTCTCCCGTGACACTCTCCATACAGTGACGTGGTCAACGTTACCTTGTACAGCAGCAACTTCTCTGACGCTGACATTAGGGTTATCGTCAACTGCACGAAGAATTGCCTCGTCCATTGCAGGTGTCCTAGTCGTTCTAGGTCTTCCCCAGTCGCGAGTCATAGGCTGGAATGTTCCGTGCTCCCTAAGACGCCAATCAATCGCTTCGAACGTCTTCCTGTCGGGACACCTTCGTTCTGGAAATCTGTCTCGATACAAACGTACCGCGCCACGGCTATTGCCCCGTGCTAATCCGTACATCAAATGGGCTTATACCAACTACGCATATGTAAACATTGCACTGACTGCAAAACCACGTTCGTGATGAACACTAACCTGTTGATGCTACGTACTGATGTGCTTGATGCTAGTACTGTAGAGCAATGAGTCGCATGTCAACACAAGCACCGAAGTCAATATTACCTTCCTTCAATTGGGTCAACTGGCGGTGAATCGAGGAAGTACAGTAGATACTGACGAAACTAAAATGAGCTCCAACATGGAAAGTAAGCGTTTCCGGACACATGTCCACACAACATATTTTCTTTCTTTGTGTGTGAGGAATGTTTCCTGGAAGTTTGGCCGTACCTTTTTGTAACTCCCTGTGTATATCTACCTACGTGTTTTTTTCATAGTATAAACTATCTCTATTACAAATTTCATCCAAATGCTTCCAACCGTTTTAGCATGAAGAGGTAAAACACACACACACACACACACACACACACACACACACACACACACACACACACACACACAGAGAGAGAGAGAGAGAGAGAGAGAGAGAGAGAGAGAGAGAGAGAGAGAGAGAGAGAGAGAGAGAAGGGGATGGGGAGAGGGTGTTGACATAACGGCATGGTTGTGGATTTAGTACACTTTAGGCAAAGGCTTTAGTGAAAACTAAACGGTAAATTTAGATGTCAGCATCATTTTATGGCGTCTTTGGCAAAGTGAATAGTAGCAGTCCGTCTACGTACCAATATAATCTCAATCTGCGCCGGGCGCTGATGACGGCGCAGTTGAGCGCCGCACAAATCCATCATCGTCATAATCATCAATATGCGGCCTCGCCAAACTGCTGGTACAGCTGTAGCTCTCTGTCTTCTGACCCTGCCAGCCATTGGCGCCCTTGAAACGCTGAATTACGCACGACAGCACAAAACAAAATTTATTAACAGCTCATACACAACCTCGGAATTATCAATCTTTCGAATATTTTGGAGCGTCTCTCGCAATATTTGTGACATTTTCAAACCTAGTACATTTGGAACCAGTGTGACGTCGTTTTGCGACTGTGAAATATACGTAATTGGTTTACAGTCGTCAAAGTAGTGTCTAATTCGATCCTTCATCACCAGGAAATAGCGGTTATATTATGATTCGATGGTTTCCCAGTTAGCAGGTGTAAAGTGGTGAATTGTTAGAACAAAGATTGTAACAAATTAATTGTTGTTTTAGGAATGTCAATTTGTTTCATAATTATCGCGAAATAGAGCTTAACTTCATAGTATCGGAACTGTAAACTACTTTGAGGCTCTTACAATGACATGTTGTAGTAATTATCCTTTGTTCAAAGTTTTTTACTCATCCGTTTAATTTTGCTATGTATTTTTCTACCATATCTCAGTTTACACTGTGCTATGCAGTATATATCCCTAATAATCCTAATATTTGGTTATCAGTTCAATTTGTCAACATGAGGATATCGGAAAACTAGAGAACGCTTAGAGACGATTGTTTTTCTTAAAGATTAATTTATCGGTTAAGACATAGGTGATAATTTTCCTTAGATACGCTTTTCCGTGACGTTAGACAGCCGTTAGAATCAGTACATTGATATAAAACATATCGATGATCACGGTGAGACTACTTTCTGACAAATGCAGAGAAACGTGGTAACAGTGAAACCGACATCTGCCGGCACAGCCTTGTCTCCACCACGCTCGACACGATTTCAAGAAAGTGAACTGAGGCAATACTGTTCTTATAGGCTTCTGTACACTTTTGCAAAACAAAGGCCAAAAATGTACAGCATACACTATGAACGTTGACGTACGCTATTTAAATGGACTCGTCTTTTCACGAATGTCTAATGCTATTACAATAAAGGAAAAACCACATACTGAACCAAAAGACTGTTAGTTGCGTCTAAGTCTCGGTAGGTGTAAAAATCGTGGCACACGTGCGGAAAATAATCGATCCTTTCCATTAAATCATTCTCCAAATACCTCATTTCCTCATCTTGAAGAAATACTAAAATACCACTCGCTTCATTTACTTGTAACCATTTCCTCCAGGAAAGTGTGAGTAGTCTAATAAAAATTCAGTGTTGTTCACGGTCTTCAGTTTCTCTTTATTTTTTTCATATTTTCTGTCTTCAGAACGTGAACATGAAAGAAGAAGCAGACAGCTGAGAACAACACTCCGATCAGACTGTATATCACAGTCCGTAACATACGTAATGTTAGGATGGAAATATTGAGGAGTACCCTTTGGTGAATAGCTATGGACCTCAACAAGCTCCATTCGTAGGCTGTAGAAAATTAAACATTTGTAAATGTATTTTTGTTACTTATCCGTGACTTACATTACTGTGTAGGAGGTGGACTGGCAGGGCAGCCTTTGCTTTACAAAAGTAAAAGTAATAGAAAATGTTTCAACAGGATAAAGTCGCGCGGAGTGGCAGCGCGGTTTGAGGCGCCATGTCACGGATTGCGCGGCCCCTCCAGCCAGAGGTTCGAGTCCTCCCTCGGGCATGGGTGTGTGTGTCTTGTTCCTAGCATAAGTTAATTTAAGGTAGATTAAGTAGTGTGTAAGTCTAGGGAACGATGACCTCAACAGTTTGGTCCCTTAGGAATTGACACACATTTGAACATTTCTTTGAAGTCGGCCTGTGTGGCCGAGCGGTTCTAGGCGCTACAGTCTAGGAACCGCGCGACCGCTACGGACGCAGGTTCGAATCTTTCCTCGGGCATGGATGTTTGTGATGTCCTTAGGTTAATTTGGTTTAAATAGTTCTAAGTTCTAGGGGACTGATGACCTCAGCAGTTAAGTCCTATAGTGCTCAGAGCCATTTCTTTGAACAGGATAAACAGCGATGAATTCAGGACATCTCAGGTCTGCTTTTTGAAGTTGATAGTAGTAGGGGACGCCTGGTAGATGTCGGCAATGAAATTGGATTAAAAAGGTACTGGAGAGGAGATTACTGGAAAAAGTATGAGAGATGTATGTGGGAAGAAGCTGATAGATGGGTGTTGGAATTAGGGAATCGTAAATTGTCATTTACGTAGGAAGATTTGGGGGGGGGGGGGGGAGGGCTATAGTCTCTGTTTTCGATAGAAAGTTTTAGTTTAGTAGGATGGATGGAATTTAAAAAATTATTCTTGGTCTGCGAGGGAAAGGTGGTTGAAATAGGAGCCGTTTGTAGATGAAAGGAAGTGCGGATGTGCTGTCACAGCCACGGAGGCAAGCCAGGGTTCTCAATAATGGGGTGCAGTGATTCAAATTTACTGGAGACATACGAAAGGCGAAGGTGTTCCGCGAGTTTGAGAATGTCAGACTTCACAGAATGTGGACGGGAAAAGGTAATCGGGTGTGGAAAGCAAGGTGGATTGCGTATCGTACTTCCATTTGAAGAGTGTGTTAAAACTTGCGAGGTACGAAGACCCACGCTACGTTTCCGTAGAAGAAGCTTGTGTTTGACCGGGATCAATTGACGTTCCCCATATGCTTGTGCTGAATTCGGTGTTTAAGATTTTAAAGCGAACGTTAGCCTTACTGAGAAGACACACTGATAATTCTTCCGTCGATTTGTGTGTCACGCTGCAGAGTCTTGTCACCTAGTTCGACTGTTTTATTACGAGCAACATCCGGACGCGCTGTGGACTTTGCATTACGTTCGTGACGATCACTGAACATTCGTTCGCACTGCGACCGCCAATGTTATCTACTGCAGCTGTGCATAATGGAAACACTGTTTATTTTCCATTATAATGACATAACGCTACAGGACCTTATGACCTTAAAGTTCGCTACTATGGGTAGTGCTACTTGAAGAACAGAATTACCACTGTGAAACGTAGTTATTTCTTGAGAACACACAAATCTAGAAACGATTAGTTTACACCGTTCTTTCGGAAGAATTGTACGTAATGCACTCCGTTGGACCTGTCTCTAGGCTAGAGGGTCATGTTTATACACAAATTAAAAAAAGGTTTCTATCACCGCGGTTCCGAAAGTTCCAGAAGCTGCACAGAAAACTGGAATGCAGGTCAACATAAACATCATTTCCGCCCTTTTATTGCTCATGAAAACCACACATTGCATGTTGTACCACCATACAGCGAGAGCTTCAGAGGTGGTGGTCCAGTTTTCTGCCAACACCGGTACGTCTGATACCCAGTACCACGTCCTCTTGCATTGATGCATGCCTGTATTCGTCGTGGCATACTATCCACAAGTTCATCAAGGCAGTGTTGGTCCAGATTGTCCCACTCCTCAACGGCAATTCGGCGTAGATCCCTCAGAGTGGTTGGTGTGTCACGTCGTCCATAAACAGACCTTTTCAATCTATCCCAGGCATGTTCGATAGGGTGCATATCTGGAAAACATGCTGTCCACTTTAGTCAAGCGATGTCGTTACCCTGAAGGAAATTATTAGCAAGATGTGCATGACGAGGGCGGGAACTGTTCTCCATGAAGACGAATGACTCGTCAATATGCTGCCGATATTGTTGCACTGTCGGTTGGAGAATGGCATTCACGTATCCCACAGCCGTTACGGCGCCTTCCATGACCACCAGCGGCGTCGTCGACCCCCACATAATGCCACCCCAAAACAGCAGGGAACCTCCACCTTGCTGCACTCGCTGGACAGTCTGTCTAAGGCTTTCAACCTGACCAGGTTGCCTCCAAACACGTCTCCGACGATTGTGTGGTTGAAGGCATACGCGACACTCATCGGTGTACGTCCGTCAACATGCTTCGCTACATCAGAGTACCACCAGCTTCTTCATACCATATTTGCAAAACTAGGGAACACTGTAACATCTGGTCCCAGATAGATGGAATAGCATCCTATATTTTCAATGTTGGTACGCAGTTAAATATGGATGTTTGAACACTGGACGTGTGTTTGCGTAATTTAAACTTGAAAAACAGTGAAACGTGTCAAGAATATGGCGTACATTATTCAAATTGCCACCATCCGCGATACTGCCATTTCTGTGAAAATACTGAAAATGTGATGGGCCTCTTGTCATAACGTTTAAATACGTTTTGTAAACTTTTTCGAACACACCTTCAACAGAATGTAATATTTCAATTACTGTTGTTTATTCTCAAAACCTTCTGGTCATCTTGCGTAGGCCACAACATACAAACGACTTCTCGAAAAGATTATGTTCCTAAACAAATACACAAATTCAGTTTTATTTAACGAATCATTTCTCTGTTTGTTAGAGAGATTTTATAGCACCATATAAGGTCGAAGCCTGAATCTATTTTCCATCTACTACAAGGGGCAGTCAAACGAAAACAAGACAGATAGAAAAAAGTAAGTAAACGGTTCTTAACTTTAAAAGTAATCGTGATGACTATTAATAAATTCTTCCAACTGAGAGACAAGGCGAGTATTGCCTTCATGGAAAAACGTTTGCGGTTACCCACGGAAACGTGGTTGTACGCATTCGTGCACCTCTTCGTCCGAAGCAAATAGACAGCCATGAGTGTCTTCCTTCAGGGCTCCAAAAATATGGAAACCGCGTGGGGGAAGATCGGTACTGTACGGAGAATGTACAAGGGCTTCCCAGCAAAACTTATGCAACTTATTGGAAACAATTTGGCATCATGTTAGCGAGCCTACAGGTGTTGACTACGCTACGGAAGTTTTTCTGGTAAGCCCTTACACATCCTCCTTAAAGTCCCGATCTCTCCCCATATGATTTCTATATTTTTGGAACCCTGAAGAAAGACATTAGGTGCACGTCTTTGTACAGTTATGATTCCGTAGCCAACCGGAAACATGTTTGCATGAAGGCAATGGTAGTCTTCTCTGAGAGGAATACATTTATTAATGGTTATCACGATTACTTCTACAGTTATGAACGGTTTATATACTTTTTTCCGTTTGTCTCGTTTCCATTTGACTGGCCTTAAGCAAGGGGTGTTAAATAAGTAATGCAACACAATTTTTTCTTGGTCAGTTACCGTTTAAGAAATGCAGTACTTGTTGTGGGACATAGTGGAATATTTCTCCTTCAACCTTTGTAGTTCATGAAGTTCCGGTAGGTGTCGGTGCTATACATGGCCTTCAAAATAGAATCCGTAAATGAGGTGCGCTCCAAGCAGAGACCTGTCATTGAGCTTCTTTTTATCGAAAACCAGAGCATCGTAAATGCTCGAAGGGGCCTGCAAAATGCCGATGGAGACCTGACAGTGAACAAAAGCACGGTGAGTCGTCGGGCGAGGTGACTGTGATCATCGCAAACTTCCCCCATCTCCCACGTGCCGGCCGGTGACACACAGCAGTGACTTCCGTAATGCTGGGACGTGCGGACACTCTCATTCGAGGTGATCGAACGATGACAATCACGCACATTGCTTCCCATTTGGACGTCTCGGTTGTTCGAGCCGACCCACTCGTGCACCAGTTTGGGGTACTCGGAGGCGTGTGCCCGCTGCGTCCGTCACCACCTAACACGGGACTACAAAGAGCAACGAAGAACCATCTGTGCGGAGCTGCACCCCGCGAGAAGCAGTACGTGGATGATCCGGAGGTTATTGTTGCAGCTCCAACGATGACCAGTGTAGTGGTACCACGCGGGCATAAAGGTGTAAGGCCGTTGCACTAGACGGAGATTATTTTGAAAAACAGGTTTTTGTAGCCAGAACAGAGGGACTAATACACTACTGGCCTTTAAATGGCTACACCAAGAAGAAATTTAAATGATAAACGGGTATTCATTGGACAAATATATTATACTAGAACTGACATGCGATTTCATTTTCGCGCAATTTGGGTGCATAGATCCTAAGAAATCAGTACCCAGAACAATCACCTCTGGCGGTAATAACGGCCTTCATACGCCTGGGCATTGATTCAAACAGAGCTTGGATGGCGTGTACAGGTACAGCTGCCCATGCAGCTTCAACACGATACCCCAGTTCATCAGGAGTAGTGACTGGCGTATTGTGGCAAGCCAGTTGCTAGGCCACCACTGACCAGACGTTTTCAATTGGTGAGAGATTTGGAGAATGTGCTGGCCAGGGCACCAGTCTTACCATTTTTTGTATCTAGAAAGGTTCGTACAGGACCTGAAACATGTGCGGTCGTGCATTATCCTGCTGAAATGTAGGGATTCGCAGGTTTCGAATAATGGGTAGAGCCACGGGTCGTAACACAGCTGAAATGTAACGTCCACTGTTCAAAGTGCCGTCAATTCGAGCAAGAGGTGACCGAGACGTGTAACCAGTGGCACCCCATACCATCACGCCGGGTGATACGCCAGTAAGGCGATGACGAATACACGCTTCCAATGTGGGTTCACGGAGATGTCGCCGAACACGGATGCGACCATCATGAAGCTGTAAACAGAACCTGGATTCATCCGAAAAAATGACGTTTTGACCTTCGTGCACCCAGGTTCGTCGTTAAGTACACCATCGCAGGCCCTTCCTGTCTGTGATGCAGCGTCAAGGGTAACCGAAGCCATGGTCTCAGAGCTGATAGTCCATGCTGTTGCAAACGTATTCGAACTGTTCGTGCAGATGGTTGTTGTCTTGCAAACGTCCCCATCTGTTGACTCAGGGATCGAAACGTGGGTGCACGATCCGTTACAGCCATGCAGATAAGATGCCGGTCATCTCGACTGCTAGTGATACGAGGCCGTTGGGATCCAGCACGGCGTTCCGCATTATCCTCCTGAACCCACAGATTGCATATTCTGCTAACAGTCATTGGATCTCGGACAACGCGGGCAGCAGTGTCGTGATACGATAAACCGCAATCGCGATATGCTACAATCCGGCGTTTATCAAAGTCGGAAACGTGATTCTACGCATTTCTCCTACTTTCACGAGGCATCACAACAACGTTTCACCAGGCAACGCAGGACAACTGCTGTTTGTGTATGAGAAATCGGTTGGAAACTTTCCTCATGTCAGTACGTTGTAGGTGTTGCCACTGGCGCCAACCTTGTGTGAATGCTCTGAAAAGCTAATCATTTGCATATCACAGCATCGTCTTCCTGTCGGTTAATTTTCGCGTCTGTAGCACGTCATCTTCGTGGTGTAGAAATTTTAATGGCCATCAGTGTATGATGTATTGGAATCCTGAATGAAACCAACCTGCTGACGGAAAAAAATGAGTTGGATTACTTATTGACTGCCCTTCGTAGCCGGCCGCGGTGGTCTCGCGGTTCTAGGCTCGCAGTCCGGAACCGTGCGACTGCTACGGTCGCAGGTTCGAATCCTGCCTCGGGCATGGATGTGTGTGATGTCCTTAGGTTAGTTAGGTTTAAGTAGTTCTGAGTTCTAGGGGACTAATGACCACAGCAGTTGAGTCCCATAGTGCTCAGAGCCATTTGACCCATTTTTTTGCCCTTCGTAATTAGACGACGAGGAAGCCGTACATTGCAAAAAGCCTTTCACTTCAGGTGAATCTCACCCAAGCAGGGGTTACAAATATTAACTCTAATTCCAGTGGCTGACCAAAAAAATAAACAGTGGGTTACATTAATTTTTTCCATAATTTTCGTATATCTTAGGATGTTCGCTTCAGGCTGACACCGGTAATGTTAATGAGAATAAAATTGCGCTACAAAGGAGAGTGGAATTGATAATCAGTCTACCTTATTAGCTTGCTTTGGATGTTGCCGGATTGTAATGGCAAGACAAATAGAACCATTCGGGCAACAGCTAGGAGTGTCTGCGCAGCTGACGTCGGCGCGCGCTAGCAATCGGGTGTTTATTGTGTTACACGGCCGCTGCTGGAAATACGCGCCCTCGCCTGCCGCAGCGTCACAGCGTTTAAAGTCCACAATTACCTACCATCGAGTCAATCGTGTCACGTGCCCGACAGACTGCACTGTTTACCCGATTAATGTATGCGCAAATAGACTTCTATAAAAGGCCAGAGACAATAAGGCGCTTCTGCCATAGTCTCGCCTGCCTGGTATAACGAAATTCGGACTCGTTGGTCTAGTAGTAAGCCGGCACGGTAGCTCAGCGTGTACGGTCAGAGAGCTGTCTGCCCTCTGTAGTAAAAAAAATAAAAAAAGGTGCGAAATTGTTGTTGGTTGATGTGGGGGAGGGGACCAAACAGCGAGGTCATCGGTCCCGTCGAGTTAGAGGAGGATGATGATGTAAGAAGCCCGCCGTGCTCTTTAAAAGGAACCCTCCCGGCATTAGCCTGAAACGATTAAGGAAAATTACGGAAAACCTAAATCAGGATGGCCGGACGCGGGTTTGAACTGTCGTCCTCTCGAATGCGAGTCCAGTGTGCTAGCCACTGCGCCACGTCTTACCAGACAATGACAAGGAAGAAGGAGAAACATATGCAGATTTACCAAAATCCTTATTAGCTAATTCCGAAATATGGTAAGTGCGAAAGGCAATAATATCTCTGTCCACAAAACTTTCAAGTCCAGGAACACTTGGTACTCCAGTACCTCCTCGAACAATGGCAACAGTAAACCATCCGTTACCATGACCAAACGTATCGTTTATATCTAAACTAAAATTAAGTCTACAACCGACGAAAACAGCAGGACCATCCAGCAGAGCTTGTGCAGCGACAGACTTAACTGGAATACGATTCTTCTTGTCTCCAGCTGTTGTAGCAAATTCGATGTTCTCGATGGTCTTGTAAACTGTTTGTTTAGAACGGCGTTCTAAACAAACAGTCTACAAGACCATCGAGAACATCGAATTTGCTACAACAGCTGGAGACAAGAAGAATCGTATTCCAGTTAAGTCTGTCGCTGCACAAGCTCTGCTGGATGGTCCTGCTGTTTTCGTCGGTGGTAGACTTAATTTTAGTTTAGATATAAACGATACGTTTGGTCATGGTAACGGATGGTTTACTGTTGCCATTGTTCGAGGAGGTACTGGAGTACCAAGTGTTCCTGGACTTGAAAGTTTTGTGGACAGAGATATTATTGCCTTTCGCACTTACCATATTTCGGAATTAGCTAATAAGGATTTTGGTAAATCTGCATATGTTTCTCCTTCTTCCTTGTCATTGTATACTCGTAACAAGAGGCCATGGTAACGGATGGTTTACTGTTGCCATTGTTCGAGGAGGTACTGGAGTACCAAGTGTTCCTGGACTTGAAAGTTTTGTGGACAGAGATATTATTGCCTTTCGCACTTAAAGGCAAAGGCTGGCGCAAGAACAATGACGAACAAAATAAAAACAAGTGGTAAAGGGCGTACCAGGATTTTTTTTAAAAAAATGGTTCAAATGGCTCTGAGCACTATGGGACTTAACATCAGTGGTCATCAGTCCCCTAGAACTTAGAACTACTCAAACCTAACTAACCTAAGGACATCACACACATCCATGCCCGAGGCAGGATTCTAACCTGCGACCGTAGTAGTCACGCGGTTCCGGACTGAGCGCCTTAACCGCGAGACCACCGCGGCCGGCGGAAATTTTAAATCTGACGTTTATCAAGCCTTCCTGTTTCACCGCTATGAAGAGTTTTCAGGAACGACAGGTTGTTCGTATTCCACATAAAACTTTAGGTCCTTTCCCTCTTGTTGGATAACTGGGGTAAACTGGGGAAACATAAGTCGCCGAAGTAGCGTCCAATTGAACGACTTTCTCCTGTACACTGAGCCTTGCGAAATAATAATAATTAAAAAGAGAAGCCATTTTTCATCGTTATTGCATGGAATTCTCTAACCTGCATAAAACCAAAAGAATGTACAGCATGATTCAGCTACCCCTACTGCTGGATTTTATGCGACCTGCATCCGCCTCAAATAATATGCGCAAGATTTTAATCTTCTCCAGCTCGCTACATGCAAACTATTAGTCCTACAGAAAAAAATGAACAGGATCTTGGGTAGGAAATTCAATGCAGTTAAATTTTGTACTGGGATGCATTTTGCCTAGAAGCTGTTGTCCACGAATTATTAAAGAGATACTTATAAAAGCGACCTTCAAACGCGTTATTGTTGAATTACTGTCGAACTGTGACCTCCAGTGGAAACTTATTCCAGTACAATTTTTTTAAATAATTTATTGTCAGTTACGACGATACGAACGCAAGGACAACACGACACCCAGTCCTCGAGTGGTAGAAAATCTCTATCCTGGCCGAGTATCGATCTCGGGCCTCTTCGGCTAACAATCCGACGCAATGACCGCGCAGCTACCCAGGCGGACTACCGCAAAATTAAACGACATAAAATTTCCTCCAAAAACGTCCTCTTATTTTTTTTGCAGACCTAATAGTTGGCACATAGCGAGGGAGAAAATATATTACCTTGGCGTATGGTGTTTGAAGCGGATGGACGTGGACGTGTAACGGTATGGAGACAACCTGATGAATCCACGGACCCTGCATGTCAGCAGGGGACTGTTCAAGCTGGTGGAGGCTCTGTAATGATGTGGGGCGTGTGCAGTTGGAGTGATAGGCCTCCTGATACGTCTAGATAAAACTCTGACAGGTGACACGTACATAAGCATCGTGTCTGACCACCTGCGTGCAATTTCAGCAATACAAGTACAATGTGACAACCCATACGTCCAGAATTGCTACAGAGTGGCTCCAGGAACACTCTTCTGAGTTTAAACACTTCCGCTGGACATCAAACTCCTCAGACACGAACATTACTGAGCATATCTGGGACGCTTTGCAACGTGCTGTTCGGAAGAGATCTCCACCCCGTCGTACTCTTACGGTTTATGGACAGCCCTGCAGGATTCATGTTGTCAGTTCCCTCCAGCTCTACTTCAGACATTAGTCGAGTCCATGCCACGTCACGTTGCGACACTTCTGCGCGCTGGCGGGGACCCTACACGATATTAGACAGGTGTACCAGTTTCTTTGGCTCTTCAGTGTAGTTCACTAAAGTCGTCAGATGATACAAAGCATTTGCAAAATAATCTAGACAAGACATCTGTATGGTGCGAAAAGTGGTAATGGACCTTCAGTAAAGGAAAGTGTTAGATTTAACGGATCTTTAGTACTCATATGGATGACCTGAGTTACACGATAAATTATATGCATTTAAAGGCTGTCAATTCAACTGAATACCTAGTGATTACAGTTACGAACAACTGAAGTTGGAACAGTAGCTTGGGTAATGTTGTGGGAAGGCGAACTAAAGATAGCGTTTTATTGGCAGATTACTTACGCGATGCAACAAATATAGTAAAGAGACAGCTGAAACTACGCTTGTTCATCCTCTTCTGGAGTGTTGCTGTGTGGTGTAGGATACGCATCAGATAGGATTGACGGAGGACACCGGAAAATTTCAGAGAATGGCAGCTCGTTCTGTACTATCGGGAAATAGGGGAAAGAGCCTGATGGATATAAGAGAGATACGCGGCAGTCATTTAAACAGCAAAGTTTCTCGTTGCCGTGAGATCTTATCACGAAATTTCAATCAGTAACTTTTTCCTTCGAATGCGAAAGTACTTTGACACCCACTTACATAGGGAGAAATGATAATCGTAATAAAATAAACCAGAGCTCGCATGGAAACATTTCAGTGTTCCTGTTTCCCACACCCTGTTAAAAACTGGAACGGTAGAGAGATAGTCTGAAGGTAGTTCTACCAGGTACCTACGTGTGAATAGCAGTGTAATCATGCAGTTGCAGATAACCGCACAACAGGTTCGTCGTGCAAGGCAGCGAAGATGTCAGACGTTAAAAATTTTAACCCCCATCCTCACTTCGGCTGAACAGACTGACCAGAAAGCGACTGAATATACCATTATCAATCAGTTGTGATCTGTCTCTACAATTTCTAGTCTCTAGCTGATTGGCAGTTAAGATCAAAATTAGTTCCAAAATTTGTACCAGACAGACAGACATGTATGTGACGTAATAAAAATGTGTTAAAATGTAGCAATCAAATTGCCTGTAGCCCGTTAGCATACAGTCAGTAAATGACACCTGGAAAACTGCAGAATAGAAACACCTTAATTACTAACAACGGCTCATTTTGATTCGCGTTTGGAAATTTTTCTAGAAAGATTTCAGGACCTGATGATAAATTAAGTAGCAGATACGTTCATTCGGTTGAACTTCATTCGAAAAGAAGGGTATGGTACGCTCTAAATTTCTAGTCACTATAATACCCAATTAAACAGATATTTATTTGGTTCATTAGATACATACTTTCTGACAGAGCTGTTTGTTAATAAAAAGGGCCCATAAATTGGCAAACTGTTTAAAGTTACCACCCAGTCCATCGCACAGTTCAGATACATAAAATAATTCGCTGCTTCTTCCTTCTCAAGCTACAAAATTACTGGGAAGTAAATGTTTGACAACCAGAACTATTAACCATGACGCTGGCCCTTTTCTCGGATAAATGTACCCATTTCAGGTGTCTTGCGTTTATAACATTTTTCGGTTTGTAGCGTTTCTTCTGGCTGTCCACTTCAAAAAATGGCTCTGAGCACTATGGGACTTAACATCTATGGTCATCAGTCCCCTAGAACTTAGAACTACTTAAACCTAACTAACCTAAGGGCATCACACAACACCCAGCCATCACGAGGCAGAGAAAATCCCTGACCCCGCCGGGAATCGAACTTGGGCGTGGGAAGCGAGAACGCTACCGCACGACCACGAGATGCGGGCGCTGTCCACTTACTCTAGTGCAGTAGTGGACAACACACTGGTGACCTCACTGCTAAGGAATATTTCATCGGAGGAACCAATAAAACGTCCGCTGCCTTAAGACTTGCTAACTGTGGCGAAATGGCAGCAATAAAATGTTCTCTGATTAGATTCCCCGAAGGGGCTGTGCACATTGGTGTGGGTTTTACGTAGGTCGTCGTTAAAGTGCTACATCGTGTTGTCTTCTGCAAGTAACTATGCACCATTATCACAACATGACCATAGCGTTCACGGTACCTCTCGGGCAACAGCGGGAACCGTTGCATGTTCTGTTATTCATACACAAAAAGTAATTAACTGTTACAACATATAGACGAATAGTGCATAATGTCTCACCCCGAATACGGATGGCTATCAATATTCCCACTCCCCGACGCACAGCACGTATTACGTATTTTCCGGTGACAAACGTTTCTTCTGCAGTGACTAAAAGACGTTATTACGTGCGTGCACTCTCGCATCACAGCTTCATAGCTACGTCTAGTACATACACTGAACAGCCAGAATATTATAACCACCGATCTACTGTAGATATAAACCCGTCCAGGAGACAGCAGCGTCACCTGGGGGAAATGACTGCTAGCCAAACACGTACGGTGCATGTAGAAACAGTGACCGTGCAATCCGTGTATAGAATGGGGAAGGCGCGATCTATCGGAATTTGACCGAGAGCAAATTGTGATGGCCTAGAGGCTCGGCACGAGCAGTTGGGAAATTGCACGAAGAGTTCTGTGACGAGTGTCTTCAACACGCGGCGAAACCAATGTGAAACCACGTCCGGATGTCGTAAGGTTAGCCGCGCGGGATTAGCCGAGCGGTCTTGGGCGCTGCAGTCGTGGGCTGTGCGGCTGGTCCCGGCGGAGGTTCGAGACCTCCCTCGGGCGTGTGTTTGTGTGTGTGTGTGTGTGTGTGTGTGTGTGTGTGTGTGTGTGTGTGTGTCCTTAGGATAATTTAGGTTAAGTAGTGTGTAAGCTTAGGGACTGATGACCTTAGCAGTCAAGTCCCATAAGATTTCACACACATTTGAACATTTTTGTCGTGAGGTTAGGCGGCCACCTCTCATTACAGATTTCTGATGTCTTAGGCTGGACAGAATGGTAAAACAGGACAAGGCAGCGAACTGTGACGGAACTGACATCAGACTTGAATGCTGGGCAGAGTACGAGGCTGTCTGAACACAAGGTGCACCGAACACTCCTAACGATGTCCGCCTTGGTAGCTGTGTGGATGCCGGCGCGGTAGCTCAGCGTGTTCGGCCAGAGGGCTGCGTGCTCTCTGTAATAAAAAAATTGAGTCAAGGAACCAACGATCAATTTGAACGGATGTCTTGTGACGTCCGCCCCGACCAAACGCAACGAACTGTATCGAATTAAATGAGAGAAAAAAAAGTGGTCAGCCTGACAGACTGTCAATCCTAAGGGCCCGGGTTCGATTCCCGCCTGCGTTGGGCATTTTCTCCGCTCAGGGACTGGGTGTTGCGTTGTCCTCATCGTCATCATTTCATCCCCATCGACGCGCAAGTTGCCGAAGTGGCGTCAAATCGAAAGACTTGCACCAGGCGAGCGGTCTACCCGACGGGAGGCCCTCGTCACACGCCATTATTATTATTACTCCTAACGATGGGCCTCCGCAGCTGACGACCCGTGCAGGTGCCAATGTTACCACGACATCGGCAACTAAGACTGAAACAGGCACGTCACCATCGGCACTGGACGTTGGCGCAGTAGCAGGGCGTTGCGTGGTCTGATATGAATCCCGGTAACTTCTTCGTTATGCCGCTGGGAATCCGTCGTCTTCCAGGGCAACAACTCCTTGACATCTGTATGATGTGACAGAGACAACCTGTCAGCGGCTCCATTATGCTCTGGGGAACATTCACATGGGCATCCAAGGGTCCATTGGAGCTCGTGCAAGGCACCATGACGGCCAAGGCGTATCGTACCACTGGTCGCAGACCCCGTTCACACCTTTATGGCGATCACGTTTCCCGACAGCCGTGTCATTTTTCAAACAAGATAATGCACCATGTCACAAGACCAGGACTGTAACGGATTGGTTCGAGGAACATAGTGACGAATTCCAATTAACGTGCTCGTCACCCAACTCACCTCATCTGAACCCCATCGAACACATCTGGGATGTGATTGAATGTGGCGTTAGATCTCATCGCACACTCCCCCGATGACTGGAGTGAGGTGATGGGGTGTGTGTGTTTGGGGGGGGGGGGGAGGGGGGAGGGAAATACCGGCATAAAGTTCTAGTTGATCAGCGTATACACACAGATTTATACACTACTAGCCATTACAATTGCTGCACCACGAAGATGACGTACTGCAGACGTGAAATTTACACGACAGGAAGAATATGCTGTGATATGCAAATGATTAGCTTCTCAGAGCATTCACAAAAGGCTGGCGCCGGTGGCGACACCTACAACGTGATGACATGAAGAATGTTTCCAACCGATTTCTCATACACACAGCAGTTGATCGGCGTTGCCTGGTGAAACGTTGTTGTGATGCCTCGTGTAAGGAGGAGGAATGCGTACCATCACGTTTCCAACATGATCAAGGTCGGATTATAGCCTATCGCGATTGCGGTTTATCGTATCGCGACATTGCTGCTCGCGTTGGTCGAGATCCAATGACTGTTAGCAGAATATGGGATCGGTGGGTTCAGGAGGGTGATACGGAACGCCGTGCTGGATTCCAAAGGCCTCGTACCACTAGCAGTCGAGATGACAGGCATCTTATCTGCTTGGCTGTAACAGATCGTGCAGCCACTTCTCGATCCCTGAGTCAACGGATGGGACGTTTGCAAGACAACCATCTACACGAACAGTTCGACGACGTTTGCAGCAGCATGGACTATCGGAGACCATGGCTGCGGTTACCCTTGACGCTGCGTCACAGACAGGGGGACCTGCGGTGGTGTACTCAACGACGAACCTGGGTGCACGAATGGCAAAACGTCATTTTTTCGGATGAATCCAGGTTCGGTTTACAGCATCATGATGGTGTTCCGCGACATCGCCGTGAACGCACATTGGAAACGTGTATTCGTCATCGCCATACTGGCGTATCCGGCGTGATGGTATGGGGTGCCATTGGTTACACTTCCCTGTCATCTCTTGTTTACATTTACGGCGATTTTAACAGTGGACGTTACATTTCAGATGTGAGATCTGGAGAATGTGTTGTCCAGGGCAACAGTCGAACATTTTCTGTATCCAGAAAGGCCCGTACAGGACCTGCAACATGTGGTTGTCCATTATCCTGCTGAAATATAGGGTTTCGCAGGCATCGAATGAAGGGTAGAGCCACGGGTCTTAACCCTTGCCTCTACATTTCAGCCGGATAATGGACGACCACATGTTTCCGGTCCTGTACGGGCCTTTCTGGATACAGAAAATGTTCGACTGCTGCCCTGGCCAGCACATTCTCCAGATCTCACACCAATTGAAACCGTTTGGTCAATGGTGGCCGAGCAACTGGCTCGTTACAATACACATCTTGATGAGCTGTGGTATCGTGCATGGGCAGTTGTACCTGTCCACGCCATCCAAGCTCTGTTTGACTCAATGCCCAGCCGTATCAAGGGCGTTATTACGGCCAGAGGTGGTTGCTCTGTGTACTGATTTTTCAGGATTTATGCACCCAAATTGCGTGAAAATGTAATCTCATGTCAGTTCTAGTATAATATATTCGTCCAATGAATACCCGTTTATCATCTGCATTTCTTCTTGGCGTAGCAATTTTAATGGCCAGTTGTATACTTTCCAAGGTGCTTTTGGGGATAGGACGTGAACCACTTTCATTCACGAAAGCTGCACAGAAAAAAAAGGCTGTCGGTAGCGCTGTGCCTAAGCTAAAGTTTTTCTGATTCAAGTTTGAAGACTATTTTGCGAGGCATAGATGAGAAATAGTGGTGTGTTACATCTCTCTTACTTTGACGTGCAATCTTGGAATTTTAACAGTTAACCTCTCCATGCTGAGTAACGCTTCTTTTGCGGCGTCTGTCACTGGAGACGGATGAGCAAATCCGTGCCGGCCTCGCGCTAATTAAATGAATGTGTGGAGAAGCGCTCAGCTGATGGGACGGATCCTCTTCCCTCTACTAATCTTACCTGATAACGAGTCCCAGCATTGCGAACTCAGCTCCAGAATCGAGCAGACGTGGGTTTGTCAGTTGCTTTGCCTCTTTCCTGAATGAATTACAGTGCCTTACTATATACCAATTATACCTGGTGATCAAAAAGTCAGTATGAATTTGAAAACTGAATAAATCACGGAATAATGTAGATAGAGCGGTACAAATTGATACACATGATTGGAATGACATGGGGTTTTATTAGAACCAAAAAAATACAAAGGTTCAAAAAATGTCCGACAATGGCGCTTCATCGGATCAGAATAGCAATAATTAGTACACCAAAGTAAGACAAAGCAAAGATGAAGTTCTTAACAGGAAATGCTCAATATGTGCACCATCATTCCTCAACGATAGCTGTAGTCGAGCAATAATGTTGTGAACAGTACTGTAAAGCATGTACGGAGTTATGGTGAGGCATTGGCGTCGGATGTTATCTTTCAGCATCCCTAGAGATGTCGGTCGATCACGATACACTTGCGACTTCAGGTAACTACAAAGCCAATAATCGCACGGACTGAGGTCTGGGGACATGGGAGGCCAAGCATGACGAAAGTGGCGGCTGAGCACACGATCATCACCAGACGACGCGCGCAAGAGATCTTTCACGCGTCTAGCAATTTGTGGTGGAGCGCCATCCTGCACAAACATCGTACGTTCCAGCAGGTGTTTATCAGCCAGGCTGGTGATGGTGCGATTCTGTAACACTATTGTGCTGCGTAGTCACTGACGTTTTGCTGTCCAGCACCATATGTCGGACATTCTGCGAACTTCTTTTTTTTTGTTTTTTGTTTTTGTTCTAATAAAACCCCATGTCATTCGAAGCATGTGTGTCAGTTTTTATTTCTGTATCTACATTATTCCGTGGTTTATTAAGTTTTCAAATTTATACTGACTTTTTGATCACTCGGTATATCTGTCATTTGCATTTCATAGAACTTACTTTATATGAGCATTCTACCTTAAAACTAACCGTATGTGCGCTCCCAGATATTGTACGATTTTAACTGTGTTCATCGATGCGAGTTTAGCAGGTGTATATTTTCAATAAATTTCCTGGTGGTGTCATAAAGTTCATATGTTCCTAGTTTGGTAACATGTAGTTTTCACAAATTATTTTGTTGCATCGTGCATGTCCCCTTTCTTTTAATTAGAATCATTTAATAATTTTCCGTAACAAAATTAATGCTGCCTACTGTTATTGTTATACTTACAAGGGAACATTCCCAAGTGTCAATAAACGAACTTGATGAAAGTTGGCGGATGTTAAGAGGGGGGAAAAAGAGTGCAATACGTAGTTTGCATCCGCCCAATTTAACTTTTAAGGGGTCAAACACATCTCGAAAGGTAATTCGGCATTTTAGGTGTAGAGGGAATATCTTCGAAACGATAACACAGATAAAATTGTTTTTTGGGTAGAACTTCATATCTAATTACTGTTCTTCAAAACTACAAAGTCAACTTTTGTAATAGTTTGAAATTTTGCAAAATATTTACCACCATTAATTAATTCTTAAAAACGAAAGCTTTTGGTAACACATAAGTTGAACTTTCAAGCCTCATACATACCTGTGTAATGAAGCTGGTTTCTGGAATATGATTTTTCGAAAATCAGCTGTACACACTGTGCTGTCATAGGATTTTGAACATACCTAATTATAGTACCTTCAGTTGGTAGTGCGAGTATGGCTTAATGGCGGAGTTAAAATGTCTCAAGTTATTGTTTTCAATTCAGGGTCATTTCGCTCTAGAACTTACTTTTCTAACGATTGCTGCTGCTTTCACCTTTGGAAATGATTTGCTTGTGTGAAAATTTCCAAGTCGCACAGTGATTTGAATTCTGCGTTAAATTTCTGCGTTAAATGTTGTGTCCTGCGGTAAGTGGCAAAGTCAGTCAGCTGTATGTCAAACATACACCATCTGCAATATCACCGTGCGTAATAAAGAACTGGAGAGTAGATTTAATACAGTACTGGCCATTACAATTGCTACATCAAGAAGAAATGTAGGTGATAAACTGATATTCATTGGCAAATATATTATACTAGAACTGACATGTGATTACATTTTAAAGCAATTTGGGTGTATAGATCCTGAGAAATCAGACCCAGAACAACCACCTCTGGCGGTAACACAGCCTTGATACGCCTGGGCATTGAGTCAAACAGATGTTGGATGGCGTCTACAGGTACAGCTGCCCATGCAGCTTCAGCACTATACCACAGTTTACCAAGAGTAGTGACTGGCGTATTGTGACGAGCCAGTTGCTCGGCCACCATTGAGCAGACGTTTTCAATTGGCGAGAGATCTGGAGAATGTGCTGGCCAGGGCAGCAGTCGAACATTTTCTGTATCCAGAAAGGCCCGTACACGACCTGTAACATGCGGTCGTGCATTATCCTGCTGAAATATAGGGTTTCGCAGAGATCGAATGAAGGGTAGCGCCACGGGTCGTAACACAGCTGAAATGTAACGTCCACTGTTCAAAGTGCCATCAATGCGAACAAGAGGTGACAGAGACGTGTAACCAATGGCACCCCATACCATCACGCCGGGTGATACGCCAGTATGACAATGACGAATACACGCTTCCAATGTGTGTTCACCGCGATGTCGCCAAACACGGATGTGACCATCATGATGCTGTAAACAGAACCTGGATTCATCCGAAAAGTGACGTTTTGCCATTTGCGCACCCAGGTACGTCGTTGGGT
Source organism: Schistocerca gregaria (assembly GCF_023897955.1). NCBI lineage: Eukaryota > Metazoa > Arthropoda > Insecta > Orthoptera > Acrididae > Schistocerca > Schistocerca gregaria. The sequence goes on along the minus strand of NC_064931.1, from coordinate 133,406,301 downwards.
ACACCACCGCAGGAGCTCCTGTCGGTGATGTAGCGTCAAGGGTAACCGCAGCCAAAGTCTCCGAGTTGATAGTCCATGCTGCTGCAAACGTCGTCTAACCGTTCGTGCAGATGATTGTTGTCTTACAAACGTCCCCATCTGTTGACTCAGGGATCGAGAAGTGGCTGCACGATCTGTTACAGCCATGTTGATAAGATGCCTGTCATCTCGACTGCTAGTGATACGAGGCCGTTGGGATCCAGCACGGCGTTCCGTATTACCCTCCTGAACCCACCGATTCTATATTCTGCTAACAGTCATTGGATCTCGACCAACGCGAGCAGCAATGTCGCGATGCGATAAACCGCAACCACAATCGCGATAGACTACAATCCGACCTTTTCTATATTCTGCTAACAGTCATTGGATCTCGACCAACGCGAGCAGCAATGTCGCGATGCGATAAACCGCAACCACAATCGCGATAGACTACAATCCGACCTTTATCAAAGTCGGAAACGTGATGGTACGCATTTCTCCTCCTTACACGAGACATCACAACAACGTTTCACCAGGGTACGCCGGTTAATTGCTGTTTATGTATGAAAAGTCGGTTGGAATCTTTCCTCATTTCAGCACATTGTGTGAATGCTCTGAAAAGCCAATCATTTGCGTATCACAGCATCTTCTTCCTGTCGCTTAAATTTCGCGTCTCTAGTACGCCCTCTTCGTGGTGTCGCAATTTTAATGGCCAGTAGTGTAATAATAGTAATATAGTAGTCGTAGTAATAGTTTTAACTTATTGAAGAAGAAACCACTTCTAGTCTAGATTTTACCTTTATTCGATCCAAGGCTGAAAGCAAACCAAATGAAAAGTATATAAATGCTTTTTTTTGTTTTGCGAAATGTACGTCAACCCGTGGAGTTCACAGATAAGTCTCGAAGAGAAAGAATTCAATTTCCGCCGACGGGAAGGACGAAAAGCCGCATATCGATTTGTGCGCAGGAAATTGTCACCTGTCAGCCAGCACGGCGCTCTTCATGTGTCACATACACCGAAATTACGCTGTCAGTTCGCAAGTACGACTGCTGCAGCTCTGCCTTGGACGACTTGATGGACCCGAAGTTTCCAGCGTGGCGCACCAACTGTGATAACTCCGCTGCAACAGCAGTCCGCATTTCAGAGGTTCGTAGTCTCGTTCAAAAGGACGGAAATGTGTTGGAGATTGAGATGCGGGTCAGGGAGTCTGCGAAGCTAGTTCGACTTATATTTTTGCGGATGAAGATCGATTTGAAGAGCAATGTCGAATGTATAGGCCGCATCTTTGTATATGGTGTCATCTACTGAATCGATTAGTTAAGTTTTCAAACAAATAATTGGATGGCTAAACGATTTATGTCAAAGAACTAAGGAAGGTATCACAGTGTGACAGTTTTCTTGTGGCATGGCAATTGCAAGTGTGTCTAAAAAGACCAGGAAAATTGCGGAAATAGGACAAAAAATGTGACCACCGACATATACAGGGTGTTACAAAAAGGTACGGCCAAATTTTTAGAAAACATACCTCACTGACATATAAAGAAAAGATGTTACGTGGACATGTGTACGGAAACGCTTCATTTCCATGTTAGAGCTCATTTTAGGTTCGTCTGTACTTCCTCGATTCACCGCCATTGGCCCAATTGAAGAAAGTTAATGTTGACATCGGTGCTTGTGTTCACATGCGACTCATTGCTCTACAGTACTAGCATCAAGCACATCAGTACGTAGCATCAACAGTTTAGTGTTAATCACCAACGTGGTTTTGCTGTCAGTGCAATGTTTACAAATGCGTAGTTGGCAGATGCCCATTTGATGTATGGATTAGCACGGGGCAATATGCGTGGCGCGGTACGTTTGTATCGAGACAGATTTCCAGAACGAAGGTGTCCCGACAGGAAGACGTTCGAAGCAATTGATCGGCGTCTTAGCGAGCACGGACCATTCCAGCCTATGACTCGCGACTGGGGAAGACCTTGACCGACGAGGACACCTGCAATGGACGAGGCAGTTCTTCATGCAGTTGACGATAAATCTAATGACAGCGTCAGAGACGTTGCTGCTGTACAAGGTAACGTTGACCACGTCACTGTATGGAGAGTGATACGGGAGAATCAGTTGTTTCCGTACCACGTACAGCGTGTGCAGGCACTATCAGCATCTGATTGGCCCCCACGGGTACACTTCTGCGAATGGTTCATCCAACAGTGTCTATCCTCATTTCAGTGCAAATGTTCTCTTTACGGATGAGGCTTCATTCCAACGTGATCAAATTGTGAATTTTCACAATCAACATGTGTGGTCTGACGAGAATCCGCACGCAATTGTGCAATGACGTCATCAACACAGATTTTCTGTGAACGTTTGGGTAGGCATTGTTGGTGATGTCTTGATTGGGCCCCATGTTCTTCCACCTACGCTCAGTGGAGCACGTTATGATTTAATACGGGATACTCTACCTGTGCTGCTACAACATGTGCCTTTACAAGTACGACACAACATGTGGTTCATGCACGATGGAGCTCCTGCACATTTCAGTCGAAGTGTTCGTACGCTTCTCAACAACAGCTTCGGTGACCGATGGATTAGTAGTGGTGGACCAATTCTATGGCCTCCACGCTCTCCTGACCTCAACCCTCTTGACTTTCATTTATGGGGAATTTGAAAGCTCTTGTGTAAGCAACCCCGGCATCAAATTATAGATACTCTTCGTGCTCATATTTTGGGCGGCTGTGATACAATACGCCATTCTCCAGGTCTGCAGCAGCGCATCAGGGATTCCATGCGACGGAGGGTGGTTGCATGTATCCTCTCTAACGGAGGACATTTTGAACATTTTCTGTAACAAAGTGTTTGAAGTCATGCTGGTACGTTATGTTGCTGTGTGCTTCCATTCCACGATTACTGTGATTTGAGGGGAAGTAATAAAATGAGCTCTAACATGGAAAGTAAGCGTTTCCCGACACATGTCCACATAACATATTTTCTTTCTTTGTATGTGAGGAATGTTTCCTGAAAGTTCGGCCGTACCTTTTTGTAACATCCTGCATAAACACCTCATTTCCGAAGCTAGTTTTCTATTATGCAGTGACGTTCTTTTAAAACGTTTCAGGGTGTTTTTGGAAATTTGTGGTACGTTCCTTTGGTACCAACTGCTGAGGGCATCGGTCTCTAAGTTTACGAACTACTAAATCCAGCTTGAAACTAACTTACACTAAGGACAACAAACACACACCCATGCCCGAGGGAGGACTCGAATCTCCGACAGTGGGAGCCGCGCAAACCGTGGCAAGGCGCCCTAGGCCACGCGGCTACCCCGCCCGGCCGCTTCAGGATTTGTCCGGAGCTGCTGCAATATCTAAAATAGTTGTGGTGCTGTGTTTATCTACCGTCAGGATAGCGCTTTAGACTTGCCACGAGTGTGACTGGGTCGTCCTCCCTCAGCTTGTGCGTAGGTTACAGCCTTACATTAAGTTTTCTTATAATTCCATTCATGGCAACGGCCTTGCCGCAGTGCCTCCACCGGTTAAGCGCTGTCGGGTGTGGTCGGCACTTGGATGGGTGGCCATCCAGACCGCCATACGCCGTTGCCATTTTTCGGGGTGCACTCAGCCTCGTGATGCCAACTGAGGAGCTACTCGACCGAATAGTAGCGACTTCGGTCAAGAATACCATCTTACGACCGGGAGAGCGGTGTGCCGACCCCACGCCCCTCCTATCCGCATTCTGTCTGAGGATGACACGGCGGTCGGATGGTCCCGGTAGGCCGCTCGTGGCCTGAAGACGGGGTGCTTTCTTTTTGTCATTCCATTCATGGATGGAACGTGGCGAAAGTGATTGTTTAAACGCCTCTGTGCGAATTTTCACCTGGTTAATTTCATCGGTGCGGGACAGCTATGTAGGGAGTTCAAAATATTCATAGTTAAATCCCTAACAGTTTCTTAGCATTTTCGTTAAATCTGCGGCTTCTGCGTTAGTGTGTGTGCCAGTTAGGAGGTCTCAAAATTTCAAGTACATTCTTACTCACGGTGTTAATACCACCTTGTACGGATCCCATTTACTTCCGCAGGTTTCGATACGGACCGTACAATTGTTTTTTTTTTTTCAGTCTCCTTTGTTGACAAATTCAAATTTCCCATTATCGTACATCCGAAATGCAGCTTGCCGAGTCCTATTGTATAACATGGCTCCAACTGTGACTAATCTAGTAGTCAAAGACTCCATGCACCACTTTCTGTTTCTCTGTATTAACTTGGAATCACACCGAATAGGACACTTGCTGTTTACATTGTACGATAATGACATAGCGGATAAGTTACAAATGGCTCTGAGCACTATGGGACCTAACATCTGAGGTCATCAGTCCCCTAGAACTTAGAACTACTTAAACCTAACTAACCTAAGGACTTCACTCACATTCATGCCCGAGGCAGGATTTGAACCTGCGACCGTAGCGGTCGCGCGGTTCCAGAATGAATCGCTTAGAACCGCTCGTCCACACCGGCCGGCTGATAAGTTACACCCTACCCTTTTTTCGCAGATGACCCATTTTTCTGCGAGTACTTTCTATTTCTTAAAAATTTCAGTAATATCTACTTCAGTCTGGACGAAATATCAGCGTGTGAAAGTACTAGGAACTACATCTTAAACAAGTAAGACGTTCCGCTTCCTTTCACAACAACACGAACGTTTATTTACACCAAAGAGAAAATATATGATACAAAGATATTAAACATTGACGTGCCAAGTCATGAAATACCTCCTAAATTTAGAATTATATTAATACCTTCAGCTGCTAATGGGCGTTGACATATATCAAGGGGGACAGGTGAAAATCTGTGCCCCGACCTGGACTCGAAACCGGGATCTCCTGCTTACATGGCAGACGCTCTATTCATCTGAGCCACCGAGGGCACAGAGGATAGCGCGACTGCAGGGACAATCTCGCGCACGCCTCCCGCGGAACCCCCATTCTCACCTCGTATGTCCACACACTACATTCGTAGTGTCCCACCCCAACATATTCATTACTCGTGGAAGACATTCTTACTATGTCCCGTAAGAGTTAGGGGAATGTGTGTGCATCTGCACAGAAGGAGGTCATGGCCGGTATTGACAGAACTATATGCTTATATGGATATGGTGTCTGCTTTGTCCGGGACTAAAATTATAACTTTTGATGAAATACCATGCCATGTAATCCTATTGCAGTTAGCTTCAATGACACAGACGGTTATGAATGACTGCCTAGAGTTGTGTTCAAAGAGATGCTGAAGAATCGTCCACCATGATCTTACACCGATGAGCCACAACATTAGGGTCACCTCTTTAACAGGGTGTTGTTCCACTTTTCAAAACACATTACAACACAGATTCTGCTTGGCATGGATTCTAAAAGTCCTTGACAGGATTCCAGAAATACGTGGCACCAGATGTGTCTGCACATGTCAAGCAATTACCGCGAATTACTGGATGGTGGTTCACGGCACACAGCTGACGCCCCATGTGTGTTGCAGTGGTTACAGCTCGGGCACATTTCCTGGCCAAGACATCAGTAAGAGTTCACTAAATGACCCTCAAACCACTGTATCGCGGTTCTGACCTCACAACACGGATAGTTATCGTGCTTGAAGATGTCGTCGCCGTTAGTGGAGACATCAAAAAGTGGCTCTGAGCACTATGGGACTTAACTGCTGAGGTCATCAGTCCACTAGAACTTAGAACTGTTTAAACCAAACTAACCTAAGGACATCACGCACATCCATGCCCGAGGCAGGATTCGAACCTGCGACCGTAGCGGTCGCGCGGTTCCAGTCTGTAGCGACTAGAACCGCTCGGCCACCCCGGCCGGCCAGTGGAGACATCATGCATGAAGCAATGCAGGTGTTGTGCAATAACGTTCACGCAGTTCCCTGCTGTGATTATTCCTTCGATTATCACCACAGATCCCATGGAAGCCCAACACAAGTTACCCCATTGCATAATTATGCCTACACCGGCCTGTATCTGTGGCGCGGTGCGTGTTTCATGCAGCCATTATCCTTTAAGACGACGTGCAAGGGCCCAGACGTCGACCTGGTGTAACAGGAAATGCAAGTCATTCGACAGGCAACACATTTCTATTGATCTGCGGTGAAAACTCAGTGATGCTGTGCCCACTGCAGTCATAACTGACGGTGTAGTTGGATCAACACAGGAACATGGAGGGTTCGTGTGATGTGAAGCTCCATGTTCAACAATTCCCTTTGAACGAATTGCTCCAAAAGACTTGTGCTTACACCAGCCTTGTACTCTATCGCCAGATCTGCAACAGATCTCTGCCTGTTCTAGATTATACAGTGGGGGAGATCATTCGACCTCTACGTTGTGTGATAATGGTTCAAATGGCTCTAAGCACTATGGGACTTAACTTCTGAGGTCATCAGTCCCCTAGAACATAGAACTACTTAAACCTAACTAACCTAAGGACATCGTTCCAGACTGTAGCTCCTGGAACCGCACGGCGACTCCGGCCGGCAATGTGCCCTTTTCGCCTGTGCAACCTTCATTGGAATACTGCTTATATACCGCGTGTTTCGAGTAACGTAGGGCTAGTGGGAAACAATGAGCTTATGTATACTGACTGCAGGCGTGGTTTTGGTGGGGTAGTTGCACTTAAATCGTAAAAGGATAGATATTCGAAAAATAAAGTGTAATGGCTCAGAGAGTCACGTACAAAATCCGGAGAACAGATTTTCGGGGCGGAGTCTAAGAATATTCTTGAGCTCCCCTGCCCATCTCTCCCTTTGGGGCTGCGACGATAAAATTAGACACACCGAAGCCGCCTCTCCCGTTCCACTCGTGAGTGAAACGAAGGGAAACCTTAATACCTTATAATGTGTACTCTGCCATGAACTTTACAGTAGATTGCATAATTTGATTAGTCCCAGAAAGTGTGTGTGTGTGTGTGTGTGTGTGTGTGTGTGTGTGTGTGTGTGTGTGTGTGTGTGAGAGAGAGAGAGAGAGAGAGAGAGAGAGAGAGAGAGAGAAGCGGGGGGGGGGTGTGTGTGTAATGGGCAATGAACCCATCTCAAAGAGATTCTGTCTACTGAACCTTATAGTTATGAATATTAATTTACTGTACGTCACAAAAGCTAAACGAAGCCAAAGTGAACGCTAGCAGAGCGAAGCGAAAAGCGTTCATTGAATTCTAAGTAAAATTTTGCCTGCCCGTATCATGGATTATCTTAAATCTTTTAATAGGGCTTACTTGAGGTTGTTAAACCAATGATAAATTTGTATACAATCTTTCAGTGATAAAACGCACTGATGTGGAGGGTGATAGAGAGGTATTACAAATTCTGCATTTCTAAGTTGTCTCATTGTACGAACATCAAAGCGAGACAGTGAAATGAATTATCGCGGAAGAAAATGAACGAAAATTCCTCTGCAGGTAAAAGGGTACGAGAACCAATGGGATACCTCTAAGTTTCTACACAGATAACATAACGTTTTACCATTAGTCTGTCTATAGGTACGTCTATTTACACAATCCACAAGCCATCTAACGGCGCACTTTACCACTACTAATCTTCTCCTTTCCTGTTCCACTCGCAGACAGAGCGAGGAAAAATGACAGTCTATATGCCTCCATCTAAGCCCTAATTTCTCGTATCTAATCTTCGTTGTCCTTACGCGAAATACACGTTAGCAGCAGTAGAATCGTTCTACAGTCAGCTTCGAATGCCTGTTCTCTAAATTTTCTCAATTGGTTTCCTCGAAACGAACGTCGGCTTACTTTCAGGGATTCCTATTTTGAATACCGAAGCATCTCTGCAACACTTAGGTGTTGTTCGAACCTACGTTTAGCAGATATAGCAGCCCGCCTCTGAATTCCTTCGATGCCTTCCCTTAATTTGACCTAGTGCGGATCCCAAACACTCCAGCAATACTTAAGAAAAGGTTGCACTAGCGTTATATATGCTGTCACCTTTACAGATCAACCACACTTTCCTAGAAATCCCCCAATAAACCGAGTTCGACCATTCGTCTTCCCTACTGGACTCTCCACATGCTCGTTCCATTCTGTATCGCTCTGCGACGTTACGCCCAGATATTTAAACGACGTGACTGTGTCAAGTAGGCCACTACTAATGCTGTATCCGAACGTTACGCGTTTGCTTTTCCTACTCTTCGGCATTAACTGACATCTTTCTACATTTAGAGTTAGCTGCTACTCATCACACCAACTAGAAATTTTGTCTAAATCATCTTATATCCTCCTACAGCAGTCACTCACCTTAGACACCTTACTGTACACATCAGCATCGTCAGCAAATAGCTGCAGGTTGCTTCTTGTCATTTGTACGTGCAGAAAATAGTAGCGGTCCTGTCTCAGTTCCCTTTGTCTCTGATGAACACTAGCCGTCGAGGACAACATAGTGGGTTGTGTTACTTCAGAAGTGTTTGCGCCTCTCACGTATCTGAAAATCTATTATGCACTCTTGTACCTTTGTTGTGCAGCGGGGCACCGTGTATCGGTTATATCGCAGGTCATTGCAACTACAAAGCATTCCAAGAGATTGCGAAAAGATAAATTATTCTAGTTTTCAATAAGGGTCGTCAGATGAATACACACAATTAGAAGCCTATATCGCTTAGGAAAGGAAATGGGCGTTTGGCGTCATTGGCCCGGAGGCACCTTGCGGGGCAGGTTCGGCCGCCTTGGTGGAGGTCTTACTGCATTCGACGCCACATTGGGCGACCTGCGCGCCGGATGGGGATGAAATGATGATGAGAAAATCCCCGACCCAGCCTGGAATCGAACCCGGGCCCGTAGGACGGCAATCCGTCACGCTGGCCACTCAGCTATCGTGGAGGACATATCGCTTAAGTGAATCAGTTGTAGAATATTGGAACAAACTTTACTCTTTTTCAAATGAAATGACACAATTTCAGAAACTCTGCTGGTGTCATACAGATATGATTCTGTATAAACAGACTAAAGTGGCGAGTGAATATTTGTACCAAGGCTGGAAATCGAACGCGGGTCTCCTGCCTACTACACAGCTGCGCTAGCCACTAAGCCACCTTGGTACAGCAGTTCGCCCTACGGGACGTACTTATCCCGGCACGCTTCCTCGATTCAGATTCTCACTGCAGCCTCAGACTACCTTGAATTAACCTTTACACACGAACAGAACTGCCGAGGCGCTCCATGTTCTGGAATAGCGACCCCCGGCAGCGAACGTACTCTTTCTGTCGACGGAAAATATCCACTATAAGTTATCAGCTCTGTGTCTGACTGCGGTACAACAATGCAGTCCCCCCTCTCCCCCCCCCCCCCCTAACTCTTCTCTATTAGGGCAATGATCAGAACGGCTTTCTGATTCGGGTTCGTTAATTCCAAGCAAAGAGTTCTCAACACGTAGTGATCAAAGGGTGAAACCGTTAGATGCGAAAGTTACGTTGAAATATAGTCTAAGGCAGCGACTCTCAGCACCAGCTTTCCTTGGAATTAGAATGATTACATTCTTCCTCAACTCTGGGGATGTGTCACCTGTCTCGTACATCTTGCACACCTGATAGAAGAGCTCCATTATGACTGACTCTCCGTCCGCTCCCGGTAGCTGAGTGGTCATGCTACAGAATATCAATCCTAAGCTACCGGGTTCGATTACCACCGGGGTCGAAGATTTTGGCCGCTCAGGGACTGGGTGTTGTGTTGTACTAATCATCATCATTTCATCCCCGTCGACGTGCAAGTCGCCGAAGTGACTTCAAATCGAAATACTTGCACCCGGCGAACTGTCTACCGAAGGGAGGCCCTAGTCATACGACATCTACTCGCTCTCCCAAGGATATAAACCAGGAATAGAATCAGACTCGTAAAATCCTCCCATGTACATCTCTAAAAATGACCGTGAAGGGAACATCGTAGAAATTTGTGCTGATAGGGAGGGTTACCGATAATGGTTTCTCCCACGAACCATTCGCGAATGACACGGGAAAGAGGGAACTTGTAGTGTCGTCCGAAGCACCCCCCACCATGCGCTGTTGGCGGTTCGCTTACAAGGGAACGCCCCTTTGCATGCTCCTCAGATTTAGTGGTAAGACGGCCCAGTGAATATCCCGTCAGAAACTGAACACAGCTCAAGCATGAGAACAGAAAGGTGTGCTGAACTGTGGAAAAAGAAGCAAAGCAGAAATAATGAACGGTCTAAACTCCAGATGTGCAACCTCTAGCGAAATGGAAGAGCCACGCGTCGTGGTTGTGTGGTCACAGTATTCGGCTGCAAAGCGGGAGATCCCTGTTACAATCTCTCTTTCCGGAGTCCCCCCCCCCCCTTTCTTATTTCTCAAAATGAAATGTCTGTATGGTCATTGAAGTGTCTCTTCTCTTTTTGTAGTCTTGGCAGTTGTCATACTATAGAGTGGCTATAGAGTGTGAGTCATGTAGTAAGAATATATTACCGTCGCAAGTAAATGTAGTGAACAGTGAGAGCAGGCGAGTTGCTCTACAGACTTCCCACAGACATGAAAGCAACAAATAAACTGCTGTGGAATACATTACAACAAAGGAATTCAACAGTCAGCACTTCCAAAACGGAACGTAAGAACCATAACATGTGGTACTTGTGTATGAGAAATACGAGGTACGTACGAGCGGAGATCCCTTCCTTACACCTCACTGTTGCTAACGGACGTTACACCATGATACAGACACAATTTTGCATACTAGCACAGCGAACAGATACTTCAGTGACCGGACGGAGAGTTCATAATTTTGTGAAAAAAGATGTGTCGGACACAAGGAAAATTAGAACACATATTTTCCCTTTCGCAGACCAACGCGGTGACCGCATAACCACGACGCCGTGGCTATTCAAATTCGATCGAAGTCGCATATCTTGAGATTCGACCGTTCACTATTTCTACATTAAAGAGCCAAAGAATCTGGTACACCTGCCTAATATTGTGTAAGGTCCCCACAAGAACGCAGAAGTGCTACAACACGACGTGGCATGGACTCCAATGCTGTTCAGATGGTTCAGATGGCTCTGAGCACTATGGGACTTAACATCTGAGGTCATCAGTCCCCTAGAACTTAGAACTGCTTAAACCTAACTGACCTAAGGACATTACACACATCCATGCCCGAGGCAGGACTCGAACCTGCGAACCTGCGACCGTAGCAGTCACACGGTTCCGGACTGAAGCGCCTAGAACCGCTTGGCCACAGCGGACGGCTCCACTGCTTTCTTCAGTAGTGCTGGTGGAAACTGACATTATGAATCCTGCAGGGCTGTCTATAAATCCGTAACAGTACGACGGAGTGGAGAGCTCTTCTGAACAGCACGTTGCAAGGCATCCCAGATATGCTAAATGATGTTCATGTCTGGGTAATGTGGTGGCCAGTGGAGGTTTTTAAACTCAGAAGAGCGTTCCTGGAGTCACTCTGTAGAAATTTTGAACTTGTGGAGTGTCGCATTGTCCTGCTGGAACTGTCCTAGTCTGTCGGAAAGCAGAGTGGACATGAACGATACGGGTGATCAAACAGGATACTTCCATATGTGTCATTTGTCAGTCTTATCTACACGTATCAGGGCTCCAGTATCACAACTACTGCACACGCCCCACACCATTAAAGCCTCCACCACATTGAACACTCTTAGCTCATGTGCAGGGTCCATGGATTCGTGAAATTAAATCCCTATCCGTAAACGCCCATCTGCTCGATACAGTTTGGAACGAGACTCGTCCGACCAGGCAACATGCTTACAGCCATGAACAGTCCAATGTCGGTGTTTACGGGCGTAGGCGAAGCGTAAAGCTTTGTGTCGTACAGTCATCAAGGGTACACGAGTGGGCCTTCGGGTCTGAAAGCCCATATCGATGATATGTCGTTGAATGGTTCGCACGCTGACACTTCTTGATGGCCCAGCACTGAAATCTGCAGTAATTTGCGGGGGTGTTGCACTTAGTCGGAAGCTGTGGCTGAGCGGTTCTAGGCGCTTCAATCCGGAGCCACGCTGCTGCTACGGTCGCAGGTTCGAATCTTGCCTCGGGCATGGATGTGTGTGATGTCGTTAGGTTAGTTAGGTTTAAGTAGTTCTAAATTTATGGGACTGATGACCTCGGATGTTAAATCCCATAGTGCTCAGAGCCATTTTTTTGAACAATCCATTTCGTAACAGATGTGGATTGTACTGATTGTGCGATAAATAGGAATATAATGGTCGTCTGAAATTCTGCCTAGAACAATTTGAGCCATTTGCAGTTGAGAGATTCTCTTCAGTCTTCGTCGGTCCCGTTCTCGCAGAATCTTTTTCCGGCAGCAACGATTTCGGAAAGTTGATGATTTACCGGATTTTTGGTATTCACAGTACCCTCGTGAAATGATCGCACGAGAAAATGCCCTCTTCATCGCTACCTCGTTCCCACCACGTTCAAACTCACTTAAAATTAGATAACCTGCCATTGTAGCAGCAGCAACCGATGTAACAGCTGCGCCAGATACTTGTTGTCTTAGATAGGCGTTGCCGACCGCAGCGCCGTATTCTTCCCGTTCACATATCTCTGTATTTGAATACGCATGGCTATACCAATTTCTTTGGCGCTTCAGTGTATTTTCTTTTTTCGCAGTTCAGTACACCTGCCTGTTTTCATGCTTCATCTGTGTTCAGTTTTTGACGGGCTTTCTACTGCCCCATCTTGCCAGTAAATGTTACGGGGGTGCGATGGGGAGTTCCCCTTGTTATTATAGAAGTAGGTGTGTGTGTGTGTGTGTGTGTGTGTGTGTGTGTGTGTGTGTGAGAGAGAGAGAGAGAGAGAGAGAGAGAGAGAGAGAGAGAGAGATATGACACACTTAACGGGATTATTCGTCGTCCAAAATAATACAGATAAAAGCAGTTAATTTACTTTTGTATCTGGCGTACCTTTAAAATGGATCACCTCCAGACTCCAGTAACTGCTACCGCCTGAGAACCTTTTAATTCATTAAGAGACTGATTTAATTACGTAGACACTCGTCGTGTGCGTTTTCTTTGTCGTTTATGATAGACGTTATCGGGCGCCTTGTGCGTTGCGTGTGGAGTCGAAGCCGGTGCGCAGTCAGATTAAAAGGGGATAAGTAGAATGAGAACCGCTGCCCGCCAGGGCGTGTCCGCGTGCACAACGCTGGACCACGCCGCCAGTTAACGTTTGAGCAATCCTAAAATTTACCGCCCGTGTGCTAATCACCTCCCGTGTCCAGCGGCTGCCACGCAAGTCCGACACAGTAATTATATGAAGTAATTTCTGCTTAGTTATGTAACCGCTAAATCGGGAATTTGACCTAACTTTTGCCCCGTTCACGTTACGCTACGCTCATTGTCAGCCGCGGACTTCTTCGTGGTGCCACCGCAAAGCTGTTATTTTCACTAGTATCTTTTATGATACCTTTATTTCTGGATGACAGTTAGATTATTGAGAACGCAGAACTGCTCACTTTAAGCAAGATTCAGGCGGGCATGGATTTACTGTCGTCGAAGGACGTCGTTACAGAACATCACGTTAAACATACTTCGCGGTCATTTACGTGGGCTCTGAACACTGCTTCTACGTATCTTGAAATCAGTCACGTCGTCTGATTTATCTACACTACTGGCCATTAAAATTGCTACACCACGAAGATGACGTGCTACAGACGCGAAATTTAACCGGCAGGAAGAAGATGCTGCGATACGCAAATGATTAGCTTTTCAGAGCATTCACACAAATTTGGCGCCGGTGGCGACACCTACAACGTGCTGACAAGAGGAAAGTTTCAAACCGATTTCTCATACACAAACAGCAGTTAATCGGCGTGGCCTAGTGAAACGTTGTAGTGATTGTAGCCTATCGCGATTGCGGTTTATCGTATCGCGTCATTGCTGCTCGTGTTGGTCGAGAAGCAATGACAGTTAGCAGAATATGGAATCGGTGGGTTCAGTAGCGTAATACGGAATGCCGTGCTGGATCCCAAACGACCTCGTATCACTAGCAGTCGAGATGACAGGCATCTTATCTGCATGGCTGTAACGGATCGTGCAGCCACGTCTCTATCCCTGAGTCAACAGATGGGGACGTTTGCAAGACAACAACAATCTTTACGAACAGTTCGGCGACGTTTGCAGCAGCATGGACTATCAGCTCGGAGACAATGGCTGCGGTTACCCTTGACGCTGCATCAGAGACAGGAGCGAGCGTCTGCGATGGTGTACTCAACGACGAACCTGGGTGCACGAATGGCAAAACGTCATTTTTCGGATGAATCCAGGTTCTGTTTACAGCATCATGATGGTCGCACCGTGTTTGGCGACTTCGTGGGTGCCATTGGTTACACGCTTCGGTCACCCCTAGTTCGCATTGACGGCACTTTGAACAGTGGACGTTACATTTCAGATGTGTTACGACACGGGACTCTACCCTTCATTCGATCCCTGCGAAACCCTACATTTCAGCAGGATAATGCACGACCGTATACTGCAGGTCCTGTACGAGCCTTTCTGGATAGAGAACATGTTCGATTGCTGCCCTGGTTAGCACATTTCCAGATCTCTCACCAACTGAAAACGTCTGGTCAGAGGTGGCAGAGCAACTGGTTCGTCACAATACGCCAGCCATTACTTTTGATGAACTGTGGTATCGTGTTGAAGTTGCATGGGCAGCTGTACCTGTACACGCCATCCAAGATGTGTTTGACTCAATGCCGCGGCGTATCAAGGCCGTTATTACGGCCAGAGGTAGTTGTTCTGGGCACTGATTTCTCAGTATGTATGCACCCAAATTGCATGGAAATATAATCACATGTCAGTTCTAGTATTATATATTTACCCAATGAATACCCGTTTATCATCTGCATTTCTTCTTGGTGTAGCAGTTTTAATGGGCATCAGTGTTGTATTGAGGTACCTTACTGTATATTTAGGTACTGGCCATAATTAAACCCTTTCAGACCCTCTGGCTACAATTATGTACATTAATATTCATTGCGCATTAGCTGCAACAAAAATATTTGTCCTCAATGGACACCTCATGCAGATATCTGTAAATATTCAATCCTTTCGTCGTGCACAAATGATCCCACCTGGTCGGCATCACAGTAAAAATATCAATGGAATGCAGTAGTGTGTGGCAGCTTGTGACCGCCAGGATTCCCGGAAGTTGTTGATTAGTTATACTCCGCTGTGTAATTGAATATTATTGTTATTTCGCATGGTAATTGAATTGTTTATTAATTCCAACACTGAATATTTCAAAATTATTTTAGTCCATAAAGAGAAGACAAATTTGAAAGTGTGTGTTGAAAATGGGTACATATATTTCTAGAAATCATTCATCTGAAATCATTAATATACTACCTAAGAGCGTTATAGCACCAAGAAAATTTTTCGTTAAGCCAGGAAAAATTCACGTCTAAAAGAGTCAATATATGAGGGCGTGCTGAAAGATAATACCTCCGAATTTTTTGTCAAACCCGTTAAAAATTTAAATGAAACAAACGTTATTAACATCCTGCGTCTTTATTCTTTATGTCTACGTATTTCACAGTTATCCAGGCGACGTTTCCTCCAGCGAGAGACTAGTTTACTGATACCGGCTTCGTTAAATGGCTCTGAGCACTATGGGACTCAACTGCTGTGGTCATTAGTCCCCTAGAACTTAGAACTACTTAAACCTAACTAACCTAAGGACATCACACACATCCATGCCCGATGCAGGATTCGAACCTGCGACCGTAGCAGTCGCACGGTTCCGGACTGCGCGCCTAGAACCGCGAGACCACCGCGGCCCCGGCTTCGTTAACGGAATCACATCACCACCTCTACGTTGATAGTGATGAAGCAGTGCAAGCAAAGTCCTCGAAGGTTTTCAGTTTTGTAAACAGACGAAAATCGGATGGGGCCAAGTCGGGATTGTATGAAGGAGAATCGCTGACAGAGAACCCAAGGCGTAGGATTGTTGCAGATGTCGCAACACTCACGTGTGGTCTGGCGTTGTCGTACTGAAGGAGACGGTGGATGAAAGTTTTCTGCGGTTAGAAACTCTGTTACAGTACGCTGTTTCTGACGCACCGACACAGCAGCGTTACATACCACCACGTTATACGCTACAAATCAGAGCCCTCTAGCGGCCGAGGAGAGAAAATATGGAGACACGAAGAATAAGAGTGTATAATGTTAACAACGTTAGTTTTATTTAAAAAAGTTTAACTCCTGCGAATTTATGTGAGAAATCTTTACTTTTCACAAGCCGTCGAATTAAAATCTGATTAAGCACTCGGAGGTCTGAGTACTTGCTTGGTTTTCCGATAGGTCGACTTTTGTCGTTTGTTGAATCGAAGAGTGTTCGGGAACGATAACTTCTGTACGGTAATGTTGCAAAAATAGCGAGAAACAATATTTACGGGTCTTAACAAACGTTTTCGCCTGTGTCACGGAAGCACTACGGAAGTTTTTATTTTTCTTTAAAGGACCTTGTTATTCAAATGGCTCTGAGCACTATGGGACTCAACTGCTGTGGTCATTAGTCCCCTAGAACTAAGAACTACTTAAACCTAACTAACCTAAGGACATCACACACATCCATGCCCGAGGCAGGATTCGAACCTGTGACCGTAGCAGTCGCACGGCTCCGGACTGCGCGCCTAGAACCGCGAGAGCACCGCGGCCGGCCCTTGTTATTCCTTCGAAGGGAAAATATTGGTGCTAACTCATCGAGTGAGAAGAAACAACATTAAGACTTTTGACTTTTGACCAGATTGACACTGATTCGAATTTCCGGCTCATTATCCTCACTTGCGTTTTCATGATCTCACGTAAATAACTAAATGGAACTGGTGAAACTTCACTTACTCTCATCATACGTTTTGCGAAAGCGCTTTGTCAGTGTGGAATAAATTTTTTTTAAGTGGTTATTATTACATATTCCGAGAGATCTATCACGACAACGTTTCATTGTTATGAAACGAATCAGAACGCGATTGCCAATTATCAGAGTTTACCAAGAACTCAACCAGTATAGTTTAGCACAAATAACATCTGGTGAGAGAACATTTTTGCATGTATCGCTTTGAAAGAGTACGTTACAAGTGGATATATTCCTATAAATTAGCTGGCCGTGGTGGCTGAGCGGTTCTAGGCGCTACAGTCTGGAACCGCGTGACCGCTACGGTCGCAGGTTAGAATCCTGCCTCGGACATGGATGTGTGTGATGTCCTTAGGTTAGTTAGGTTTAAGTAGGTGTAAGTCTAGGGGACTGATGACCACAGATGTTAAGTCCCATAGTGCTCAGAGCCATTTTTTTTAACAATTTGAACCTATAAATTATAGACAGTGAGAATGACTACACCAACAACGATGGATGATTAAAATCAACTTCATATCACAGATGAGATAATAGTCAGAACACAACGACAATCGCAGAACTGTATTATAGACTTAGCTTTGAGAAACCACTATGGTGAAAATTCCACATTTGCCGCACTCGAAACCTGTGGTATGGGGAAGGCCATATACACGGCTAACTGACACGGTTCATGTTTGGTAGGTCGCATATGTACTTCCTAAAATCAAAGACTCCTAAGATATTATGGCTCAATACCTCCTCCCAAAGTTCATGAAGCAGAATTGATTCAATTGAAGAGATAGGTAAGTGAGAACTGAACATTTTTCGTCGTTATGTATGGGGTCCACAAACGCACATTTTACTAGAAACAGAGGAAAGACACTTTCTGGGTTGCCGCTTATGGAACCTTAGAGTAAGAATTGCTCGACGAGAGGGCCACTGATGTAGTGATAAAGGCATCTGGTGTGGAGCGGGGAGGCTAATAATGTAAGTAAAGCAATATGGAATAATTACGAGGTAGGCAAATAAATTTCTCAAGCGACTTCGATTAGCAAAGAGTTAAAAATGTAATCCTGGTCGCTTTACAATGATGCTTTCACTCACATTTTTACATGTCCTCAGTTTCCTTCGAACAACTATATACGTGGTACTTGGCATAAAACATTCGAAGCAGATACACTCGCAGCACCAAGAACATCTACCGGACGCAGTCTTCTCACAACTAGATCGTTCCTTCGGAAGACTCCGAGGAAAACAAATTTAGTTTACATTTAAAAATCTTTTCTCAGGAATTAATTTTAATGCATACCACGTGTACGATAACATTGTCTGAAATATGGGTGCTGCAAGTTGATAATGAATTATGATGTGAGTAGTTATTGCATCCGATCGGTTGTGCAATTCGCAATGTATTTCAAGAAACAGGCCAATTTTGAAGCCCCGGAATAAAGTTTCTTAACTCGGAGATAAAAGTAAAAATTTCATGGTAAAAACATGCTGTTATAAATGAATATGTTCCGTTGTCTATTCCAGGAATCCAGTATTAGACAAAACTTTTTAGCAACGTAAGGTTTTAAAAGTTTCCAGAATGAGATTTTCGCTCGTCTCGGTCTGGCACACAGTTTTAATCTGCCAGGAAGTGTCGTTTTAAAATTTGTCTATGTGTTTTTTAAAATTGAAATATGTTTGGCTGATTTAGAGTAAGGGAAGTAAAAAATTTTTAACTTCTATACCCCGACGAACAAATTAGTCATTCGTATCTTCTAAGCAAGTTTCAGACAACAATTCTCGAGACGCTATGATGGAATATCGCGGCACCAACGAATACGTTTTTTTATGTACTCCACCATTTGCGACAAGGGTTAGTTTATCTCCCTTACGCGATAACATGCGCCGAATGCTCGTCTTCGCAACAACCTTACTCGGAATTGTTTTCCGACAACGAGGCTTAAAATTTTAATTAGCTTCTAATCTAAGTAGTTCGAGAAATTTTCTTATTTTGATTTACTTGCATTATTAACCCTTCTATTCCTACCAGTTTCAATGCGGAAAAAATGCAAATGAAACAAATTGATATTCTATGCTTCCCAGCCAGATGCATAGGTCGCTACGTCAGCGGCACGTCCATTCAACAGCGTATGCCTTATGGGTACATAAGCGACAATCAAAAAAGTTTCTTTCCTCGAGTCTAGGAAATTAAGTGTTTGCAGCTCTATGTACGAAGATCAAAAATGCTTAAGTTCTGATTATTTATCGACTCCGTAACTTCGGTGTCTGGCCGAGCGGTTCTAGGCGCTACAGTCTGGAACGACGCGACCGCTACGGTCGCAGGTTCGAATCCTGCCTCGGGCATGGATGTGTGTGATGTCCTTAGGTTAGTTGGGTTTAAGTAGTTCTAAGTTCTAGGGGACTGATGACCACAGCAGTTAAGTCCCATAGTGCTCAGAGCCATTTGAACCATTTTGAACTCCGGGTATTACCCTAACATCTGTCGATTTATTTCCGTTAAGAGCGACGTGTTGAGATCTATCTGCAAGATAGTCTTGAACCCAATCGCAGGTCTGCTCTGATACTCCGCAAGCTCGCATTTTTTTCACTAAACGGCAGTGCGGGACGGTGTCAAATGCCTTACTAAAATCAAGGAACACGGCATCAACCTAAGCGCCGTTATCCACAGCGCTGTGGATCTCGTAGAGGAACAATGCGAGCTGAGTTTCGCAGGATCTCTGGCTGCGGACTCCATGTTTTTTGTAGAGAAGATGTTCAGTTTCCAAAAACGTCATATCAAATGGTTCAAATGGCTCTGAGCACTATGGGACTTAACAACTGAGGTTATCAATCCCCTAGAACTTAGAACTGCTTAAACCTAACTAACCTAAGGACATCACACATATCCATGCCTGAGGCAGTATTCGAACCTGCGACCGTAGCAGTCGCGCGTTTCCGGACTGAAGCGCCTAGAACCCCTCGGTCGACGTGTCCGGCAAAAACGTCATAATTCATTAGCATTAAACGTGTTCCATAGCTCTACAACAGACTGACGTCAGTGTTATAGGTCTATAATTCTGTGGATCTGTCTTACGGTCTTTCTTAGAATGGGAATGACCTGCGCTTTTTCCAGTAGTTAGGTTCCTTTCGTTGCTCAAGCGACCTACGATAATTTACTGCTAGAAGGGGAGCATGTTCTTTCGCATAATGTATATAGAATCTTATAGGTACCTCATCTGGTTCTGAAGCGTTTCCACTACTAAGCAACAGTTGCTGCTTTTCAGTTCCGCGATCGGCTATCTCAATTTCTGTCACTTCGATGTTCGTACGACGATTGAAAGGAGGGACGGTATTACGATCTTCCGCGGCGAAACAACTTCGGAAGACCGAGTTCAGTATTTCGGTCTTCCCTCTGTTATCTTCCGTTCCGGTGCTGGTGTGGTTGCTGAGGGAATGAATAGATGATTTCGACCCACTTACTGATTTTACTTACGACCAAAATGTCTTACGGTTTTCACTCAGGTAGGTTGACAACGCCTTACTTTCAAAATCATTGAACGCTTGTCCCATTGTTCTCCTTACGATCATGATGGCTTAGTTCATCTTTTGTTTGTTAGCTAGGTTTTTACTTCCCTTGAATGTGGGATGAAGTGCTCTTTGTTTACGTAGCGCTTTTATAACACAGCTATTATTAAACCATGGTGGATCTTTCCCATCCCTTAAAACTTTACTCGGAACATACTTGTCAAGGTCATATTGAACGATGGCTTTGAATTTTTTCCATTTGTTCGCCACATCTTCGTCCTCATCAACGAATATTTGATTCTGACTGCTGAGGTATTCTGAAATTTGTATCCTATCACCATTGCTGAGCAAATACATCTTTCTACCTTGTTTAACATTCCTTGCGGGACCCGTCGTCTTAGATGCTGTCACAGCTTTATGATCACTGATAACTTCCTATACATTAACTGATTCGA